>NC_092379.1:104922596-105229665 GCF_030028105.1 Mobula birostris | reverse complement strand
ATCTCAAGCGCTTGATTATAGTCTGTTGCTGGTGGTATGTAAGCACCTCCACCTTTTGCCTTTTCTGAATTAGCAGTTCGGTCCATCCTGTGATTGAGAAGTACTGTCAGTAAGCCACGTCTTAGTCAACAATAGAACACAATAATCTTTTGCTTTCGTCCAATACAACAATCTTGCTCTCAGGTTCTCAGTTTTATTTTCCAGCTACTGCACAATTGCTAACAAGATCATGGGTAGAGGAGGGTCTCATTCTTCCATGTTCATAGCCTTTCTTCCAGCTATGGCTATGAACCTTCATCCAGTTAAAGGTGCTGCACCTACTTGCTTGAGAGTTAAGTCCGCTGAGCCCATAAGTTTGTGAAATCTGTCGAACATTTTGATTTAAAAATACATTACTTAAAGGGAAAATACATGGTGCAGATTGCAGTGAGAGTAATTCAAGAGGTATATTTAGAAGAATTGTATGTACATGACCCATAGAATGTCACCATGGTTCATCAGCTCCACCTTGCTCAGCCAAGAGCAAAAATTGTTTCAAAGCTCCATTGACACAAACCCTGGCATCACAGCTAGAAGTCTGACATCGTATCTTTAATTTTCCAATATTCAATAAACATTATTTGTAAAAAGAAAACATGTCAAGAGGAGGAGCTAGGAATGATGACACCAGCAGTTTCGTAGACCCAGGTGACTTCTTCCTGTTCGTCTATGAAACAGCTTATTCTTCTTCTCATGTGTTTCTATTCTTTTCTAGGTGGCTGGAGTTCTGTCAGAGTCTGTGATCTACAGCTCAATCTATGGTTCTTTGCAAGTGGTGGGTCTTCAGACCGGCTGTGCGGCCTGGCATTTCACTATCTCCAGGAACAGCCTGGAAGCTGACATGTAGACCCGGTTCCTCATCAATTTTGCCAAATGAAGTGTTGCAGGAGACTGACACAATGGGATAGCAGGTGGTGTGTATTACTTTCGGAAGAAGGCCCCTATACTTGAGTGATATATAATCTCACGACAGAGATCCTGTTGGTCTAGAATTCAGGGGGCTTGGAGAGGTGACGCAGAAGATTGTAACCATCGGAAGAGCGATTTGCTGGTCTCCTAACTTGTTGTTGCAGGAGGATTCTCTCTCTTCTTTGCTGGTGAGAGACTGAATTGCTGGGTTATGGATTGTAGTTTTTGATGGATTCTAGGTCAAAGTCTTTCTGGAAGCTTTTGCTATTGCTTGAATAGTGTGGTGGAGGGGAGGTTTGGGATCGGGGCTTCTGCTGGTGCAAGTGGGAGGAGCGTCCCTGCCTGTGCATGGGGGGTGGAGGCTTTGGGGTTCTGATGTTTTTATTATTCATTCTTTAGGGTTCCTTGTTTCATGGATGTCTATGAAGAGTAAGTATTTCAGGTTGTATGCATTCTCTGATATTAAATTGAACATTTGCTTAAAATTAAAACCTCAATCTTCAGTCTTTAGGTTAAAATCTAAAAAGCTTAAAGAGATAAATAAATTAAGAAAAAATGCGTGCCTAAATAAAATATAGAAATATTGAAGGTTGGGAGCTCAAGACACTTAAATCTATTAAAACCAAAAGCATGGCACTCAGATGCACAAATATACTTGAATGTGATACAAGTGCTACCCACTTACTGTATATTCACCTTTATCACCCTGTATACTTCATGATAGGATTCACACCTTGACACAGGCGACACACATATGATCATTCTGATGACTTTTTAAAATTGCTATTTGCTAACTATTATAGTGTTGTTCAATGTTTCTAAACATACCAGAACATGAAGTGTAATTTTTCTTTGATTGTTTCAGCTTCTGGATGCTCTATGAAATCCTACTTGAAAGAGGCAATGCACTTGTTGCATTGGTCATCGCTGTTCAAGATTCTCGTTGATGCACAAGTAATCCTGTGATGTAGTAGCTTCTGGCCTGTAAAGTTCTTGGTCAACTGATAATCCTGCATGTGTCTCAAGATTCAACACTAATGACACATTTGAAAGTGTGGTGTCACCCATGCTACCAGCATCCCTAATGGCAGGAAAGCTTACCAATACCTTTGATGCTTGTTTAGTAATATTTAAAGCTGATTGAGATCCAGATGGGACCAGAGACCAGCTGGTAGTATTTTGGTAACACTTTTGAAGTTAGCCTGGTTGAAGTCACCAATAATGATGAAAAAAGCCACTTGGTTTCCCTTTTCAAAGTTGTTGACCACAGAGTAAAATTCGTTGAGTGCACCTTTCAGGTCTATCTGCGATGGGATATAGACCGCCATCAGAATAGCTGAAGTGAACATTGTGGCAGGTAGCATAGGTGACACTTCGCTGTGAGATATTCCAAACCGGGTGAGTAGGACCAAGCTAGAATTGTCACATCTCAGCATCAGTTGATTGAACAGCGGACCTCTCTTCTTTCAATTTTGCCCGAGGACCCTGTATTGTCCATCCCATAAGTTCTCAGTTTGAATACTTCAAGTCATGTGAAGCAGGTGTAAGCCACATTTCAGTGAGACATAGCAGACAGCAGCCCCTCAGATCTCTTTTATATGTCTGTCTTACCTTAAGAAGGTACAAAAGCCTAAAATCATGTTCCACCAGTCTCAAGGATAGCCTCTAGCCTGCTGTTCTAAGTTCTCTGGTTTGATGAAATGGACACTTTACTGCACAATCTAACTCATTATGATCATGCATCTTATTATCTACCTGCACTGTACTTTCTCTGTAGCTGTTGCACTTAATTCTGTATCCTGTTATTGATTTACCTTGAATGACCTCAATGGACAATGTAGCGATTTGACCTGTATGAATAATATGCAAGACAGGCTTTTCATTGCGCCTCCTATGTATGCCAATGCCAATAATCAACCAATTTCAATTTTACATGCTGCAATATAGATGCCCACTGTATCTATTATCAGTTCTGATTCATTTGAATCCATCACAAGCCGATGGTTAATTTCCTAATCAAACCTAATTATAAGCTCTGTGTGAAATATCCTGTTTCATTTGCTCAGTCCATCAGCAAAGTGATGAGTTCCATTTCACAATATTTTAACAGTGTGGAGAACACTTTTAAAATGTTGACCACTCAATTGTTGCTTTACATAAGTGTAACTCATTAAATTAGTAATTTTACACGCTCAAGTTATCCTACTCAAAATAATTAACATAGTATTGGAGGTTTTTGCTAATGTTTAAATTGTTTATAAAATCTATTAGATTACTTTCAACAGATTACTTTGAAAGATATAATATTTTCTAGAAGCAGTACACATTCCCTTAGGGTCATAGAAAAGTACAGCACAGAAGCAGGTCCTTGGGCCCATCTAGTCTGTGGAAAACTATTTAAACTGCCTACTCCCATCAACCTGCACCAGGACCATAGCCCTCTATTACACCAACCACCCATGTATCTATCCAAACTTCCCTTAAATGTTGAAATCATGTGCTGGCAGCTCATTCCACACTCTCACAACCCTCTAAGTTAAGAAGTTTCCCATCATGTTCCCTTTAAATTTTTCACCTTTCACACTTAACACATGACCTCTAGTTGTAGTCCCACCCAACCTCAGTGGAAAAAGCCTGCTTGCATTTACCCTATCTATACCACTCATAATTTTATGTACCTCTATCACCTCTCCTCTCATCTTCTACATTTCAAGGAAAAAGGTCCTAAACTATAGAGTCTTTCCTAATAACTCAGCTCCTCCAGACCTGGTAACATCCTTGTAAGTTTTCTATGTACTCTTTCAACGTTATTTAAATCTTTCCTGTAGGTAGGTGGCCAAAACTGTACACAATAATCCAAATTCAGCCTCACCAATGTCTTATATAATTTCAACATAGCATCCCATCTCCTGTGATGCCACTTTCAATGAATTATGGATCTGCATTCCCAGATCCCTTTGTTCTACCACACTCCTCAGTGCCCTGCTATTCACTATACAAGAACTACCCTGGTTGGTCCTACCAAAGTGCAACACCTCACGCTTATCTGGATTAAATTCGATCTGCTATTTCTCAGCCCATTTTTCCAGCTGGTCCAGGTCCTGCTGCAAGGCATGATAGCCTTCCTCTCTGTCCACTATACTACCAATCTTTCCCAGGTATGTCCCACAAATGTTCTCCCCTGCAACAGCGTAAATTCTGCTTCAATTCTTTATATTATAGAGAATATCAATTGTAAAATGGGAATGCCAAAGATTGACATGGTGCCTGAACTATACAGGCAACTATATGGCTCAGAGACTACAAAAGCCACAATGAGCTGAATGCACTGTATCAATTTAGCCTACACCTCCACAAGGAGTGCCAAGTTCTAGTCTTGTGAGGTGTAATTAGATAAGCAGTTAAAAAAAAACATCCATATTCAGATAACATCTAAAAGAATGTCATAGCGAATCTCACAGAGGCTTTACGTGCTTCTGCAGCTTCACGTGTAGTTGGGTGCACCAATCACAATTCCAGATGCACAGATGTTTATCACTGCTAAAGTGCTACATTCAATGTAATTGACATACAAGTCCTGGATAACTCTGGAGGCCATGGACTTAAAATGATTAATGCACTATTTTCCTCCAGGTACAAAATAAGTTACCCAATTTCTCCCTACAGCTTAAAGCAATAATTCATTGAACAACTTGCGTTTCAATCAGGCATCCAATCTTTTTAATCAGAGGGCTCATTCAGCTTGTTATCCTCTGGTTCTTTTCATTTCAGTCAGAATTAGTTACATCTCCTTTATATTAGACTTGTGAAATGACTACTGAGGACTCTTGGGCAATTATTGAATTTAATTTCATGCTAATTAGTTTAATTTACAAAATTTTCTATCAGCAAAGGTTGCTTTGAAATTACAGCTTAAAAACCTAAATCAAATAGTAATACTCACAGTTTGTTGCTGCTAATTTCAGGGGCAGTCCATTGTTATTAATGACAATGATTCTGATTAAAAGCTGATATAGAGATTGTTAAATATAACATCAACACTTCCCCTCCTCATCTCACCCTAAAGAAAGCACTGGAGTTTGTAATGAATGATTAGCCTGCACATGAAAATTCTAGACTGGGGGGTAGGATACAAACTTTGTGATGGTTACTCATTTATATGACTTTAGCATCCGGCCAATCACAACATTCATGATTTGGACATTGATGTATGATGCTGATGTATGAATCGCAAGCTCTAGTTACAAATATCTTGCACTATTTGGAAAGTAAAGTGTTTATGTGTGATGATCTGTGTCTCTTACAGGCTGTTCCATAATACTTAATAGGAGAATAAGGTATTTTGAAGGTGTAGTCCCTGTTGTAAGCAAGAAATGTAGATATCGGTTGGTGCACAACATGATCCAACAAACTGCAATGTGATAAATATTCCCTCAAAAAGAGAATGAATGACTGAAATGAAATCTCTGCAATTTTTGAATAAAACAATTGTAAACAGTCTTTCATTGAATCTAACTGGGAACAGAATAAACTTAACAACATGGGAGATTCTTGTTGTAAGGTTTTCTGGTGCTGTATTGTGGGAGGCGTAACACATGGATGGTCCTCAAATGGCCGCACAGAGATCCTCAGGAGACAACAGCAGCTAAAAGCCATACAGGACAAGCAAGGACTGAAGAACATGGATGTAGTGCTGCAAGGATCCATGTCCAATTAAAGATGGCGCTGGTGTAGCACAGCATTGACTTGTTGGCAGCAAAAACAACTCTTAACTACTTGACTAATCACAGTTCAGCTCATGAATTATCACTCCAGTCAGTAGCCTTTAGGAATTGAGTTTTTGAACCGCCTATATGATCTGGCATTTTTGCAGTGTGAACTGAAGTCTCGAAGGGGTAGGACTGGTGTGGTGTGGCCTAGGCCTAAGAGCAGGGAACAAGTCAATGTTTGGCTGCTGGAGTGAACTTGGAGGCAATCTGAAGTAGCAGAACCAAGGTGAGGCAGAGTCGACGTGGTGAAGCCCAGGTCCAAGAACAAGGAAAAAGCTGAGGTTTGATGGATTTAAGTACCAAACTGAATGGGTAAGATAGGGTATGGGCTGAATCAAGGTGGTGAGTCCTGGGGCTGAGAATGCATCGAAGTGGCAGGGCCCAGGTCAAGAGTGATGGACAACTTGCTCTTTGGCTGATTTAAGCACATTGAAAAGGTCAGGGTGTCAGGGCTGGAGCTGAGGGATGGGCAGCTACTCAGCGAGGTTTACTTTTCCCTGTGTTGAATTGAGGCTGTGGCCTGAAACTGCTGGGCTCCTGGATTCACTCTGACTCTGGCTTCATGGCTGTGAACTCAATTTCATTTATTCTTTGGGGTTTCTTGTTTCGTGGATATCTCTGTGAAGAGTAAGAATTTCAGGGTTGTATACTGTGTCCATTCTCTGAAATTAAGTTGAGCCATTTGTTTGCATGATTTTTTTCCCTGTCCTTTAGGTGTTTGACGATCTTTTTTTAAATGGGTTCTATTGGGTTTCTTTGTTTTGTGGCTGTCTATAAGCAGATGAATCTCAAGGTTGTATATAGTAGAGATACTTTGATTAAAGAATGTACTTTGAATTTTGAAAGAATCAGTGAATGTGCCATTAAATGCTGCATTCTACAAATGGAACAATTAGTTCCAAACCGTGTTCAATTCGGCACACCCATTACCAACCAAATGTCTATCAATCAGGACTCAGCCCTAACAGTTATGTGCTTCGTCTTGCCCTCCAATAGGCGTCACTTTAGCACATAGTATCCCACTCATTCTTGACAGATTATGCAGCACTCACTGCTACACTTGCTTCTCTCTGCCAGGACAAGGTAGGGCAAGTTCATGCTTAACAGGAGTCAAAGAGAAAGGAAGAGGCATGATGTAACCCTGTGCAGCAGATGGTTCTGTCCTTTATTAAGATAGCTATTCAGAGTAGTGTGGCCATCAGTGTTTAGAAATCATTGCAAATGCTGGTATTTAATCTAATTCTCAATTTTTCCCCAGTCTCACTCTTTTCTGATGTACAAGTTTCAGGTGAAAGTGTTCACTCCTCTTCACCAGCACCAACTCACTCTCACCCCCTTCGTGCAACAGAATCTCACCTTTGTACAATTATCAACAAACAGTAAGCTGTATTTAAGAAGTGAGGGGAGAATGGCAGCATTTGATAAAGTGTGGGATCACAGCACCCTAGTAAAATTCAAGTCTATGGATGTAAGGGAAACTATTTGGAGTTGGGGGTGGGGGGGGGGTGGTTGAGAAGATCCAATCATTAATGTTCCCTGGATTTATATGGGCGATCCTATTAGGATGCGCATCAATGATGACCAGCAGGATGTTAAAGGTGGGGTAACTGCATGGTGGTACTACAAGTGAAAATCAAGAACAGGTGTTTGAACTCCTCCTTGTTGGAAATAGGCCTTTCATGAGAATCTTGAGGCATAAATGTTACTTACCACTAATAAGCATATGTTTGAATGTTGTCAAGGCGTTGCTGTCTGCATGTAAAAGCTGTTCATGTGCTGAGGAGTTGTGGATGAAAATAAGTATTATACAATCATTGAACACCATTCCCCATACCAAGGAGAAATCTGGAGCAACGCATGAAATGCTGGAGGAACTCAACCAGTCAGGCACCATTGGTGGAGGAATATGGATAGTCAACATTTTTGGTCGAGACCCTTCTTCTCATTTAGAGGAAGGGTTGGAGCAAGGATATTACTGTAAAGATTTCATGAAGTGATAACTGGGGCTGAAATGTTTAGCTTTCAAGAACCACAACCATCTTCATTTAGTTTTTCTATTTTTTTCCCCCTTGCTTTTGTTTATGAACAGGACATACTTGGGAAATTTTCCACATTTTTGGTTGGATGCCAATGTCTTAAATGTACCAGATCTGCTTGGCTTGTGACAGTACATTATTGAAGTGAACAGGGTCCCCAGTCACATTTGGCTCTTCTTGGCAAGGAGTATAGCTTGAAGTAAAGTTTAATCAATCAATCTAGAAATCAAACAGTTCTCCAGAGAAAATAATGCTCTCGTATCTATTCTTACAACAACAAATGTATGTATTTTCTAGCATCACTTCCCAATCGAATCTGATGAAATTCTCTTCAGCAATATCAAAATGTCTTTCCTTAGGCATGATCAAACAATGTCCTGCCACATCACTAATCTCTATAGCAAAGAAGTTTTCATTAAAGTCATGTAACACAATAACTATACTGCACCAATGGTTTCTACAATGTTCTTTGGACATATCACAAAGTGCAGATAAACTAAGTAGAATGTATAATTTTCTATTTGATAAAGTTCTTGTACCATTCCGCATCATATTTCTTCTGGTCAAGGATGGAGTTGAAAATTTTTCTGCCTTCCCTATAGCACTTACATACTGATCTTTATCATAGTTTTTAAATAACGTAAACACTTATTTCAAATGGGAAAAGGCAGTATAATGTAAGCAAGTAGGTGACATGTATATACATATATTTCTTGAGTACTTGGACTTTAGATACAACACTCAGCTGTGTCATCTGCAGAAATTCTCTGACTCAGCAATAGTTGGATTTTTAAAGGGAGGATGGGAAGATGAATATAGAGTCCTGGCGGAGGACTTTGTCAAATGGTGCAAGCTGAATCATCTGCAGCTCAACAGCAGTAAGACAAAGGAGATGGTGATGGACTTTAGGAAGACTAAGCCTGCATTGCTCCCTATTGATGATGAGGACGTGGATGTGATGGGGACCTACAAGTACCTGGATGACAGACTTGAGTGGAGCACCAACACAGAGGCTGTGTACAAGAAGAGCCAGAGTCACTTCTACTTCCTGAGGAGACTGAGATCCTTTGGAGTATGCAGGCCTCTCTTTCACATGTTCTACCAGTCTGTTGTTGCCAGTACAATCTTCTATGGTCTGCTGCGGCAATGGCATCAACAGAGGTGATGCCAACAGGCTCAGTAAACTGATTAGAAAGGCTGGCTTTGTTATGGGAGTAAAACTGGACACACTGGAGGCTGTGGTAGAAAATCCTGGCAATTCTGGACAATGTTTCTCATGCTGTGCATGCCAACTTGGCTGAACAGAGGAGTACTTTCAGTAATGACTAAGACAACTGTGCTGCTCCAAAGAGTGCTATATGAGTTCATTCTTCCCCCAGCCATTAGGCTCTATACTGAATCAATCTACAGCTGGGCAAGTGATGAGCCCTCCTGCTTAGACTGTTAAAGGTAACCTTTTTTAATTCTTTCTCAGTTCTGTTCTAATATTTGTGTATCTGTGCACTTGTAATGCTACTGAGACACTGTAATTTCCTTTGGGATTAATAAAGTATCTATCTATCTATCTATCTAACTATGTCTATGTGCCATTCTGATCACCAATTCTGTTAGTTCACAGGTAACATGCTGCTTGAACGGAAGATATTATTTCTGTACCATCTCCAAACCTTTTCCTTCAAAGGTCTATTCATTTTTTTTTCCTGACGAGTGGCCTGTTGTCACCAATTTCAAAGTTCTTATTCTAACTGCATGTAGTAATAGAAATATAAACAATCACTGAGAGAAATGGAAAATTGCTAAGACACACACATCTTGTTTGTTTCATTCCTTTAGACAATGTGCCATTTGTCTGTGCATGTGAACCATATATCACACTCTATGTTCCCAACCTCCTGCGCAGCAATGTGCTTATAGTTACTGTATACTCTTTCCACTGGCTCATGCACATGCTGGCCCATGCCTCTTGCTTTTCTCTGTCTCCCCATGTTTTACACTAAGGCTTCTGGAGCATTAACAAAAACACTTGGGATGTATTCTCTTGCAGAAAGAGCTATTGTGACAAACTTCTTTAAGATAAAATTTCTTCCTGATACTGCTTTCAAAACTTCCAGCAATATTGGTTCCCCTTGTTGATGCACACCATGAAAGAACAGTGTACAGAGCGCTGGTTGCACAAGGCTATTGTTGAACTCAGGTAGGAGTCCAAATTATTTTTTTTAATATTGGAACTACAGTATATATCTAATTCTCATCTAACAAAGTTCTATCATTCCCACTAATGAAAATTATAATTGACTTTTATATAAAGTTTGCAAAGAAAATTCTAGACTTTCACTAGAAATTGTGCACAAAAGAAAGCACTTTCTCATTTCACCCTTGAATTGCTTAATTTTAATTTTAGTATAATGCTTCCCTCTTTAGGATTCTGTCATCAAAATAAATATTTTCTTATATCTACTGATTCAAATCTCTTTAGCACGATTATACTCCCCCATAATCTTTTAAACTCAAGGGACTAAAATGCATGTCTGCACAACCTGAGATAATGTAAACCCTTAAGCAATGGTCTACTTATGCGCAAATCTGTTTTCTACAACCTTCTGAGTCTTGAGATTTAGAGACCAGACTTGGTACAGTCATTCAGCTAGGAGTACATTTCATTAAGCCTTTCAAGGAATTTTGTAACCCCTGAATTACTTTTTCAATGATCTCCATCTCTATACACCAATATCCTTTGCCCATATTCTTTAGAAATATTATATTTTCACCATATTAGAGAATACTCTGTCTCTTTAATCCTATGTGAATGGCAATTCACTTCCCCACTATTAACTACGTCTCATAGGGGTGTTGACAAAAACCAACATGACCGCAATTACTTCAAATGTACACTTTATTCCCCCCACAAACAGTCTGGGTGAATTCTGCCTAAAGAAATTAAAGAGTTGCTACAATCTACCACAGCTTTGTCCATTCATTTCAATAGGCTCTAATCCTTTGAATTTTGAACAAGTCCCTATATACTCTCATTTGCTTCTGTAAGATCACCTCATCCAACAAGGCCGAAGCTAATAAATTGTTCATCATAAAAACAAATCCTTAATCTTTGAAAATAACAGAGGAAGCTTAGTCTCAGCTGCACTTACTAAACTTCTTTTCCTTCAAAAGTATACTAAAACACCAGGTGTTCATTCTCCAAAGCCTTGGACATTTGCAGCAAGGCTTCTCTACTTTGGCATTCAATCCCACGCAATAGTAGTGGAAGAAAACTATAGATTTGTCAACATAATGTTAATTTGATCAAAGTTAATGGCTGAATATTTGGACTAGAATCTGTTACATGCTCAAGGAGATCTGTGATTTTTTTTGTGAGAATGATGTAATGGTCTTTTGGAGGTCACATGATGTAATTTTCCTGCTGATGTGAGGTCACGTGATGACATGTGCACCGTGGGTATATAAAGGGAAGACCCAGATGACGCAGTTAGTTTTTTAGTTTTTAGATTTCCAGGTAGAACATGCTGTGTCTCCATTACTGTTGCTTGTTTGCTTTTGTGACGCAGTTTCATTTTTAAAACGGAGTGTTGCGTTCTATTGCAAGATACGATATTATTGGACTGGAAATTTTTGGCTACATGTGCTGATTTACCCTATTCCAGCAGTAGAAAGGAGAGCGAAGACTTTATCAAAGTACAGAATCGAAGGATTGAGAGGAGTCGGCATCGTTTGGCAGATTAACAAAGGATTGACCTTATTGAGTCTTCGTTGAAGGAGTAGTGACCTGCATCGGAGATAACTCTTGCCAAAAGAGCAAAGAGTTCATGCAAAGGTTTGCTGTCTAGAAACCAAGGTCAGTTGTTTTAAACTGTTTATTTACTGCATTGTGAATCCTGTGGACAGAACCAGCAGGAAAGTCGCGTCTATAAAGAAATCCTTCTCCAGAGAAGTCTCTCCCAATTGAACGTATAAATCTGTTGGACTTTCAAATTCTCCATTTTAAGAACTATATCTGACTTTATCGCTTTAAGAACTGTTTTCTCATTTAACGCTTTAAGAACCAGTGCTGAGTGACGATTCGTTGAACGGCCGCATAACGGTTAACTTCCGGTTAAGGTTTTCGTTTTTTTTTCATTTATCATTTATCCGTGTTTAATAAATGTTTGGTTGTTTTTATATAACCTGTCTTGATTGATATTCATTGTTGCCGGTTACGTAAAAAATCAAAGAAATGAGGTTGCATAAATCAATGCACAGTAGGTTATAACTTACAAATCCAATTGAATTTAATGCATTCACTAGCATGATGAAACAAAAGGGCTATTGGTGTTTTTTTTTATATAGGCCAATATTGCATTTAATAAATTGTTGGTAAGAAACTCAGAACAAATGTAAAGGCTATAGGATAGTAAATGGTTGGAAATAGGAACCAAAGTACAGAGGTGAAGGCAATATTTCTGATTATCTGGCATGACTGGAGGTATTCACCAGGAATCTAAATTTAAAATGTTCCTATATATTTGAAAACAAGTTTACAGGACAATGGATAAGAAGTAGGAGAATGTGACTAACTAATGAGCTCAAGTTTGGTTGACATATCTGCTATATGACAAATTCCTTGGTATGAATAATCTGGAAGAGAGCAGCAGACATGTTGCTGTCCAAGTTTACATGTAACTCTAAGTTAAGAGATATATTAAAAACATATCATATAATGCTTACAAATTAAATGAGAGGGAATATCCTGAGGTATGTATTCCACTAGTGCCTGTTAAACTGAGATACTAATAATCTTTTGCATCCATGTTACTTGGAGGAAAACATTACAGTTCTTCAGAGTCGTGGCAGGACTTTTAAGCATGATGTTTATTTTTGCATTATTAATTCACAAGTAAGTGTTCATCTTTCAAATCTATTCCTCTTTATGGTTCCATATTTTTATTATTTTCCAGAAACTAAACTGTAGTTATCAATCCAATATAACTTCAATCTGAATAAAAAATGGTGTGCATTGTTGTTTAATGATATTTTCACAGCTATATTTCAATTAAGCACTGCATTTGAAAACTAAGTTATGAGCTCAGCTGTGAATGTACTGCTGAAAAGTGGAACAGACATAAAATAAATGCAGAAAAATGCAGAGTCAAGTTCTGCAGAAAAGCAAACAAAATACTGGGAGGGTGGAGCTTAATATCAATCAGTTTCATGCTCTGACATGACCTTCTTCATTTTGATGGCACTAAAGCAACATGACATTACCAACATGCTCAAACCTCTGCTCTCTATTCACCCCCACTCCACCCATCCGTGACCTGGAAAATCACTTCATAACATAATTGCATGCTGTATCCCTTTGTTAACATTTCTGAAGAAGAGGCCGTGTCAGGGCAACTCAGAGATACTGTAACTGCATAAAATTAGCGATGCATGTTGATACAAGTGACGGCAGATGCAAAAATAAAAACTGCTCAAGAAACACAACTGGTTGAACAGCATCTGTGGGGAGTAAAAGGAGTTGTTGACAATTGATGAATCCTTTCCACCCTTAGATGCTGCTTGATCAGTTGTTTGGTTGCTTTATGCTAGGAATGCATGTTCTTTGGGAGCAGAGGGAATTAAATAGTATGGGAGTGAAAGAGAGGTGTGTGTGAGACAGAGATAAATAGAATTATTAATAAGAACCATCAATCATATACAAGTGCCTCTTGTATCCATTTTGAGATCTCAGAGCTCCCATTTTTATTGACATAGTGCCAATAAGTGTCAAAAAATTCGACAAACAGTTGAGTAAACTTAAATCCACAGTCGGATCTTGGGAAAACCATTAATGCTCCAAGCCAGAAGATGTTGGTTTGGATCAGAACAAAGGGAGCAATGAATTAATGAGCTGTAAATTGATGTGAAGCATACCAAGTGGATCAGAGAAGCCATTGACAGGAACCAGATGATGCTATTTCAAACTCTGTCTCAGACTTGTGTTTGAACTTGTGGAAGCTATTGGAATATCAACACTGACTAAAGTACGCATATATAGAATACAGAGCATAGAACAACCACATGATCACATCCAATGAGCTGCTAAGCACCCTCTCATCAAATTCACATTATTATTAAACAAATTTTATTTTAGTTCCTGGGAGACTCTTAGTCATAGTCATGGTCATAGTCATACTTTATTGATCCCGGGGGAAAATGGTTTTCGTTACAGTTGCACCATAAATAATAAATAGTAATAGAACCATAAATAGTTAAATAGTAATATGTAAATTATGCCAGTAAATTATGAAATAAGTCCAGGACCAGCCTATTGGCTCAGGATCTCTGACCCTCCAAGGGAGGAGTTGTAAAGTTTGGCCACAGGCAGGAATGACTTCCTCTGACGCTCTGTGCTGCATCTCGGAGGAATGATTCTCCTGGCTGAATGTACTCCTGTGCTCACTCAGTACATTATGTAGTGGGTGGGAGACATTGACCAAGATGGCATGCAACTTAGACAGCATCCTCTTTTCAGACACCACCGTGGGGGAGTCCTGTTCCATCCCGACAACATCACTAGCTACGAATGAGTTTGTTGATTCTGTTGGTGTCTGCTACCCTCAGCCTGCTGCCCCAGCACACAACAGCAAACATGATAGCACTGGCCACCACAGACTCGTAGAACATCCTCAGCATCGTCCGGCAGATGTTAAAGGACCTCAGTCTCCTCAGGAAATAGAGACGGCTCTGACCCTTCTTGTAGACAGCCTCAGTGTTCTTAGACCAGTCCAGTTTATTGTCAATTCGTATCCCCAGGTATTTGTAATCCTCCACCATGTCCACACCGACCCCCTTGATGGAAACAGGGGTCACCGGTACCTTAGCTCTCCTCAGGTCTACCACCAGCTCCTTAGTCTTTTTCACATTAAGCTGCAGATAATTCTGCTCACACCATGTGACAAAGTTTCCTACCGTAGCCCTGTACTCAGCCTCACCTCCCTTGCTGATGCATCCAACTATGGCAGAGTCATCCGAAAACTTCTGAAGATGACAAGACTCTGTGCAGTAGTTGAAGTCCGAGGTGTAAGTGGTGAAGAGAAAGGGAGACAAGACAGTCCCCTGTGGAGCCCCAGTGCTGCTGATCACTCTGTCGGACACACAGTGTTGCAAGCACACGTACTGTGTCTGCCAGTCAGGTAATCAAGAATCCCCTTACAGCAGAATGTCACTGCATGTACTGTATGCCTGTGCTGAGACTGAGTAAAGACTCATTGCACCTACTGCTCTGGTGCTCATGTGGCTCTTCAACCAAAACGATTATCATGTAACAAGGATAAAATCATTATCATGGCATCAGGAATAGATCAAGGAAATCAAATTTGAAATAATAGTGTTGTTTATGACTATATGGTGTGTATAAGATAATTTTTCTATATCCAATAAGACACAAGGGATTCTGCGGATGCTGGAAAACTTGAGCAACATACGCAAAATACTGGAGGAACTCAACAGGTCATGCAGTATCTATGGAGAGAAATGAATACTCGATGTTTCAGGCCGAGACCCTTCATCAGGACCCAGTTAGATTCACCTTGATCAATGTTTTAAGAAAATGGGGAAAAGGCAAATTTGGATCTAGTCTTGTGTTCCTTGACTTGCCTGAATCCTTTGGCCCAACGAAACACACCACATTTCTCTGTAAAATAAAATCTGCAGATGCTGGAAATCCAAGCGTCACACACAAAATGCTGGAGGAGCTCAGCATTTTGTGTGTGTTTCTCTGATCTCTCTGCTATGTTCTGCAGGTGGTACTATCTTATTTCCATTGTAAGATGAAATCAGATGAAACCTGCTCATGTCTACACCATGGGATATAGTGGCCTCCCTTTATTCTCAGCCATGTGCTACACTGGCAACATAATCCAACATCAGTGCATCATTTTCCATATGCATGTTGAGAACCCGCTTGGCCTTACCATCATCTCAGCAAATCCTTCCACTCTCTTGAAAATTGGTAGATTTGCTAAGCCAACATTTAGCAGTGGACGATTAGAAAGGTCTGACTGCATAATTGGAATGACTGAAGTTGATATCTTTAGTCTCTGGAACAAACCCTATTCCCTAACCTTTGATTCTATCCCTCTCTTTAGACACTGAACTGGACTGTTAATACTTTTCTTTGCTGCATTATTTGATCTGGGACTATGCATCCAGTTAATTATTAAGTCTATTTGTTTTCATAAAACATAAAACATAAGACATAAAGCAAGTACACAACCTTAGCTACTTAGGAAGCTGGGTGACAGCAGATGGCAGGTGCAACTTGGACATCAAAAGAAAGATAGGGATGGCAAAAGACTTCTTTACGAGAATGAAGAGTATACTGACCAATAATAAACTAGGCATGACAACCCGCCTCAGAGTACTGAAATGTTACGTTTATCCAGTTATGTTATACATCTCAGAATGTTGGACAGTATCTAGTAACATGAGGAAATGAATTGTAGCAGCAGAGATGTGGTTTTTGAGGAGGATGCAAAGAATATCATGGACAAAACGAATATCTAACGAGGATGTCATGAACAGAGCAAACACAAAAAGAGGAATAATGTATGAGATCATGAAAAGGCAACGTAACTTCATTGGACATGTGATTAGGAAAGAGGAGTTAGAATGCACGGTAATTATGGGAAAGATTGAAGGGAGGAAAGCAAGAGGAAGACAAAGACAAATGATGATGGAGACAGCAGCCAGAGAACTGGAAATGAATACCAATGAATTGATCCACTTGACCCGAAACAGTAGTGTGTGGGCCATGGCAGTCAAAGCTCAAACTGGGCATGGCACCTGATGATGATGATTTTGTTTTCACTTCCTCAGCGTACCCATCCCAAATCGTCAGCAATTAATATCTTCATTTGCAGCTTTTATTATTTCAATAAAGTCCTGCACTGTTTCCTTTACTGAGCTGCTCAAGACAGGTCCTCTGAAATGATAACACCAAGGAATTTAAAGTTGGTTACCTTCTCCACCCCGATCCTCTGATGAGGACTGGCTCGTGGACTTCTGGTTTCTTCCACTTGAAGTCAATGATCAGCTCCTTGGTCTTGCTGACATTGAGTAAGAGGTTGTTGCTATGGCACTACTTAGCTAGATTTTCAATCTCTCTCCTATATGCTGATTCATCACCACCTTTGCTTTGGCCTTTGACGGTGGTGACATCTGCAAACTTGAATATGGAATTGGAGCTGTGCTTAGTTGCAGAGTCAAAAGTGTAAGGGGTAGAGCAGGGGCTAAGCACACAGCCCGTGCTGTGCTGATGGAGATCATGGCGGAGATGTTGTTGCCAATCCAAACTGACTGGGGTCTGCAAGTCAGGAAATTGTGGATCCAATTGCACAAGGAGGTATCTAGGCCAAGGTCTTGAAGCTTATTGATTAGATTTGAAGGGATGATGGTATTGATTGCTGAGCTGTATTTGATAAAGAACATCCTGATGCATGCACCTTTGCTGTCCAGATGTTTCAGAGTTGAGTGAAGAGCCATTTAGCCACTGGAAATTCTTTGCTAAAACCCTTGCCTCTCTTTACTTCCTTTTCTTAAACTGTACATCATTTTATCTACTATCTCTCTGGGTTCTTCACTGACAAGTCTTCCTTCCCTGGGACGGTCTGCCACATTAAGCAGCCAGTCCAAATACTGTTAATTATAGAATGGGAGTAGATAATTTAAATGGTTTGGCAAGGACTAGATGGGCCAAAGGGCCTGTTTCTATGCTGTACTTTTCTATGACTCTATGATTAACTCCCAAAAGCTCGTCTGGTTTTCTCTAGTTCATTCTGATGCATACATAGGTAATTCATGATGTTATGGTATAGGTGAAATTTGAATGTTGGATCAGGATTTTGGCAATCATTTTAAATAAAATCGGAATATTTTTTTCTGTTCATCATGAATTTTATCATATTTACATTTTAAACTGACTGTAGATCCATCAAGCTCCTTCTCAGATTCTGATGAGACTCTTTTAGAAATAGACTTTGGGCTATATCATATCAGTTTATATAAATTCTAGTTCATTAATGTCTGAGTACTGTAAGTACTAAACGTAAGTCTCACGTCTCCCAGTCATGCTGTGTATTTAATCCACTTTTATTCTTTTAAAAGAACTAAACCCATTATCTAGGCTGGTATTTCAGTGTACTGCTGAGGGAATATTCTTTTATTTGGATTAAATGTTAAGTTAAGTACAGCTCTGATAGATGTGTCTTCACCATCTGAAGGAGAGCAGCAGAATCTGGGTTACATTTATCTCATCATTATAACACATTATCTAGTCATTCATCTAATTTTCTTTAACAGCTGTTATGTTCCTTATGAAACTACAATGGCTACATTTGAAAATCTCTTCATTAGCTGTGGTACTTTGAAATGTATTAAAGTTGTGAAAAATATATAAATGCACTGTCTTTATTTGATAAAATATGACAATCTATGTAAATCATTTACTCATCCACTCTGTCTCGATGGCAATCCCCTTGTGCCTTTGAGTAGGTTGAGCTTGCTTGGAGACTGTAGATGGCCTTTTTACAGTAGCAAATACCACAGGAAGTGGGTTAATGCAATAACCTCAATGTAACTATGATTATATTGACTGCTTTGAATCGGTGGACAGGACTGCATTCAGGGATTCATCTTCAAACCTGGATGAGTATGCTGCAGTTGTTACCAATCTCATTAAAACCTGTGTGGATGAGTGTGCGCCAGCAAAGACTTACTGTACATTCCCAAACCAAAAGCCCTGAATGAACCAGGAGGTATGTCATCTTCCGAAGTCTAGATCTGTGGCATCCAAGTCTGGCGACCCAGGCCTGTACCAGAAAACCAGGTATGATTTGCAGAGGGCTATTTCAAGGGTGAAGAGATAATTTTGAACGAGGTTGGAGGCGACATAGGATACATGGCAACTCTGGCAGGGGCTGCAAGACATTACTTACTGCAAAGCAAAACCCAATAGCATGAATGGCTGTGATGCTTCACTACCAGATGAACTCAATGCCTTCTATGCACGCTTTGAAAAGGAGAACACAACTATGACTGTGAAGATCCCTACTGCACCTGATGACCCTGTGATCTCCGACTCAGAGGCCGATGTTAGGCTATCTTTAAAGAGAGTGAGCCCTTGCAAGGCAGAAGGTCCCGATGGAGTAACTGATAAGGCTCTGAAAACCTGTGCCAACCAACTAATGGAAGTGCTCAAGGACATTTTCAACCTCTCACTGCTACGGGCAGAAGTTCCCACTTACTTCAAAAAGGCAACAATTATACCAGTGACTAAGAAGAATAATGTGGCTGCATTAATGACTATCGCCTGGTAGCACTCACATCGACAGTGATGAAATGCTTTGAGAAATTGGTCATGACTAGACTGAACTCCTGCCTCAGCAAGGACCTGGACCCATTGCAATTTGGCTATTGTCACTATAGGTCAATGGCAGATGCAATCTCAATGGCTCTCCACATGGCTTTAGACCACCTGGACAACATAGACACCTACGTCACGATGCTGTTTGTCAACTATAGCTCAGCAATTAATACCATCATTCCCACAATCCTGATTGAGAAGTTGCAGAACCTGGGCCTCTGTAGCTCCCTCTGCAATTGGATTCTCCACTTCCTAACCGGAAGACCACAATCTGTGCGGATTGGTGATAACCAATCCTCACTGATGATCAACACTGGCACACCTCAGGTGTGCTTAGCTCACTGCTCTTTTCTCTCTATACCCATGACTGTGTGGCTAGGCATAGCTCAAATACCATCTATAAACTTGTTGATGATACAACCATTGTTGGTAGAATCTCAGGTGGTAAGGAAAGGGCGTACAGGAGTGAGATATGCCAACTAGTGGAGTGAAGCTGCAGCAACAACCTGGCACTCAACATTAGTAAGACGAAAGAGCTGATTGTGGACTTCAGGAAGGTTAAAAAGGAGGAACATGTACCAATCCTCATAGAGGGATCAGAAGTGGAGAGAGTGAGCAGCTTTAAGTTAAGACATAGAACATAGAATAGTATGGCACAGTACAGGCCCTTCGGCACAGGACGTGGTGCCGACCCTCAAACCCTGCCTCCCACGTAACCCCCCACCTTAAATTCCTCCATATACTTGTCGAGTAGTCTCTTAAATTTCACTAGTGTATCTGCCTCCACCACAGACTCAGGCAGTGCATTCCACGCACCAACCACTCTCTGAGTAAAAAACCTTCCTCTAATATCCCCCTTGAACTTCCCACCCCTTACCTTAAAGCCATGTCCTCTTGTATTGAGCAGTGGTGCCCTGGGGAAGAGGCGTTGGCTATCCACTCTATCTATTCCTCTTATTATCTTGTATACCGTTATCATGTCTCCTCTCATCCTTCTTCTCTCCAAAGAGTAAAACACTAGCTCCCTTAATCTCTGATCATAATGCACACTCTCTAAACCAGGCAGCATCCTGGTAAATCTCCTCTGTACCCTTTCCAATGCTTCCACATTCTTCCTATAGTGAGGCAACCAGAACTGGACACAGTACTCTAAGTGTGGCCTAACCAGAGTTTTATAGAGCTACAACATTACCTCGCGACTCTTAAACTCTGTCCCTCGACTTATGAAAGCTAACACCACATAAGCTTTCTCAACTACCCTATCTACCTGTGAGGCAACTTTCAGGGATCTGTGGACATGTACCCCCTGATCCCTCTGCTCCTCCACACTAGTAAGTATCCTGCCATTTACTTTGTACTCTGCCTTGGAGATTGTCTTTCCAAAGTGTACCACCTCACACTTCTCCGGGTTGAACTCCATCTGCCACTTCTCAGCCCACTTCTGCATCCTATCAATGTCTCTTCAATCTTCCTATCCCAAATCCCGGTTTGTGTGAATGCTGCGTAATTTGTTATCATGTTACAAATTAGTGTCACAAGATAATAGACAGTATACTGTATATGATTAAAGGAGTTGTATTTATGAATCTTAACTTAACCAAACAGTTAGTAAAGAAAAATGAAAAGAAAAGGGCCCATTTTAATTAAACAGTCAAATGTGCAGAAGTTAGTGCTCATCTTGAACTTCTCCGTCGCTCACGCACTGGACCTTCGATCTGCATGGAAGCACATACTACCTTCATCGCTTACAGTCCATCTTGAACAAACGGGTCTCCCACTGGGTCGTATCCTACGACTGGTTCTCCCCAGTGTCTTCTCTCTTCATCTCCCACTGAACCAAAGCCCCAAGACCACCCTTAGTGTCCCTCACCAAAAAAAAATCCCCCAACCTGATTGAATGGCACACATTGCCTATCATCCCTTATCTTCAACAATAACCCAAACAGGCTGACAGTAGAACACACTGCTTTTACAGAACTGCTAAATGAAATACCCACAGTTTAACAGCAATGATGTGAACCAAGCCATCATAATGGGAAAAATTGATGGAAGAAAAAGTTGCTACGTGACATTCATGAATGATATCAAGGTTCAAAGGTACATTTATTATCAAAGCATGTATCCATTTACAACTCTGAAATTTGTATTCTCCATATAGCCATGAAGCAAAGGAAGAACATGAAAGTTGTTCAGAGAGAAACATCAAACTCACACCCCCAATAAAAAACGACATCCTGATTATCAACCCCCCCTCCCGCCGTACAAAACAGTATAGGAACATCAGCCCCCAAATAACAACCCCTCCCCCGCACAAAAAACTAACAGAATATCAACCCCCAAACACCCTCCCCACCTCTCGCACAACAAAATGAAAAAGGAACAGATGATTTTAAAAAACACAGAATATAAAAACCATAAATCTGAAAATGTCCACAATCCATAAATACATATGTCCGATCCATAAATGCAGAGCCACAATACCATCCTACGATATCCCTGACATTTATTGGAAGAGAGGGACACCACATGAGGCAGGGAGGCCTACCCGCCTGCCACAGCGAGCCACTCGTAGACTTCTCCGGCAGCGATCAAAAGGCAGGCAGTCGGCTCTGAAACTCTCATTCACCTTCTGCACTTGCCTCGATGTCTCAGCCTTCCTTGACACTTCAATCAGTGATTAATAGATGCTTTAAACGGCGTCAAACATTGGCTCATGCACCCCCCCCCCCCGAAGTTTCTTCATTTGAGGACGTTGGAGTACATGCTTGCTTCCTGGAATCTTCTCAGAGCCTGCAAAGTGCTGGAACACCCATAGGATCTCCAAACTGTAAATCACAGGCTCTAATAGTCCCAGAAACACGTTTAAGGTGAAAATCAGATGTAAAAAAGACAGGCAAAAGTTTTGAAAACTTATTCAAACTTCTCAGATTAAAGTCAGGTGGAAGACTGTGATCACCCACATCATAAGACAAGGCATATAATGGTGATGAAATAGAGTGAATGTGGAGAGGGTGTTTCCTATAGTGGGGCAATCTAGAACCAGAGAGCACAGCCTCAGAATACAAGAACATGCCATTAAAACAGAGATGAAGTGGTATTTCTTTAGCCAGAATTCGTTGGCACCAATGACTGTAGAGGCCTAACCATTGGGTATACTTGAAGCAGAAGTGAGTAAGTTTTTGATTAGTAAGGGTGTCAAAGGTTATGGGAAGAAGGCAGTAAAATAGAGTTGAGAAGGATTATGAATCAGACATGCTGGAATGACAGAGCTGACTTGTTGGGCCGTAATATTGCTCCTATGTTTTCTGGTCTTAAGGTCTAGATTAAAGTAGAATGCTTAGTTTGTAAACTTCAGGAAAAATATTCATGATTCATCAGCGTAATAAGTTACAAATTCAAAATTGGATTGCAATGAATCAATGAATTTAAGCACTACCAATATCACAATTTAATAAATTAACAGAACAATTTTCTACAGAGTAGTTAGCATCAGAAATAGAAAGAAACAACAGAATTGCAAATAAATTAACAAAAAAAATAACAAATGCACTAATAGCAGAAAATTAATAAGCACAAGATGCCAGAGAATTAGGAAACTCATAGATCAATGAACAGTGCAATAGCTGAGTAGCAGATATAAGTAATTAGTAATCCATATCATTGATATTGTTACTTCTTGCTTTAGGGCCCATTGACTGAACTTTGCTGATTCATTATCAGTTTACAATTCAAAGTGTTCGGAGTTCTTGGCCATTTTATGTAACTGCAGGTAGACTTGTGAAAGGCTTAGTAACATTTTAGTATGTGAATTTTCTTTTGAAAAGCCATTCATGAATGATCACAAAACAAACAAGTGTGGGAGCTTGTTAAAAGTAATTCAATGTCCAAAATTAGTAGATTTAAATTAGTGGGCTGAATTGGTTGGGAAGCTTGTTAATGGACAAAAGGGCCTAGGTAGCATATTTATCAGGTTAAAGATACTCAAAAAAAGTGCGATTGAAACATTCAGTAAAAGAGGAAGAAACTCTGAAAACTATAATAAAATGATGTGAAATCTGTTCAGAACTTTTCTAGGAAGAGGCCTACAACTATGCGCAAGAAAAGGTTACTCGAACAGAAGGACAATGCGAACTAAATAGTGGGTGGGAAGTAGGACCTAATGAAAGATTTGATTTATTTATCTGCAGAATGATGGATACTAGAGAATTAGTTGTAGGTAGGAATCTAGCTTTGGGATTAAAGATTTATAAATAGATTCACAAGTGCACTTATGTCCTATAAAATATGGGAAAGACACTTTACATTTTGCCTAGCATTTGCTGATTTATACTTTAGTATATTAATTTTAGTAAACAAAGAAATTTATATATACACTGTACTCCACAGGGAGGAGGTATGAATAATGTTCATAGATCCCAGGGATCCTTAAGGAAAAAAAATCACTTCAGCAGTGTGGCACAGTTTAGCATTCGCTGAGTAGTTTCACCCTAGTTATTTTAAGCCAGCCTATATCAAATATTTAAAAACATTGGTATTTTCAAGGTATTTAAATTGTTGAATGGATAACTGCTTCCTTCCCCAGCCTCCGCCCCAGTGATTTAAAAAAAAGTATGACCCATTAATGATTTGACTATAATACCTTACAATCTCATCCAACAGTGCCTTGAATCACTTCAACACGTGATGTGTTTTTCATGTTAAACCATCAGCAAGAGACTGCCTTGCTTGCAGATATCACCTTCAGGTGATCTCTAATCATTCAGAGATACGAGAAACTGTGCTGGGAGAGAGTGTAGGTATGGAACTTGAGCATTTGTAGCTTTGGCAATATTTTAGTATAAGGTGACAATAAATATCATCAGCAGAAACTAGAATATGTACACTTGGTCTTTAGATTCAATACTAAATTAGTGGTTATATTCTGGGTGACAGTGACACTTATGCTCAGTTCCTTTCAGACTGAATTTCATTCAAGAGCCTCAGTAACCAGCACTTAACCTGTCATTTTGAAAGACCATATTGTAAACTGCAACAGATAAAATGTCAGGATTGTTTGGAAGAATCAGTCAAACCTAGCACTCAGTGAGCAGATCGTATGACCGTTTAGTTATGTCAGGGCACAAATTGATTACGTATTTTACACCTAATGATTTGTAATGGAAAAATGATCCATAAGTCATGATACATCAAAAGTATACTATTATAAGTAAACTGAGCTACATCCTACTTTGAGAAATTTCCATAAACTTAAACAATGTACTACTAACTCGGACCTTATAAACAATGTTAAAGGCAAGCAATATGATTAGCTGAGAGACTGGGCTGGATTACTATATACAAAATGCATTTAGAATAAATAACTTTTTCAGTCTCTTTTAAAATGCTAGTTGAATTTTCTTTTTTAAAATGACAATTTCTTACTGCAGTAGTTTTGAAGAACCCCTGGTCTCTAGCCTTGGACATGTCTGTAAAGATTCATTGTAATACATGATAGAGGAGTATTAGATGATGAAAGGCATTGATCATGTTAATAGCCAGAGGCTTTTACCCAGGGCTGAAATGGCAAACACGAGAAGGCACAATTTTAAGGTGCTTGGAAATAGGTACAAGGGGGATGTCAGAGGTACATTTTCCCACACAGAGCATGGTGGGTGCGTGGAATGCACTGCCAGCGAAAGTGGGAGAGGCGGATACAATAAGGTCTTTTAAGAGCCTTTTGAATAAGTACATGGAGCTATGCAGTAGGGAAATTCTAGGCAGTTTCTGGATTAGGTTACATGGTCAGCACAACATTGTGGGCTGAAGGGCCTGTAATATGCTGTAGATTTCTATGTTCTATGAAATAAAATGTTACTCAAAGACAAAGTACTGACTTTGAATTTAAGTCCAGTCCAATCCAAGTTTTGGCAAAATTTCCACAGGATAGATTTGGTGGCCTGAAGTGTAGTTTCTACTCTCCTGACCAGGATCACTAACATGGTTGCTGTTTCAGGCGGATTAGCTCAATGAAAGCAAACTTAAGATCAGAAATGTGTTTTTGTTTGCTTTGCGTTGCAAGGCTGCCTTCTTAAGCTATTCTTTGGGTTGAGGATGATGACAAGGGAAAAATGGGAAAGCGCATGGGGCAGGAGGTACTTGATGAACAAGGACATTGATAGATCATTAGGGTTTTATTCGATGTTTGTCCTGAGACTCTGTTTGCACCTGACAAAGAGGCTATAGACCAAAAGGGATGCTCAGGGCAGCTGCATTTCCCTTTCTCAATAACATTGAGAGGGAAGAAGCTTGGTGCTTGATTCATTATTTTTGTCCCTCACCAATTAGAGAATAGAGATCAGCAGAAGTCCTCATTCTGCTTTTTGAGCTCTGATTAGCTAACTTAGTGCACAATGGCCTTCTAGTCTGGGACACGTTCATAAGGCTCCACTTTACAAGACACTAACGCAAAAGCAGTTTGTATTTATCTTGCATCTTTATAATGCAGTAAATTTTCCAATGCACTTAGAGGCTTCATCCGACTCATGCAATACCAAGCCAAAGATGGAAATGTTAAAGTGCATGAATGTCTCCATCATTAGATAGGCTATATTATTTATTCTAATGACTCAGCAAAATTCATAATTTGTTGCAATATTTTTTCCAGAAATTAGAATTTGTGCTCTAATTGTATATTGCCATTAAATAATACCTATGCAGGAATCCAGTTGCAGCCTTGGAGTTGACACATCACCCAACAGGGCAGTCCTAGCCAACTTTGTTCACCAGTTCATGTTCACATTTCCTTCCTACCAATGCTTTAAATATATTGTTCCAATGATATCAATATAGGCATTAGGCAGACTCTGAATGAGTTCTTACTGTTAGGCAACAATGCTGTCTAGGGTGCAACAGAGTCTCGCAGTAAGAGTGGTGTACTGTATATACATGGGGATATATATTGTTCGGTATTGAGAAAAATGTGGCATTACAATTGATGGAAGCAGTAATTAATAGTGTTATTAAAAATACTTGCTTAGAAACAACCAGGTCATGGAAGCTCAGTTTGGGTTGTTCCAAAGTCACCCAACTGTGATAAGACTGCCAAATGGATTCTGACCCGGATCTGGGCCGTACCTTCCAAATATCCGGACCTGCCTCTCGGTTTTTTTGCACTACCTTACTTTCCATTTTTCTATTTTCTATTTATGATTTGTAATTTAAATCTTTTAATATTTACTAATTTTTGCTATTTATTATATTTTTAATATTTAATATGTGTAATCCAGGGAGTGGGAAGCGCAGAATCAAATATCGCTGTGATGATTGTACGTTCTAGTACCAATTGTTTGGCGACAATGAATTATAAAGTAAAGTAAAGAAAGCTCCTGATCATATTATAATCTTGATCGAAACACTGGCAACAGAGATGAAGTGTGAATAACTGTGCTTGACATCAAGGCAGCATCTGAAGGAGTATAGCCTCAGGAAGTGCTGGCTAACCTGGAATCAATGGAAAGCCGGGGTGAAATCATCCACTGGTTTGAATAATACCTGGGGCAAAGGTCATTATTTGTGATGGTTGGAGGTCAATCCACCTCAGCCATAGGACGTCTCTGCAGGAGTTCCTCAGGTTTGTGTCCTAGGCCCAACCATCTTCATCACCGAGGTCAGAGATAGGGATATTTGCTGGCGGCAGCACAATGTTCAGTTCTACTTGTGACTCCACAGATAACGAAGACAACCAAGTGCAGCAAGACCTGGCCTGATGGGTGGCAAGTGACATTCATGCCACACAAGTGCTAGAAAATTACAACATCTAGCAAGAGGAAACATAAGGTAGCTCTCACCCCTTGACATCCAATGGCATTAGCATCAATGAATCTCCCCCTACCAACATTGTGAAGATTATCATATGCCAAATACTGAACTAGAATAGCCATATGCACAATGTGGTTACAAGTGCAGGTCAGAAGCAAGGAATCCTAGGGTAACTCAGCTCCTAACTCCACAAAGACTGCCCACCTTCTACAAGGCTCAGGACCAAAGTATGACAGACTACTCTCCCTTGCCGGGAAAAATATTCAAGAAGCATGACACTATACAGGACCTGAGCATCCAGTCCACAGCTATTCAGTCACTCCATCACCAACATACAGTAGTAGCGGTTTGTACCATCTACAGGATGCACTGCAACAACTCACCCAAACTTCTTAGACAGAACCTCCAAACTCTCAACATTGACCATCAAAGGGCAAGGACAGCAAAAGCACAGGAACACCACTCTCTGGAAGTTACACTCTAAGCTACACACCAAGCTAACTTAGAAATCATTTGTCATTCCTTCAATGTTCAGCTTGGCCAAATCCTGGAAATCACTTCCATAACCCCGTAGTGGGTATACCCACACCTCAAGTAATATAACAGTTCAGGAAGACAGCTTTACACCACCTTCTTAAGACTAATTAGGGATGGAAAATTAAATTTTGGCTCAGACTGCAAAGCCCACATCCCCTGAATGAATTATAAAAGGCATTATGGAGCTCTTAGCCAAGTTTGTAGGAAATATATTAAGGTGTGCTGAGATACATGAGACAAATGGCTGAGCTAACAGGATCCCATATCAACACCTTAAGAGTCACATTAAATCTCAGAATCAGGAAACACTGATGTGACAATTACAATAGATGAATATATTGTAAACTGGTGCACTTGATGGATGAGGATAGCCACAAGTAGGAATCAGATGAATTAAGAATGGACCGGGCATTAGAAGCACAATACATTTGAGAATTAAAATATGTGGCACTATAATATTATGAAAACCAAATTCATATTCAAGTTTAATTATTGTCCAACCATGCATGAATACCCAAAAATACAGCCAAATGAAACAACATTATTCCGGGACCAAGGTGCAAATCACAATACCACCAATCACACACAGCACAAAGCACATACGGTATGTATAAAATATCAGTAGAATACAGTCACACAGCAAAAAATACAGTCCAAGACCCTGAGTCCATGAACGTTGCAGCAGTCTGCAGTTGAACACTGGGGGAGAGGTGGCGGCAGATCAGTATCAACTCCAGCTTGGATACTAAGCCACACTGCCTCTGGTGGAGCGCACCGATGCCCATGCCCCTCTCCTGGGTGGCTATAAACTGGTGACACTGTGGTTTGCGGCCTAGTCCTCTCTATGTTCAAGGCCACACAGTTTTCCCACCGTCCAGCAGTAAATCAGTGAATTGGACTTGCAGCATTCCACATTAACAATGTCCGACAGGATCTTGTGATCGCAAGAAGAGCGACCAAGATAATCAGTCACTGTTAGACAGCACACTGTCTTCGCCACCAGCTGCTCTGTTGCCTCTCTGACTCGTACAGCTCCTTTAGTTTCTCCGCCAACGAGTAACTCGCTGGTGTGGTAGACCTGCAGTACTTTGAGTTCTTAATGTCCAAATGGGTTTTGTGATCATAAAAAATACATTAAGAAAAATAATAACACCTTTGGTTGACCCCCATTGAAGCTGTTGCGATTGAATGCATCAACAGCTTACCATCTCTGAGAGTTTCTCTATTTGATATATAGAATTATGTGAACTCTAAAATAGTGATTAATCCACTAGCCTTGCCATCTGCCGGTCTATCAGTCATTCATTGCAGATTACTGTTGTATCTGAAATATATACCTGTAAATGAGAATATATTTTGATTTCCAGGGAGAGTTTCCCTCCTAAACGCCACTGCATGAATGTTTGCATTGAAGTGGAATAAAAGTTTGCTGCATCTCCTGCTCTGGCCTTTGATTGGCTTTTCATCCACAACAAAATAATTGATGCAATGATTGTGAAAAAATCGAGGATGCTTTTGAGCATCCTGGAATGAGGACCTGAAGGTGTGTTTAAGACAGACTTTATATGTGATCTGATACACTTATGGCATTATAAGACATAGAATTTGGCTATTCAGCCTATCTAACTTGCTCCGCCATTCAATCATACCTGGTTTGTTATCCCTTTCAACCTCATTCTCCTGTTTTCTCTCCGTAACCTCAGGTGACCTTACCAATCAAGAATCTGCTTTAATTTGCCTCGTTCGGTTTCTATCAAAATAGAAGTGGTACCGTCATGACCATTTCAAACCACTTGTTGTTTCCGTTCTGAACTGTCTACAATGTGAAATATGCATGTCATGGTTGATCAGGTCACAGAGTGAAACAGCATGACAAGAGGCCCTTCAACGCAACTCGTCCAAAATGCTCATCTTGCCCCATATGCCTCCAAACTTTTCCTGTCCATATACCTGTCCGAGATGTTTCAGTTATGGTTTTATTACTATTTAATTAATTATGGAGCAACTGTTAACAAAAACCAATTTCCCCCGGGATCAATAATGTATGACTATGACTACTATGCATTTGAATCTTGTTATGTACCTTCCTCAACCACTTCCTTTTGCAAAAGACAGGCAATAATTGATCAGGCACAAGAGAAAATCTGCACGTACTGGAAGTCCAACCAACACACACAAACTGCTGGAGGAACTCAGCAGGCCAGGCAGCACCTATGGAAAAGAGTAAACAGTAGATGTCTCAGCCCGAAATGTCAACTGTTTACTCTCCTCCATCGATACTGCCTGGCTTGTTGAGTTCCTCCAGCATTTTGTGTGCGTTGCAATAATTCATCAGGTTCTGTCTTATTGTGAAGAGTATGCAACTGGCAATTTTCCCATATTTTGGAGTGGATGCCAGTGTCGCATTTATACTGAGATATCTTGGTTAGAGATGCAAATATTTTTGGAACACAGGTTTTCAGTTATACAAATGAAGTTCAAAATTTAAAAAAATGAGTATAATGAAGAAGTGAAGAGATGACAGCAAAATCTGAAAGCATTCAATAGAGCAGGAGAGACAGAGTTAACAATTCATTCATATACCCTTCAGCAGATCAAGAAAAGTGAAAAAGCACATACTTTAAAGCAGCAGAGGAAATGAAGGACAGGTGAATAGAATAAGGAGTAAAACAGGTTTGTTATGGTGATACTCTGCTTTTGAAGCTTCCTGGTTGTCAAGTTAATGGAGATGGTTGAAGAGAGGGAAAACAAACAAAGTGACGTGGAACAGCTGTGAAATGCAGGTCAGAGCCATTGTGAAGATCTGAAACCAAACAGGAAATTCTAGAAACGTACGACAAATCAGGAAGCATCAGAGAATAAGAAACTGATTTAATTGTGCTGACGCATTACCTAATTGCAGAACTGACTAATCCTGATACAAACAGTGATAATTATATAACTGAAATTAACACTATCAATATTCAGACCAAAATGCTGCAACCTGCCTGGGAAGATGGGACATTGTTCCAAGAATTGCTATTTGATCCCTGGGAAAGAGAAGCTAATGTACTTTCATACCACGGAATATTCCAGAGTAATTCCCCATCCTCCCTGCCCCCATGTTCTCCCACACATACTTGTCCACTTAGTTTCCTTCCTTTCTTTATCTCTCCCATCTTCCTTCTCCACAATTCGATTGCTCCCCAAATGGTTCCACATATTACCTACCCGAGTCTATCCCCACAACTGTTCCAATCCCCAGCTTATGTACCAGCAATCTTTTCTTTTCTCTCTCAGTACTGATGCAAGGTCGTGACCTGAAATTTTGACATACCTACTGATGCCTCTTGTTAGGATTGAGTTGAGTTGTGAAGCTCTTCCACTCGAATCACCTGCTCAGACTCCCTGAATTCACAGATGAGGAATACATTTACTCGCAACCTAATAGTTGAAACTGGGTCCATCGAGGATGTATGATCACATTGCAGGTAATGTTTGTGCAATGCTTTTGTTTTACCTGGCACCACCTGCATATTTACATGCCTGTCAGACTGCAGAAGGATTCAGGCTATTAGGCGTTACCTGATGTGAGTAGAATCTAGTAACCTGTCAGGTTATGTTCAGTCTGTGGATCATTTGCAGTAATCTCACAATGCAGGTGCTTTATTTGGAATATACACATCTGGACGACCTCTGTGGTGCTATTGAATCAGCAGATGGTGCCAGTAGCATGAACATCACTGGATGCTTGACAAATAATCATTAAGCTCAGTATCCTGTAGATTTACATTAGCACATTTGAACAGTCAAGCTATTTTTGTCTTTTTTTGAGATATAATATTCCCAAGTTGTAATTTCATGCATTATTTTTGTACTATTATTAGAATAGTATATTCTGAAGCGAACTAGAATAGAAAATGCTTAAAAATCTTGGCCAGTAAGCCAATAAATGAAAAAAGAGCAAAAGAGTTAATATCTCAGACTTAAGATCTTTTGTCAGAACTGGGAATGAGAGAAAAGAGACTTAGAGAGTTGGGGAAACTTTTGTTCACCTCTCCTATCCCCTAGGTACAGGTGTTATGCTAAATGATCACCCAATCTGTGTTTGGTTTCTCCATTGTGGAGCAGATCACATTGTGAACATCTTGGTCTCCAGGTAAGTTGATATTTTGGTCTCCAACCCTCTCCTTTGCAATACTCTGATTATCTCACCACAAAAGCTGCCTGACCTGCAGAATATTTCCAGCATTTTCTATTTTCCTTTTTTTTTCTTTTTACTGTTCCTATTTGACTATTTTGTACAGATATCACCTGCAGCACCTGGGTTGCCAACACACTCGACCACTGCTACACTACCATCAGGAATGCCTACCATACTACCCGTAGACCACAGTTCAGAAAATCTGGCCATTTGGCTGTCCTCCTCCTAGCTGCATACAGGCAAAGGTTAAAGAGGAAGGCACCAGAGGTAATGATGCCAATGAGTTGGTCATGGGTGGCAGAGGAGTGGCGACAGGATTGCCTTGAATCGATGGACTGGGCCATGTTCAAGGACTCTCAGAGGATCTGAATGAACATGCAACAGTTGTTATGAGCTTTATAAATTCACTCATGGATGAGTGTGTCCCCACCGAATCAATCAGAGTCTTTCCCAACCAGAAGCCCTGGATGAGCTAAGAGATCTGCAATCTGCTGAGGACCAGATCAGTGTGTACAGGTCTGGCGGCCCAGTGAAATACAAGAAGTTCAGGTACAACCTCCAGAATGCCATCTCACGTATGAAGTGGCATTTCCAGATTAAACTTGAATCACAGAGGATGCTGCGGTAGGGCTTGAATGCCATCACCTCCTCCAAAGGAAAACCAAGCGACATATGTGACAAAAATCTCGCACTCCCAGATGGCTCAATGCCTTTTATGCTCACATTGACCAACAAATTATGGAAATTCACAAAATCCCACAGCCCCTGATGACCCTGTGATTTCAGTCCCTGAGGCTGACATGAGAGCATCCCTCAGCAGGGCAAACCCACGGAAAGCATCTGGCCCAGACAGTGTACCTGGCCGAGTACTGAAGACCTGTGCTAATCAACTGGCTGAAGTGTTCACTGAGATCTTTATCCTCTCACTTTGGCAGTGTGAAGTACCCTCCTGATTCAAACAGGCTTCAATTAGTACTGGTGCCCAAGTAGAATGTAGTAACCTGACTCAATGACTATCATCCAGTAGCACTTACAGGCACTGTGGTGAAGAGCATTTTGAGAAGTTAGTGATGATACATATTAACTCCTTCCTGAGGAGTGACTTGGATCCACTGTAATTTGCCTACCGTCACAATAAGTCAACAGCGGATGCCATTGCATTTAGGCCTTCACTCAACCCTGGAACACCTAGCCAGTGAAGATTTTAAATCAGGATGGTCTTCATTGACTATAGCTTTGCATTAAACTCTATCATCCCCTCAAACCTAATCAATAATCTCCAAGACTTTGGCCTCAATACTTCTTTGTGTGACTGGATCCTGGATTTGCTCATTTGTAGACACCAGTCAGTTTGGATTGGCAATTGGCAATGACATCTCCTTCACAATCACTATCAGCACAGGTGCACCAGAAGGCTGTGCATGTAGGCCTCTGCTCTACTTGCTTTATGCTCATGGCTGTGGGGCTATGTACTGCTCCAAAGCCATTATTATGTTTGCTGATGACACCACCGTTGTCGGCCAAATCAAAGGTGGTGACTAATCAGCATATAGGAGGAGACGGAAAATCTGATTGAATGCTATTACAACAGCCTCTCACTCAATGTCAGCAATACCAAAGAGCTGATAATTGACTATGGGAGGAGGAAAACAGAAGATCATGAGCTAGTCCTCATTAGGAGATCAGAGGTGGAGAGGGTCAGCAACTTTAAATTCCTCAGAGTTATCACTTCAGAGGATGTGTTCTGGGTCCAGCATGTAAATGCCATTTCAAAGAAGGCACTGCGGTGCCTCTAATTTCTTAGAAATTTGAGAAGATTCAGCATGGTATATAAAACTTTGACAAACAATAGATGTATGGTGGAGAGTATATTGACTGGCTGCATCACAGCCTGGCATGGAAGCACCAATACCCTTGAATGGAAAGGCTACAAAAAGTATTGGATAAAGACCAGTCCATTATGGGTAAAGACCTCCCCACCATTAAGCACATCTACAAGAAGCACTGTTGCAGGAAAGCAACATCCTTCATCAGGGACCCCCACCATTAAGCCAACGCACTCTTCTCACTGCTGCCATCAGGAAGGAGGTGCAACAGTCCCAGGTTCCACACTACCAGGTTCAGGGACAACCATCAGGCTCTATGGACTCACCTTCAATGACTCTGAAACTCATATTCTCAATGTTTATTATTTATGTATTATTTTTATATTTTCTTTTTTTTGTAATTGCACAATTTGTTGTTTTTTCAGAATCAGGTTTAATATCACTGGCATATGTCATGAAATTAGTTGTTATCTGGAAGCAGTACATTGCAATACGTAATAATAAAAACTATAAATTGCAGTAAGAAGTATATAAAAAGTTAAATGAAATAGGTAGTGCAAAAAGAGAAAAAAAGTAGTGAGGTAATGTCCATGGGTTCAATGTCTATTCAGAAATCTGATGGTGGAAGGGAAGAAGCTGTATCTGAATCACTGAGTGTGTGCCTTCAGGCTCCTGTACTCCCCAACCCTCTAATGGTGACAATGAGAAGAAGGCATGTCCTGCGTGATGGGGGTCGTAATGATAGATACTGCCTTTTTGAGGCATTGCCTTTTGAAGGTGTCCTGGATGCTGGGGCCGCTAGTGTCCATGATGGAGCTGACTGAGTTTACAACTTTCTGCAGCTTATTTCGATCCCGTGCAGTGCCCCCTTCCCCCATATCAGACAGAGATGCAGCTGGTTAGAATGCTCTCCACAGTACATCTGTAGAAATTTGCGAGCGTCTCTGGTGGCATACCAATTCTCCTCAAACTCCTAATGAAATATGGCCGCTGTTATGCTTTCTTTGTAACTGCATCGATACTTGGGCCCAGGATAGATTCTTGGAGATGTTGGCATCCAGGAGCTTGAAATTGCTCACACTTTTCACTTCTGATCCCTCGATGAGAACTAGTGTGTATTCACTAACCTTACCTTTCCTGAAGCCCACAATGAATTGACTTTAAGTGCAATGTTTTTGCTGAGACACCACCCAAACAGCTGATCTCTCTCACTCCTGTACACCTTCCCGTCACCATCTGAAATTCTGCCAACAATAGTTGCGTCATCAGCAAATTTATAGATGGCATGTGAGTTGTACCTAGCCACACAGTCATGGGTGTAGAGAGGGGAGAGCAGTGGGCTAAGCACTCGCCCCTGAGGTGTGCCAGTGTTGATTATCAGCAAGGTGGAGATGTGATTCCCCAACTGAACAGACTGTGGTCTCTCAGAGAGGAAGTCAAGGATCCAAATGCAGGGGGAAGTACATAGGCTCAGGTTTTGGAGCATTTTGGTCAGAACTGTAGTAAAAATTGTGTTAAATTCTGAGCTGTAGTCAATAAATAGCCAACTGACACAAGTTTTAGCATTGTCTAGGTGATCCAAGGCTGCATGAAGAATCAAAGAGATCGTATCTGCTGTAGGCCCATTGTGAAAATAGGCTAATTGCAGAGGGTCCAGATCCTTGCTTAGACAGGAGATGATTCTTTGGCACATTGGTTATTTGCCTGTCTTTGCTGTAGTGTACACAGTCTTCAATGAATCTATTGTGTTTCTTTATATTTACCATGAATGCCAACAAAATATGAATCTCAAATGACATGAATCTATGGTGACATATATGTAGTTTGATAACAAAATTACTTTGAAAAATCTAATGACCACAATGTCTGTCTTGATATTGGACTTTAACATTTTAGTTGTGCTAAGGGTTGCTTTGTATGCAGATGCAAGTTTGGTTCATTGCCAAACTAGCACAAAACTTGGTGTAGCATTACATGTTTTCTACCTCAGTATATTAAATCAAGACTGGTGGAGGTTCTGACTAGCATCATTGTGATGGCAATGAAGTACATCTCTTAAATGAAGATTATTAGCTATTAAAGGGATAATCCTTGTAGAAGCCAGATACCACAGTATGCAAGCCTCTACAGAGGAGAGGGAGGCTATGGGGGATTAGAGTCATGGTAAACATGAAATTTCTTCTCCCTTTCTCAGCCACAGCTGGTTAGTTGCATGGCTGTGCAACCTGCTATGGCAGACTACCGGCTGATCAATCTCATGATTAAATATAACATTGTCTTCTCTTTATTTACTATCTACCCAAAAAAAAAAACACTATTATACCAAAGAGAAACTGAGCACTTTGGAATACATATGAGCAGTTTCCAATGAGTTTTGGAGCCGCCCAGCCATACTTTATAATGTCAGCAGAGTGTCCCTTTAAACTTGAGGAAAGCAAGAATATGGCCTTTCGTTCTCCTGAGGCTGTGTTATGACAATCATTGAGTGGAGCTTCAAGCTGCAATTTGTGAAGGTGTGAACTAAAAACTGCAGAGTGGAATGATTGTTTATGCAGCTGATACTGTGGAAATGTTAGACACTAACTTGGATTGTTACCAGAATTGCCCAACTTTCCAAATAATGTAATTCCACCCGTAATGATCACTACCACAATTTATTCTGGGTAAAAATAATTTTAGATTGTGTTTTACAGTAAAATGATAGTGCCACTTTAGGCAGTCACTATCAATTCAACCCATTGTCAAAATCAGTTCTGTAATTATGTCACTGGCTGTCATACACTTCTCCTTAGATGAAGGATTTGGATAAGTCCTTTTCTTTGAAGTAATAACATTGGCATCACAAGGGGATTACCAGTTAATGTGAGACATTGATTCAGATTGCAGGGAGGAATTCTGTACATTTTTGTTGCAGGAATTCTTCACAACAAGCTGAATGGATGATACATTTTTATATAAATGAATGACACAAAATTCACTCTTAAAAATGTGACCCATTGTTCACTTTGTGAGTAAGGATCTGGAGGATCCTTCCAGCAAGATGGCAACATGCTTGGATGCAGTGACCTCTGTGGGGCCAATCAACGGTGTTTTTGTCTTTTTTAAATGTCTTTTATACAACTGCAAGACACTGCTGTACATTAAGAACTTCAAGTACTGTAGGGTTACCCCATCAGCGAATTGTTCATTGGCTGGACTAGGTGTGGACTATGTTGCTGCTTAATACTGAGAGGTGTTGCAGTTGGTGTGCAAAGGCGATGGCAGTCTATCAGCAAGTGATTGGCTTAGTCATTTTTCTAGTGTTTGCATTGATATTGTGGAATGCTGGTTTATGGGTGGACTGATGGTGGGGATGCTATGTGGCCTCTTGCAGCGGTGTCGCCTGTAGCAGCCACCCAGGAGAGATGTCGGTGGAGACGGTGTGGCACTGCGCCCATTTTAGCGTCAGTGCTGCCCTACAGTGCTTGCTTGGTGGAAGGCGAGCAGGATCGTGTCTGGCTGCAGACTGCTGCAGGCTTGTTTTTGCTGACAACATCCATGCACTCAGGAACTTGGGCTTTTTCTGTGTGACTGATGTTTACTGCTATCTTACATGTGCTATTTATGCCTTATGCTGTGTATGACTGTTGGTACTGTGTTTTGTACCTTGGGCCCAGAGGAATGCTGTTTCATTTGGCTGTATTCATGTACGGCTGAATGACAATGAAACTTGAATAGAGATTGATGGAGTTGATCTTAGATTTTTCTTCATAATAGTGACCTGCTGGTAATGACATTTTCCTGAAAGGTTATGGTTAATTCACATAAGATAAACTGATAATCATTTAAGGCAATTTATGTTCAGTCTTTCCCCTTCCCGGTTGGAAAATAATGCAGTGCAGCACCTGGAGGAAATTAATGAGACAGTCTGCCATTCTACCAGATGGTGGAGTGATTGAGAGATGTATAAGGTCTGACAGCAGATCAACGGCATAGCAGAAAACAAATGGGAAGCCGTGAAACAAAGACAGCCTTGTACGTTATGCATCATTTATCCACATTGAAGTGACTGCTTGCCATATTTGATTGACAATTTTTGAAGTGATATGTCTTAAAATTAATAGTTTCTCATTTTTCTATGTTTAATTCCTCCTTCCCCCAACCCTTGTTGAAAGTGCAACCTCTCACCAAGGTGCAGGTCAAAGGAAACGGCTCCTTTCCAATAGCTCATTTGGGCACTCGATCATGTCAATGTGATCAGCTATCCTGTGGTGTACTTGTATCTCAAACTGTACTCAGACAAACAAACAGGAGACCACCAATTGACCTTCATGTTTTTTCCTAGGTCTGAGACAATTCGGCCAATTTCTCTCCAGCTTTCCTAGCTAACAATAACTGTTTGATTATAAGACTAGAATGATTTTCCCATCTCTTCGTAAATTTAAAAAATAAATAATGACATTTTTCACCCTGCTTCCGTTCTATCTGAGGAATTTTTAAGGCACCGGCTCTGGTTATTTAACATTACATTTGATGATTTTCAAAGATTTCAAAGTTTCAAAGGTACATCTAATGTCAGAGAAATGTATACAATATACATCCTGAAATGCTTTTACTTCTTAACCATCCACAAAAAACAGAGGAGTGCCCCCAAAGAATGAACAACAGTTAAATGTTAGAACCTCAAAGTCCCCCCTATAGCTCTCCTCCCTCCCGTGCGTAAGCGGCATCATGCAACAATCCCCAACCGCTACCGGCAAAGTAAAAGCATCGGCACCCGCCACTGAGCACTCAAGTATGAGCAAGGCAACAGCAAAACAAAGACAGCGAGAGGGGAGACACAACAAACATCTCGCTGGTTTACAATGTTAAAAGTCCGTTCATTGCTTTTTCGGAGCTCTGCGCCCAAAGATCCCGGGTCTCTGAGCACACAGCCTTAGATCTTCCATCTCCCATGACGCACCAGTTTTCTGCTCGGACATCGACCTCCGATCCCCCCATCTCCAAAGCCATGAAAACTTGGTTCTCTAAAGGCAAACGGAGCTCTTAGGCTGAGCCCTTGGTGTGCCGAACAACGGCCAGTCGTGAAACCCCGAGAGCGGGTCCCATTCCTGCAAAGAACCATTGTCAGTGTGTCACTCCAGGTCAGGGTCTTCAAAAGAACCCTGAAAGGGAAAAAATAGAGATATTAAAGATGGAAATAGAGCTATTTCCAAAGATGTAAGCAAAGGCGTCACCATTAGGCGCCGTTAACCCTCCTAAGCTCCACCATCTAATGATTCAAAGGATTCAGAAAGAGTGTATTGTTATTCTGTTATTAGGATTGATGACCATTACAAAATTAATGCAAAAATAAATTTAGATTATTTCTACACTTCTATTGGCCCCAAATTCATCTCAAATCAAGTTCAATTTCAAACTTATTATCATTCAACCGTGCACAAGTTTGGTGGTAGCTGGAATCCCAATATCTCAGAGGACAATGGGTGCTGATCATCATCATCAGAAGCCTGGGCAGAAGGTATGAAGATCCTGAGATGCCCAGTCATCAAGATCCCCCTCTTGGCCTCACCAGTGTAGTCCAAAGGAAGGCTTATGAAGCAATACGTTTGGCGCCAGCTTGGCTGCAGGAGCTGCTGAAAGGATGTTCAGTGACGTCCAGTTACCTTAGGGGTTCCACTCTGAATTGGCTGTCTGGGTTTACTCCCGTAGCCTTCGTTTCTCTCAAGGCTGCCCACAAGGCAGTGGGGCTATCTACCCATTGCCGGGGATCATGATTCACAAGCACCAAGGCGTGTCCACAGACCAGTGGGCCTATGTGCTACATGTGCAGGGACCAAACCACGTTCCCATCTGCTGTAGTTCCTCTTGAGCCTGAAAGGAGTTCAGTTTCCATGTGTCACCAGCAAGGTGGCACTACGTGAGGCTTGCTGTTGGAGAGGCTATGTACTGGCAGGGAGAGACTTATACATTCGGCTCTCCTTTTGACAACACTGGTAGTCTACAGTGGAAGCTGGAAGTGAGAGCAACAAGCACTACCCACTGCACTACCACACTAGAGTGTCACAACAACCATTTTTGACAGATGTATACAGCTAAATAAAACATCATTCCCCCCAGGACTAAGGTACAAAACACATAACACCCATATTTACAATTCAGAGCATATAGTCACAAAATAAGATTAGCACAAGTCCTTGTGTGGCGTGAGCTGAAGACTGATAATGCCTTGACCTTGGGATTGCCTATTGCAGCCGACCAGGAGAGGAGACGCCGAGGCATTGTGGGAGCATCTGTGAGGGGTACACTGGAATCCATACTTGTTGGGTTTGGCCTCTCCCGTCAGTGCTGCTCTCCAGTGTTCTCTTGATGGAAGAACAAGCTGGACCACAACAATCTACAGTGAAGCCACTCAGGGGCCTGGCTTTATTATTTTCTTCTGTGTGACTATGTTTTTGTGAAACCATAACCAATATGCTATTTGTGCTATGTGCTATATGCAGTGTGCTGTGTGCTACTGGTATTGTGTTTTGTATCTTGGCTCCAAAGAACATTGTTTCCTTTGGGTATATTGGTGATTTGTTGGTAGGCCTAACAATGGAGGAAAAACCCCCTGTGTGTGAGCACACAAACACACCTGACATCCCCTCCTCTCTGTGGAGCCATGCCACAAAGCTAAGAGAAAGAACCAAGGAAGGAGGCACAAAATCTAGTGGCCAAAGGCAAACGAAGAGGCTGAGTGGCAGAGGCTGGACATGGACCTCAGCACAATCCTAGAGCATGTGCTGCACGGGCAAGTGGAAGACAAGCTTAACTCATTTGGAGCCTTCCTCTACGAGGCGTGTAGAAAGAGATTTGGTAAAGTTGACATCAAGGGAGTCACTGCTCCAAGAGAAAAGGGAAGAAAGAAGATGGACATAGAGCAGCTAGTAAAAAGGCAGCACCAGCTGCAGAAGAACGGGAAGAAAGTAACACAGGAGGAGAAGGTGGGCTTGAAATTATTGTGGAATGAAGTGAAACAGATGCTGGCCAGGCTGTGAAGGGCAGAATGCATTTGTAAGCCCAATAGAAAGGAGAGAGAGAGAGAGAGCCAGTAGCTTCAAGAATCCCGTCAAATATTCCCGACAGCTGTTGGAGGATAGAAGGAGCGCGAAGCTGGAAGCCACCAAAGAAGGGCTGGAGCAATACATCAGAATGGCAGTCAGTGACTAGTGGGGTACCGCAAGGCTCAGTGCTGGGACCCCAGTTGTTTACAATATATATTAATGATTTAGACAAGGGAATTAAATGCAGCATCTCCAAGTTCACGGATGACACAAAGCTGGGCAGCAGTGTTAGCTGTGAGGAGGATGCTAAGAGGATGCAGGGTGACTTGGATAGGTTAGGTGAGTCGGCAAATTCATAACAGATGCAATTTAATGTGGATAAATGTGAGGTTATCCACTTTGATGGCAAGAACAGGAAAACAGATTATTATCTGAATGGTGGCTGATTAGGAAAAGGGGAGGTGCAACGAGACCTGGGTGTCATTGTATACCAGTCATTGAAAGTGGGCATGCAGGTACAGCAGGTGGTGAAAAAGGCAAATGGTATGTTGGCATTCATAGCAAGAGGATTCGAGTACAGGAGCAGGGAGGTTCCACTGCAGTTGTACAAGGCCTTGGTGAGACCACACCTGGAGTATTGTGTGCAGTTTTGGTCCCCTAATCTGAGGAAAGACATTCTTGCCATAGAGGGAGTACAAAGAAGGTTCACCAGATTGATTCCTGGGATGGCAGGACTTTCATATGAAGAAAGACTGGATCGACTCGGCTTATACTCGCTGGAATTTAGAAGATTGAGGGGGGATCTTATTGAAACATATGGAATTCTAAAGGGATTGGACAGGCTAGATGTAGGAAGATTGTTCCTGATGTTGGGGAAGTCCAGAATGAGGGGTCACAGTTTGAGGATAAAGGGGAAGCCTTTTAGGACCAAGATGAGGAAACACTTCTTCACAGAGAGTGGTGAATCTGTGGAATTCTCTGCCACAGGAAACAGTTGAGGCCAGTTCATTGGCTATATTTAAGAGGGCGTTAGATATGGCCCTTGTGGCTAAAGGGATCGGGGTGTTCGGACAGAAAGCAGGTACATGGTTCTGAGTTGGATGATCAGCCATGATCATACTGAATGGTGGTGCAGGCTCAGAGGGCCGAATGGCCTACTCCTGCACCTACTTTCTATGTTTCTATGTTTCTATCAGGGGCCAGTACAATGATCCAGCAAGAAAAACTTCTTTCGGATCACCAGGGTATGTTTCATGTCCTGCTCCTTCAAGCATACTGTTTCACACTCCCACCCACCCACCACCACCCCCACCACACCAAGCTAAGTGAAGTCAAAGAGCCATCAAAAAGGCGAAGTCAGCATCGGCACAAGTCTGAATGGAATTCCTTACAAGTTCGGCAAAAACTGCCCTCATGTGCTAAAGATCCTGTGGAACCTAATGAAAACTGCTTCAAAAAAACAGCGCCTCCCATCAGAGTGGCAAAGAGCTGTGGCAGTGTTCATTCCCAAAGAGCATAACTCCAGTTCCATCAGCCAGTTCAGGAGCATTGCACTGCTGTACATAGAGGGGAAGTTCTTCTTCTCGGTCGTGACTAAGAGCATGACCAGCTACCTCATGGGCAATAGATACATTGACATCAGCTACCAGAAGGCAGGAGTACCAGGCTTCCCCTCATGTGTGGAGCATGCATCATTGATATTGAACCAGATCCATTGAGTCAAGCTTGAGAAAGGTAACTGACATGTCGTGTGGCTTGATCTTGTGAATGCCAATGGATCTGTGCCTCATCAGCTTACCAACTTTCCGATGTAGTTCCTTTACATTTCCAACTGCATTAGAGGCCTGGTTTCTGATTACTACAGTGACTTCCAGATGCGCTTCTCTTTTTGAGACATTACAGCAATGTGGCAGCAGCTTGAAATAGGCTTTGCAATGGGGTGTTCCACCTCCCCAATCCTGTTTGTGGCAGCCTTCGAGATCATCCTTATTGGAGCAAGTCAGGTGGTTGATGGGTTAAGCTACAGTCAGGACAGAGGCTTCCTCCACTGAGAAGCTACATGGATGATGTGACAAGCATCCTTCAGGCGGCTGCATGCACAAGAAGGCTGCTGAAGAGAGTGGACCAGCTAGTGACATGGGCAAGGATGAAGGTTAAGCTCTCCGTTGCAAAGCCTATCCCTTTCAAGAGGGGTCAGAAGCGACAACATCATCTTGTTGTGGGCAGGGTGGGGGAAGGAAATCCCATTGTAGTCCGGTCATCCCATCTGACAGACAGATGGGAAAGGGCACACTGTAACAGCTCGCAGAATCGACCAGAGCCAATTACCCAGAAAGTATAATGTGTGGTACTGCCAGTTTACACTGTACCAAAGGGTGACGTAGCCCCTGAAAATGTGTAAAATTCTGTCATCAACAGCCAGTTGGATAGATGGGATAGCCAACTTTTACATCTGGCAATGGTGGCGGCTGCCTCAGTGTTTCTCACACTCTGGTTTCTTTGGAAAGAAGATATTGCAGCTGCCACTGAGATACATCAACCTACGGTACAAGAAAGAGAAAACCCGACTGGTCATTGAGCTGAGGGAGTCCACTGACCTGCTGGTGAGGAGTTCCAGTGCCTCAGTCAGTTAACTCATCACTTGATAACTCATCAGGTGTGATTGATAAATTCGTGGCATAATCACTCAAAGAGTTGACCTGCATATGCATGTAACGAGAGCTGTATAACTTGTCTCCTTCTATCTTAGACCACAAACTTATCAGTCACCCCTGTCGTGGACACTTTCTGGAAGTCCAAGATCCGTATGCTCCACAACCGCTGGACTAAGTGTGTACATGTAGGAGGGGACGATGTTGTAAAATAAATGTGCTAGGTTTTCTAAAATTGACTCCTTCTACCTTAGGCCATGAACACATCAATCGTCCCTCGTATTATAAAGATAAAAGATTAGCTTTTAATGTGTTTTGATGTACACTGAGACATTGAAACAAGAGAAATGCATGGTTTTGCATCAGAGCCTAGCACATTCCATGGATTATGCTGGGTGGACTGCAAGTGTCACCATGCTTCTGGTGCCAACATAGCATGCCCACAATTCTCAAACTCCGGAGCCTTAACCTACATTTCTGGAAAGTGGTAGAAAACCACTTGGAGAGAGCGAACGGACGGCGAACCCCGATCAGTGATTGCTGGCACTGTAATACATTTAATTAACTATTATGCTACTATGATTCTATGAGTATTGCTTTGTATACCGCAAAGTCTCCCCTAAACTGGGAACTCGTAATCGATCTCTGTAAAATGTCAAAGGGCCAACTGGGCTTTTCAAGAATGTTTAATGTCATTTCCAGTACACAAGTGTAAAGGAGGATGAAATAATTGTTACTCTGGATCCAATACAGCAGAAACTAAAACACAATAAGGTGAGGATCTCAATAATGACAAAAATGCAATAAATATAGATATAAGCAATGAATAGCTTAAGTATATAGATTGATTGTAATTTCATAAAGTGATGCTAGGCAAAATGCTGTTCATACATAAGGTGATTGACAGGAAGTGATAAATTAGTGGTAGTTGGGTGTGCGATGGGGTGGGCTAGTGGGTGGAGGTGATCATCAGCCTTACTGCTTTGGAAAAGTAACTGTTTTTGTGTCTAGTGGTCCCGGTGTGGATGCTATATAGTCCCTTCCCTGATGGGAATGGGACAAGCAGTCCATGAGCAAGGAGGGTGGGATCCTTCATAATGTTACTGGACAAGATGAGTTTAAAGCTTCTACCTTGGACGGATAAACAGAACTTTATTGGCTAACTAATTTATGATGGAACTGATATGTAATCACTTAAAGAGAAGTAAATTGTACTTTACTTACAATATAATTTAGTGTTGTTTTTAATCTCCAAATGCTTGGTGAGATAATATAAAGGGTACTTTGCCCTGCATTAAGTGTTGGCGGAAATATTAGGTGAAAACTTCAAACACTTTTCATTCACGCCACTTACCTTGAATTGACTGACAGTATGATTGCATGGTAAAATGTATTGTAAGTACTATAATTGCTAATGCCAGTGGGACTATGGTTGACGTCCTTATTACTGACTGTCAGTGTGTAATAGCGGATATTGCACTGAGGAGGCAGACTAATAAAGTTAAAGAGTAGGGCTGTATAAATAGATGGACCAGTGAGACATTTCCTAACACAGCTGATCCCAAGATAGATAGAGTCAAATGAAAACCTGATGAACCTTATGAGTGCTGAGATAATACAGTTCCCAGGAATAGATATCAAGTATAGGAAAGAAATCAATTAAGTAATCATTAGCAGACTCTAAGGATTTGTTTACATAGTCACAAGAGATGTGTACATCTATACGTGGGATTTCAAGAAGTTGGAATTCATTCCATGAATTGAAAGCACAAGTTACATTGTTCTATTAAGGACTTGCAGATGTAGAAAAGAGTAAACAACAAATAAATTACCCGCTGTTCAGATGCAACGTAGATGTTTGATAGAACTCCCACAATTACAGCTTGGCTACATATCTTAATCCCCACATTTCCAAAGATGTGGCTGTTGGAAATAGATTCCAATTTCCAATATGTTGGGTTTTTAAACTCCTGAGGCCACTGTACTGTTTGTTCATTCCTGCTGTGCCCATTTTAGGAAATTCTGAATCAGAAAGATCCAAGAAGATGAAAAAAAAAGACCTTTGACCATTGTTGGTTACACAAAGCTGAACAGAACAGTAATAGTGACTGGAGATGGAAATTCCAATCGTTTCCATTATCTGAACCTTCCATGTTTAATTTCCCAAGTGCGAGAAACCACAGAGAAATTTGGCAAGAAGGCTGAATAGATGAATCTTTTAAGTTTCCCACTACTTTTTTCTAAATGGAGGGGACTGAAATTCCAATCCAGTGTCATAATTCTATATGACCCTTTATATGACATATTCTACTGATGCATCTGAAGTCAGATGTATGAGTATTACAGTAGAGTAAAGGGAATTGCAGAGGCATGAGAGAGGAGCTGGCCAAAGTCGATTGGAAGGGGACACTAGCAGGGATGACAGCAGAGCAGCAATAGCTGGAGTTTCTGGGAGCGATTTGGAAGGTGCAGGATAGATACATCCCAAAGAAGAAGGATTCTAAAGGCAGGATGAAGCATTTGTGGTTGACAAAGGAAGTCAAAGTCAACATACAAATTAAAGAGAGGGCATATAATAGAGCAAAAGTTAATAGGAAGCTAGAGGACTGGGAAACCATTAAAAGCCAGCAATGTATGATGTGCACTGGCAACGACTGAATCCAGGTGCAGAGGATCGACAGACTCCCACATAGAGACGAAACAAGAGTTTATAGATAGGAATTCCAACAGAAGATCAATGGCTCAACAGAGTGATACTCTAAGACAAATCATTTTTAAAGCACGAAACCTGTGATAAAGCCTAATTGGGAGTCCACTTTAAATAATCACAGTACACAGACAACTCGTGCCAGTCACACTAAACTTGACAAGATTAAACAGAAAGCACAAGGGCTTAGTGACTCCATTTCGGACAACAATTAACAAATGCAGATGCTCTGGAGACTGAGAGCCCAACGCTCTATGGCTTGCCACACAAGCCTGCAGGGATCATGACGGTACCTCCCTCCTTAACCAGGCACCTGATGGCCCAGGAAGCCCTGGGGAATTTGGGATAAGACTGGTAAACTCAAGACGGACCAGGTACTCTCGGGAAAGTGCTGGTAAAGTTGGGAACGCTGCATATAACTCAGGAACATGCGTTTACCATGGGAGACCCAATGAACCTCATCAACCTAGAGAGTAGAGGAAGCAACCTTGAATGCAAACTGGAGTAGCTCCAAACATTGAATCGGGAAATGCATTAAATGCACAAAGAGTGGGAATAAAAGGGGACTATTTTGGTTGGCTGCTGGTGACTAGTTGTGTCCACAAGGGTCAGGGTTGGGACCACTTCTCTTTACATTGTGCGTCAGTGACAGAATCGATGGCTTTCTTGCGAAGTTTGTGGACGATACGAAGGTAGGTGGAGAGGCAGTTCATATTGAGGAAGCAGGGAGGTTGCAGAAGGAGAATGGGCAAAGAAGTGGCAAATGGAATAAGGTGTTGGGAAGTGTATGGTTGTGCACTTTGGCAGAAGAAATGAGATCATAGACTATTTTCTAAGTGGAAAGAAAATTAAAAAATCAGAGGTGCAAGGCAGATTGAGAGCCCTTATGCAGTACTCCCTAAAAGTTAATTTGCGATTGAGTCTATGGTGAAGAAGGCAAATGAAATGTTAGCATTCATTTCAAGAGGACTAGAATATAAAAGCAGGGATGTAATGCTGAGGTTTTATAAGGCACTGGTGAGGCCTCACTTGGAGAACTGTGAGCAGCTTTGGGCCCTCTTATGTCGCAACTGCGGATTCGGCAGCACAGCAGATATGGCAGTCGCGCTCGTGAAAATGCACATCAGTTAATTATTATTTCATTGTGATAGTATTTAACTCCATACTTGTCGTCGTAGTGCTTGTCAAGACTTGAACACAGCACAGCAATGCTTCGTTGCTTGCTTGTATTTGGCCTTGCCTAAGAAATTGGACTGTCGAGTCAACTGACTCTGAAGGCTAGTGGTATTCCTTTTATATTTAGTTATTCCTTTCAGCCGCAGTGTAGGCTTCGATTTCCATTTGAGGGTTTTAGTTAACGGCCTAGCCTAGCATTTATTGTTTTCTATTCCCTTTTAACTCTGTTCGCATTAAAGTCTGTGAACTATCGATCCGCTTCTTTGTCTCTTGCTCTGCACTTGGGCCATATTCAAACCTGGTGACAGCAAGTCTTGACCAGACGAAGATGGACCCAGCAGCGAGAGAGCAGCTGACCTTGGCCATGAGATTCATTCATCAGGTAGGAGACAAGCTACAGCAATGGAATCTGTTCTGAGTGAAGTTATGGAGGCAATGACGCAGATAATCTCGTGCTGACAAGCCCAGTGTCAGCTGGAGGAACAGGTATTATCCTGAGCCACAATAGTTGAACAGCTCACTGCAGACAACAGGACTCAGGTATCTGCGATTTCCACACTCACGGCTGCCATCCACAAACTCACTGTGGACAGCCAGCATCAGCTGACAGCCATTAACGTTCTCACCTCTGGCCGCCTCAGTCCCACTCCCAGCATCTCGCAGGTCCTCCTTTTCTGCTGCGCCAACAATCCCTGCTACTAACGCCCCTGCTCCTGATCCCGTGCCTGGACCAGAACTGACTCCTGCCTTCGGACCCCCACAGACTCCCGCGTCCGTACAGGAGCTGAGTATTCCACCACCAGGTAGATATCCTGGTGATCACGATGGATGCAGGAATTTTAATACCCAATGCAAGATGACATTCCAATGCAGCCTGGTCATTTTAGTGATGAAGTGTGAAAACTGGCGTACATGGTCTATCTTCTAGATGGACCCCCCACTCAGCCTATTCAACGCTTTACAGGAGCAAGGCTACCCCACAGCCCAGTCATTCCGACATTTCATAGCGGAGTTAAGGAGGGTTTTTGATCTTCCAGTACGGGGTCAGGAGGTTGCCCACTGACTCCTGATCTGTGCCAAGGCAGAGGAACAGTGAGAGCCTACGCAGTTAAAATCTGTACTCTTGCAGTAGAGACAGGATGGAATGAGAGATCTCTCATCACTACCTTCCAGCATGGACTGAACGCAGGGGTCCGGCATGAGATCACTGGCCGGGACGAGCAGGATAGTCTGGATGACCTGATTAATCTGGCTATTTGTGTTGATGAGTGGCATAGGGAAAGAATGTCTCAAGCTTCCTACGCACTGCCTGATCACTGTCTTTCCTCACCCTCTCCCTCTCCCCCTCCCTCACTTGATCACCATCTTTCCTTACCCTCTCCCTCCCTCACCTGATCACCATCTTTCCTTACCCTCTCCCTCCCTCACCTGATCACCATCTTTCCTCACCCTCTCCCTCCCTCACCTGATCACCGTCTTTCCTCACCCTCACTCTCTCCCTCACCACCCAGTACCCAGTCCATGGAGGAGCCGATGCAAGTACGACACACGCGCCTGTTTCAGGAGGAATTAGAGGAATTTTAGCCTGAGTGGTGAAGCTGTGGAATTTGTTATCACGGGCGGCTGTGCAGGCCAGATCATTGGGTGTATTGAAGGTGGAGGTTAATAGGTTCTTGATTTGTCAGGGCATGAAAGGTTATGGGGAGAAGACAGGAGACTGGGGTTGAGAGAGAAAAGGATCAGCCATAATGAAATGGTAGAGCAGACTCAATGGGCTGAATGGCCTAATTCTGCTCCTATATCTAATGGTCTAATGGCCTTATAATTAGAGTGGTCAACATGCAGATGGTCTGTGTGTCTCCCAGAATGGAAGTAATGATCCACTGCTTTAATGCTACTGGTAGCAGAAGGATCCCACATGATTGCAGCTGATCACACTAGATCTTATTGAGCAAAGCTACTGGTATAAACTCCTTACCTACTGCCCCTGATCTCACACCTGCTCTCTGAATGCTTGAGACGTAGTTGAAATGTAGTTGCTTTAGTATTACTGACAGGAAGCCAGTAAGTTCTTGCTTCTGTTTTCTAGATATAATCTGAAATTTTCTAGCAACTGCTCCTAACCATACACCGTAACTAATTTAAAGTTGGGATGTGATTTGTCATTTAATTTGCTCTTATCAAGATTATATTTTTTATTCTGCCCTTTTTACAAGATTTAAACATTGAATACTGAATGTTCAATATCAACTAGTGCAGTTCAGATTGCATTAAAATTACTGGAAATACGACTTAATTATTTTGTATTAGCACCACTTTTCACAATTGGAACAATCCCTTAAGTAAATGAAATAAGAAATTTTCTTCTGTTGTTGTCAACACGTACAGAATATCACTCTCCTGATGAAAATAATATTTTTGTTGCATTAATTTCAAGCATTGTTGAAGAAAATGGCCTTAGAATAAATAATATGGATTATCAGAAAGTCTTGGTCAAGTTCGATGCAAGCCCATGTTATTCAAATTTGTAGTTAAAAGTGGCAATTAACATTGGACAACAGTGATGTTGTGGGGATGGAACTGGACTCTCTGACGGTGGTGTCTGAAAAGAGGATACTGTCCAAGTTGCATGCCACGTTGGACAATGTCTCCCATCCATTACATAATGTACTGGTTGGGCACAGGAGTACATTCAGCCAGAGACTCATTCCACTGAGATGCAACACAGGGCATCATAGGAAGTCATACCTGCCTGTGGCCATCAAACTTTACAACTCCTCTCTTGGAGGATCAGACACCCCGAGCCAATAGGTTGGTCCTGGACTTATTTCCTGGCAAAATTTACATATTACTATTTAATTATTTATGATTTATTACTATTTAATTATTTATAGTGCAACTGTAATGAAAACCAATTTCCCCCGGGATCAATAAAGTATGAATACGACTATTTTACTTCCTGAATGCTTTTGGGTATATCTGATGGATTTGGGCTGCTGATCATGAAAATCGCCATGGAATTTCCCTATCACACACCATTTTTTTGAAACTGCCTATATTTGTTATTTCAATTCATAATTCAAGTCAATGAAAATATTTCCCACAATGTACAGTAAGCTGAAAAGTTTTCTATCTTGTCCAGGCATGCATGGGCATGCTTAGGCAGGGGGGCAGGTTATAGAAAGGCTATAAATTTCTGTGAAGGGTTTTGATATTTGAAACAGATGATACCCAGAATAATTGATGCCAAAATTAAGGAAGGCATTGTTGTTGGTCCAGAAAACAAATGGGTCATCATTGACAGGCAATTTCAAGAACTTCCAGTGGGACTGGAAAAAAAAAATCACATGATAGGTATTCAAGGCTGTTGTTGGCAACTACAGATTACCTAATTACATGCAGCTGTTTTAAGCATACAAAACCACAAAAGAACATAAGAAATAGGAGCAGGAGTTGGCCATCTGGCCTGTCGAGCCTGCTCCACCATTCAATAAGATCATGGCTGATCTAGCCACGGACTCATCTCCACCTCCCTGCCTTTTCCCCATAACCCTTAATTCCCCTACAATGCAATAAATCTATCCAACCTTGACTGAGGTACCCTCCACTTCTTCACTGGGTACTGAAGATTCATCTTCTGCATTCCCATGTAAACTTCTTCCCTGCAACTCCTGGCACTGTCGGTGTCGAGCATGGTGAAATGTTTCACCAGGACCTTGCAGTCACGGAGAAATGATATCAAGGTAATTGGAATCCTTCAGTGCTGGCTGATTATTGTTGGACACAAACAAGAAGCTTCAGACACAGAGTGCGAATGAAGATCCTCAATAAAACATTTTTAGCTTAGTTGAACTATTGCAAAGCGTGAACACCATTATGCAATTAAGCGTATTTCTTCAACGAAAGTTAATTTCTTGTTTCTCCAACCTCCCACGTAATACAAATAATCTGAAATTATATTTGTGTTTTTCAACAAAATTTCTTAAACAAAAATTCTGAGGAAAATTTTGAAATTTCCTCTGGAACCATTCCAGAATCTAGTGATTCTTGATATACAATGAATGCGTTATTCTGAAAGTGATTAGTGTGTTTGCATTCTTGATTAAAAATGTTAGTTCTTGGTTTTGAAAAAAAAACTAGCAGAAGGAGTGGTAAATTTGGGAAAATATCTCAGAAGGAAAGATGAATACAGCAGTCACAAAAGTCTTAAACTTGCATCTGTAAATGTTCAAATGAAAATAAAGGGCATAAATAATAATTAAAAAAGGATGAACAGATAAATTTTTTCTACACATACTAAAGGGCAAGCTACCTGAAGTGAAATCATTCAGACAGGCCGCAGCGTGATCAGTATGCTTAAACACAACTGTGAAATTCTGAGTCTTGGTCTGAAACATGGACATTTACTCTTTTCCATAGATGCTGCTTGACCTGCTGAGTTCCTCCAGCATTGTGCGTGTGTTGCTGTGAAATTCTTCTGTGCTTCTGGAAAAACAAATTTTTACTGTCATTTTGCATGCCTGGCAATTTCCATGTATTTGGGTTACATATGCATGGAGATTCCAAAGAATATTTTGACATATGTAGGGCACATGAACACAGGACTCAGTAGTAATTGGGCTGCTGGTTGTTTATTTATATGGCATAATACAATGAGCTGTTTTGTTTATAGAGTCTAAAGGGAAACATAATGAACAACAGGCAAAATTTCACTTTAAAGGAAATAAAATGATTATCCACGACAGGGACATGGTTGCATGATGGTCAGAACTGGGAACTAATATACAAGAAATAAGCAGTTTAGTTTATGTCAGAAAGGATATGAATATCTTGTAATCAGGATAGCTTTCTTTAATATATCCAAGAGCTATTGGATTTAACAGTAATAATGCACAAACCAGAGTTGTGTTTAACAATTACTAATCATTTATATTAGAGTTGTATTTTCTAGGGTTTAGTCAATTAAAAGAAGATTGACCAAAATGTTCAGTTTCTGGAATCCAACAGAAGGGTAGAAAAATTATCTCCCGTATTTAGATTAGATTATTAGATTATGAGGACACGCAGTCCTCTTTTATTGTCATTTAGTAATGCATGCATTAAGAAATGATACAATGTTCCTCCGGTGTGATATCACAGAAACACAGGACAGACCAAGACTGAAAAACTAACAAAAACCACATAATTATAACATATAGTTACAACAGTGCAACAATACCATAACTTGATGAAGTACAGGCCAAGGGCATAGTAAAAAAGTTCAAAGTCTCTCGAAAGTCCCACATCTCACGCAGACGGGAGAAGGAAGAAAACTCTCCCTGCCATACCCAACCACAGTCCGACTCTGGGTCAACCGAAAACTTCGAGCCTCCGACCAGCCCTCTGACACCGAGTACCGAGCACCACCTCTGTCAAAAGCTTCGACCCCAGCCTCGGTTGCCAACAGCAGGCAAAGCCGGGGAATTTGGAGCCTTCCCTACGGAGGCTCTCGATAGCACAGTAGCAGCAGCAGCGAACCGGGCATTTCAGAAGTTTCTCCAGATGTTCCTCTGTGCTTCTCACATCTGTCTCCATCAAATCAGAATTGTGCACGGCATCCTACTTACAAATACGATATAATTTCACTGGAGAGCTGCGCGCACTGCGTCGTGCTGCCATCTTCTCCTCCCACCGAGGCTATGTAGGATTAGGAGACATAGCCAAAGAGTTGAAGCCAGGCTTTTCAGGAATGGTTAGAAAGCACCGTTACGTAAGACCATAAGGTGTAGGAGCAGAAATAGGCCATTTGCCCAATTGAGTCTGCTCCACCATTTCAACATGGCTGATCCATATTCCTTCTCAGCCCAATTTCCTGCCTTCTCCCAGTTTCCTTTCATGCTCTGACTAATTTCTATCAACCTCTGCCTTAAGTATCCCTGCAGACTTGGTGTCCACAGCTGCCTTTGGCAACAAGTCCCACAGATTCACCACTCTCTGGCTAAAGAAAGTGGTTGTTACAGGCAAAGTATCGACAAATGATCAAAGATAGATACTCCCCATAAGATGGTGCCACTAAGTGGCGACTCTTGGTGTGCAGCTCTAATGGGAATCGTTAGATATTCCCATTTAGGACTACTACAGCTGAAATCTACACTCACAGCCTTGGTACTTCAGGAAGTAGCATTGTTTGAAGACAATTTATAGTGCTGTTCCCTTTTAAGCAAACGGAAGCCAGGATGGCACATCAACCTACATGTATGATTGAAACACAAAGACTTTAGATCCCACTCTTGACTATCCTACTGGCCAATGTACAGTCTCTGGAAAATAAAATTAAAGACCTCAGAGCAGGATTGTTGTACAGAGGAAGCCCCGGGACTCCTGTGTGTTTTGCTTCCCAGAAACATGGCTATCCCCCGTCATTTTGGACGCAGCGTTGCAGCCCTATGTCTTCATCTTCCTCTGCAAAGACAGGTCAGCTCTGTCCTTTAAAGGTAGAGGAGGTGGCGTATGCTTAATGATGAACTCATTATGGTGTACAGATGTGGTTCTGACTGGGGACATCTAGTGGTCAACGGTTATTATTTTTATCTGCAGAGGGTGTGTTCTGCCAAGATCCTGGTAGTGGTATACATTTCACCTCAGACCTTCGTCAGGCATTAACTGGAGGAGCTGAGCATTGTAATCAGTAGGCACAAAACACTGTATCCTGATGCCTTCACTATTTTTGTGGGGGATTTAAATCAGGCCAGCTTGAAGAAGTCTCTGAACAACTACTACCAGCATATCACCTGGAACCAGAGGAGCAACTCACTTGACCACTGTTCTATCAGCATCAAGAATGCTTACTGTGCCATCCCACACCTGCACTTTGGAAAGTCCAATTAATTGGCTGTACTTCTACTCCTGGCGTATAGGCAGAGAATAAAGACTGCAGCACCAATGGTGAGGACCAAGAAAGTATGGTCAAGGGAAGTAGACAGGAGCAAACAGGACTGCTTTGCGTCAGTGGTCTGGACAATATTCAAGGACTCATCTTTGAATCTGAATGAATACACCACAGTCGTCACCAATGACATCAAGACCCGTGTGGATGAGTGTGTGCCTTGGAGAACATGCTGGACATTACCCAAACCAAAAGCTGTGTTTGAACCAGGAGATTCATAGTCTGCTGAGGGTTAGATCTGTGGCATTCAAGACTGGTGATCCAAAACTATACAAGAAGTCCAGATGTGACCTAGAGAAGACTATTTTAAGAGTGAAAAAACAATTCGGATTGAGATTAGAAACAGAATCAGATGCATGTTAGCTTGTGCAGGGTTTGCAGGTCATTACTTCCTACAAAATGAAACCTAACATGATGAATGTCTGTGAGGCTTCACCCCCAGATGAGCTCAATGCCTTTTATACACACGTTGAAAAGGTGAATAAAACTACACCTGTGCGAATCCCCGCAGCATCTGGTGACCCTGTGATCTCTGTCTCGGAGGCTGATGTCAGAACACCTTTCAAGGGGGTGAACCCTCATAAGGTGTCAGGCCCTGATGATGTACCTGGTAGCGATCTGAAAACCTGTGCCTAAAAACTGGTGGGAGTGTTCACGGATGTTTTCAATCTTTCACTGCTGCAGTCGGAGTTTCCCACCGGCTTCAAAAAGATAACATTCATACCAGTGCACAAGAAGAGCAGAGTGAGCTGCCTCAATGACGATCACCCAGTGGCGCTTAAATCTACGGTGATGAAGTGCTTTGAGAGGTTGGTCATGGCTAGAATCAACTCCTGCCTAAGCAAGGACCCTGGATCTGATACAATTTGCCTGTTGCCATGTTAGGTATATTGTGGATGCAGTCTCTCTGGCTCTCCACTTGGCCTTGGATCACCTGGACAGTAGTATACCTATGTCAGGCTACTGTTTACTGATTACAGATCAGTGTTGAACACAATCATACCCTCAGTTCTAATCAACAAGCTCCAAAACCTGGGTCTTTGTACCTCCCTCTGCAACTTCCTCATCGGGAGACCACACACCGTGCGGGTCGAAAATAATCTCTCCCCCTTGCTCACAGTAAACACTGACTTATCTCAAGGTTGCGTGCTTAGTCCACTGCTCTACTCTCTCTACACCCATGACTGTGTGGCGAGGCAGAGCTCAAACAGCATCCATAAATTTGCTGATGACACAACTATTGTTGGCGGAATTTCAGATGGTGATGAGAAGGCATACAGGAGTGAGATAGATCAGCTGCTAAGTTGTTCTGCAGCAAAAAGCTTGCACTCAACATCAGTAAGATCAAGGAATTGATTGTGTACTTCAGGAAGGGAAAATCAAGGGAACACACACCAGTCCTCATCAGTGGTGGAAAGAGTGAGCAGTTTCAAGTTCCTTGGCATCAAATATCTTTGAAAATCTATCATATTGATGCAAATACAAAGAAGGCACAACAGTAGCTATATTTCATAGGTCATTGAGGAGACAGTGTATCACCAATGACACTTACAAATTTCTACAGATGTACTGTGGAGAGCATTCTAACTGGTTGCATCACCATCTGGTATGGAGGGGTCACTGCACAGGATCGGAAAAAGTTGCAGTGAGTTGTAAACTCATTCAGCTCCATCATGGGTACTAGCCTTCCCAGCATTGAGAGCATTCTCAAAAGGTGATACCTCAAAGAGGTGGCATCCATTACTAAGGACTCTCATCACGCAAAACATCCCTTCTTCTCATTGCTTCCATCATGGAGGTGGTGTAGGACCCTGAAAACACACATTCAATGTTTCAAGAATGGCTTCTTCCTCTCTGTCATCAGATTTCTGAATGGACAACGAGTCCATGGACTCTATTTTTCCCTCTCTTTTTGTACTACTTATTTAATTTGTTTTAAAAAAAATATATTTCTTACTGTATTTTTTTATTATTATGTATTGCAATGTACTGCTGCTGCAAAACAACAAAATTTCCATAAGAGCATAAGACAAAGGAGCAGAAGTCGGCCATTTGGCCCATCAAGTTTGCTCCACCATTTTATCATGAGCTGATCCATTCTCCCATTTAGTCCCACTCCCCCACCTTCTCACCATAACCTTTGATGCCCTGGCTACTCAGATACCTATCAATCTCTGCCTTAAATACACCCAATTACTTGCCTTCACTGCTGCCCGTGGCAACAAATTCCATAGATTCACAACCCTCTGACTAAAAAAAATTCATCGCATTTCTGTTCTGTATGGGTGCCCTTCAATCCTTAAGTCATGCCCTCTCGTACTAGACTCCCCCATCATGGGAAACAACTTTGCCACATCCACTCAGTCCATGCCTTTCAACATTCAAAATGTTTCTATGAAGTCTCCCCTCATTCTTCTAAACTCCAAGGAATACAGTCCAAGAGCGGACAAATGTTCCTCATATGTTAACCCTCTCATTCCTGGAATCATTCTAGTGAAACTTCTTTGTACCCTCTCCAACATCAGCATATCCTTTCTTAAATAAGGAGACTAAAACTGCCCACAGTACTCCAAGTGAGGTCTCACCAGCGCCTTATAGAGCCTCAACATCAGATCCCTGCTCCTATACTCTATTCCTCTAGAAATGAATGCCAACATTGCATTCGCCTTCTTCACTACTGACTCAACCTGGAGGTTAACCTTAAGGGTATCCTGTACGAGGACTCCCAAGTCCCGTTGCATCTCAGAACTTTGAATTCTTTCCCCATTTAAATAATAGTCTGCCTGTTTATTTCTTCTGCCAAAGTTCATAACCATACACTTTCCAACATTGTATTTCATTTGCCACTTCTTTGCCCATTCTTCCAATCTATCCAAGTCTCTCTGCAGACTCTCTGCTTTCTCAGCACTACCAGCCCCTCCACCTATCTTCGTATCATCAGCAAACTTAGCCACAAAGCCATCTATTCCATAATCCAAATCGTTGATGTACAACGTAAAAAGAAGCGGCCCCAACACGGACCCCTGTGGAACACCACAGGTAACCGGCAGCCAACCAGAATAGGATCCCTTCATTCTCACTCTCTGTTTCCTGCCAATCAGCAAACACTCTATCCATGTATGTAACTTTCCCGTAATTCCATGGGCTCTTATCTTGTTAAGTAGCCTCATGTGTGGCACCTTGTCAATGGCCTTCTGAAAATCCAAATATACAACATCCACTACATCTCCCTTGTCTAGCCTACTTATAATTTCCTCAAAAAATTGTAATAGGTTTGTCAGGCAGGATTTTCCTTTAAGGAATCCATGCTGAGTTCTGCCTATCTTGTCATATGCCTCCAGGTACTCTGTAACCTCATCCTTGACAATCGACTCCAACAACTTCCCAACCACCGATGTCAAGCTAACAGGTCTATAATTTCCTTTTTGCTTCCTTGCCCCCTTCTTAAATAGCAGAGTGACATTTGCAATCTTCCAGTCTTCCGGAACCATGCCGGACTCTATCGACTTCTGAAAGATCATCGCCAATGCCTCTGCAATCTCCACAGCTACTTCCTTCAGAACACGAGGGCGCATTCCAGCTGGTCCAGGAGATTTATCTACCTTTAGACTATTCAGCTTCCTGAGTACTTACCCTATCGAAATTGTGACTGCGCATACTTCTCTTCCCTGCCACCCTTGAGTGTCCAGTATACTGCTGATGTCATCCTCAGTGAAGACTGATGCAAAATACTCGTTCAGTTCCTCTGCCATCTCCTTATCTCCCATTACAATTTCTCCAGCATCATTTTCTATTGGTCCTATATCTACTCTCACCTGTCTTTTATTCTTTTATGCTTGAAAAAGCTTTTAGTATCCTCTTTGATATTATTTGCTAGCTTCCTTTCAAAGTTAATCTTTTCCCCTTTAATGACCTTCCTAGTCTCCTCTTGTAATCTTTTAAAAACTTCCCAATCCTCTGTCTTCCCACTAATTTTTGCTTCCTTGTATGCTCTCTCCTTTGCTTTAACCTTGGCTTTGACTTCTTTTGTCAACCACGGTTGCATCCTTTTTCCATTCGAAAATTTCTTCTTTTTTGGAATATACCTGTCTTGCAGCTTCCTCACTTCTCGCATAAATTCCAGCCACTGCTGCTCTGCCGTCTTTCCCGCCAGTGTCCCTTTCCAGTCAACTTTGGCCAGATCCTCTCCCATGCCACTGTAATTTCCTTTACTCCACTGAAATACTGACACATGAGATTTCAGCTTCTCTTTTTCAAATTTCACAGTGAACTCAATCATGTTATGATCACTGCCTCCTAAGGGTTCCTTCTCCTCAATCTCTCTAATCACCTCCGGTTCATTACACAATACCCAATCCAGTACATCCGATCCCCTAGTGGGCTCAACAACAAGCTGTTCTAAAAAGCCATCTCACAGACATTCTACAAATTCTCTCTCTTGAGATTCAGTGCCGACCTGATTTTCCCAATCCACTCACATGTTAAAATCCCCCACAATTATTATAACACTGCCCTTCTGACAAGCCTTTTCTATTTCCAGTTGTAATTTGTAGTCCACATCACTGCAGCTGTTTGGAGGCCTATAAATAACTGCCATCAGGGTCCTTTTACCCCTGTGATTTCTTAGCTCAACCCATAAAGATTCTGCACCTTCCAATCCTATATCACTTTCTAATGATTTGATATCATTTCTTACCAATAAAGCCACGCCTCCCCCTCTGCCTACCTGCCTATCCTTCCGATACACCGTGTATCCTTGGATGTTCAGCTCCCAGAGACATGCATCCTTTAGCCAGGTCTCAGTGATGGCCACAATATCATACCTGTCAATCTGTAGCTGTACGATGAGATCATCACCTTATTCCTTATGCTGCATGCATTTAAATATAACACCTTAAGACCAGTATTTGGTACTTCTTGCTTTGATTTCACTGCAACTTCATTGTGCTGCAACTCATCCCAATGGCTACAAATTTGTCCCATCACCTGCCTGTCTTTCCTGACATCTTTACTGCTCACTATCTTAGATTTATTTCTGTTTTCCTCTTCCTCCGCTCTGTCATTCCGGTTCCCATCCCCCTGTCAAATTAGTTTAAACCCTCCCTAACAGCTCTATTAAACTTTCCCGCCAGGATGTTGGTCCCCTTCGGGTTCAGGTGTAATCTGTCCTTTTTGAACAGGTCATACTTCCCCCAGAAGAGATCCCAATTATCCAAGAATCGGAAGCCCTGCCCCCTGCACCAGTCTCTCAGCCACGCATTCATCTGCCTGATCCTATTATTCTTGCCCTCGCTAACACGTGGCACAGGTAGCAATCCCAAGATTACTACCCTGGAGGTCCTGCTTCTCAGCTTCCTTCCTAACTCCCAGAAATCTCTCTTCAGGACCTCCTCCTTTGTCCTATCTATGTCATTGGTAGCAACATGTACCAAGACAACTGGTTGCTCACCCTCCCCCTTCAGAATATTCAGGACCCGATCCGAGACATCCCGTACCCTGGCACCTGGGAGGCAACACACCATGCGGGTATCTCTATCAGGCTCACAGAATCTCCTGTCCGTTCCCCTGACTATGGAATCCCCTGTGACTACCGCATTCCTCTTCTCCCTCCTTCTCTCCTGCACAACAGCGCCAGGCTCAGTGCCAGAGACCCGGTCACCGTGGACGTCCCCTGTCAGGTCATCCCCCTCAGCAGCATCCAGAACAAGATATTTGTTGCTGAGGGGGATAGCCACAGGTGTGCTCTCCACTATCCGGGCATTTCCCTTCCCTCGCTTGACAGTGACCCAGTTTTCTGACCCCTGTAGCCTAGGGATGACTACCTCCCTGTAGCTCCTGTCTATCACCTCTTCACTTTCCCTGATAAGCAGTAGGTCATCAAGCTGCAGCTCCAGATCCCTACCATGGTCTCTGAGGAGCTGCATCTCGGTGCATCTGGTGCAGATGTGGCCATCAGGGAGGCTGGAGGTCTCCCAGGATTCCCACATCTGACACCTTGAACAAAGCACTAACCCTGCAGGCATGCTATCTAATTCTACAGGAATGGAACAAATGCCAGTGGCACTAAACATGATCTGATTCTGATACATAATGTAGATTGTCATACATAATTGTATTAAATGGCAGAATAGTTTTGGGGATCTACAGAGGTTGTCTCTTTCCTAAGTTCCTGTACAAGCTGTTGCTCACACTCATCTCAGAATATAACTTTGAAGTGAAATTACAATATCCTCAATTCAGCTGACATTGATGGTCATGTTGATTAATTAAATTATTAACTCTTAAGCCTTAGTTAAAGCGCATATAAAAATAAACTATCACTTTGGTTGTTTGCAGTAACTTCCAAATTGTTCCTTTCCTGGATTTTGGAAAAAATGAAGTCCAGAATTAGAAATTGGTGAACAATATGGAGATCTGGGGCTCCATGTGACATGGTATATTACTACATTTTTATTTCCATGGGTACTGTAACACCAGTTCAGTTCTGAGAGTTGTTATATAGTACCACTACATTCAAAATTGAATTATAATTAGTTGGCATTGCTTCAAATTATGAATGGAAATGTCGAAGCTGTTGCCAATACTTTAGATTAAGGATGAACAATAGATTAAATAATTGAGTTACAAGTTACAATTGGAATTTGAAAAAGCATGCAAATAAGACAATCTTTCAATGGGGGATTTCAATATGCAAGTAGGTAGGGAAAATCAGGTTGCTACTGAATTTGAAGAGAGCAAATTTGTGGAATACCTATGAGATGGTTTTTAGAGCAGTTTGTGTTTGAGCCACAAGAGAAAAGGCAATTCTGGATTTAGTGTTGTGCAATGAGCAACCTTCATCAGGCAGCTTAAAGTAAAGGAACCCTTGAGAGGCAGTGATTATGATATGATAGAATTTACTCTTCAGTTTGAGAGGGAGAAGCTAAATTCAGATGTATCAGTATTTACAGTGAAGTAAAAGGATCTACATGGGCATTAGAGTGGAGCTTGCCAAAGTTAATTAGAAGTGAACACTAGCAGGAATGATGGCAGAACAGTGATGACTGGAGGTTCTGAGAGTGATTCAGAAGGCTCAGAATAGATTAAAACTAAATTTTCAGGGGGCAGGGATCCAGAATGTGAGAGAGGATAGAGAGATGAAGTATAAAGGACAGGTGGGGACTACACGGTTCCGGAATATTAAGTGTGAAGTAGAGAAAGGTGAGGCGGAACGAGTGATAAGGAGGATACATGTGCAGAGGGATGGTCTGATGGAGCATGGAGTTAAATGTGCAGAAAGAGTAAGTAAATTTAAGAAGGACAACAAAATTCAAGGGGCGTATAGCCCGGTGAGAGTTCAGGGAGCTGGGTTATGCACAATAGGTAGCAATTTAAACAGAGAGAGGAGAAATGGGTTAAAAATTCTATATCTGAATGAACAAAGTGTCAGAAATAAGGCAGATGAGCTTGAAGCTCAGGTATGAATGGGTGACTATGATGTTGTTGGGATAACGGAGACATGGCTGCAGGGGGATCAGACCTGGGAATTGAATGTACAAGGGTATACGGGCTATCGAAGGGACAGAAAGTTGGGCAGAGGGGGGTGGGGTGGCCCTGTTGGTGTGGAATGAGATTCAGTCCCTTGCAAGGGGGGACATAGAATCAAGAGAAGTAGAGTCAGTGTGGATAGAACTGAGGAACAGTAAGGGCAAAAAGACCGTAATAGGTGTTGTCTACAGGCCCCCAAGCAGTAGCATGGATATTGGGTGCAAGTTGAATAGGGAGTTAACAATGGCATGTGGCAAAGGAAATGTTGCAGTAGTTATCAGGGATTTCAACATGCAGGTGAACTGGGAAAATCAGGTTGGTACTGGACCCCAGGATAAGGAGTTTGTAGAGTGCCTACGGGATGCATTTTTGGAGCAGCTTGTACAAGAGCCGATCAGGGATAAGGCTATTCTGGATTTAGTGTTGTGCAATGAACAGGATTTGATAAGTGATCTTGAAGTAAAGGAGCCATTAGGAGGTAGTGACCATAATATGACAAGTTTTTATCTGCAAGTTGAGAGGGATAAGGGCAGATCAGAAGTGTCAGTATTGCAGTGGAACAAAGGAGACTATGGAGCCATGAGGGAGGAGCTGGCCAAAGTTGACTGGTCGGATATCCTAGCAGAAAAGACAGTGGAAAAGCAATGGCAGGTATTCTTGGGAATAATGCACGAGGTGCAAAATCAGTTCATCCCCCGGAGAAGGAAGGATTCAAAGGGGGGAAAGTGGTCACAGTGGTTGACAAAGGAAGTCAGAGGTAGCATAGCATTAAAAAAGAAGTATAACAGGGCTAAGGTGAGTGGGAAGACGGATGATTGGGAAATTTTTAAGGAGCAACAGAACTTAACTAAAAAGGCTATACGGGGAGAAAAAATGAGGTATGAACGCAAGCTAGCTAGGAATATAAAGGAGGATAGCAAAAGTTGTTTTAGGTATGTGAAGAGAAGGAAGATAGTTAAGAACAATGTTGGGCCCTTGAAGAATGAATTGGGAGAAATTGTTATGGGAAACAGAGAAATGGCAGACAAATTTAATATGTACTTTGGATCTGTCTTCACTAGGGAAGACACAAGCAATCTCCCAGATGTATGGATGGGCCAAGGACATAGGGTAACAGAGGAACTGAAACCGATTGACATTAGGAAGGAAACGGTGATGAGTAGACTGATGGGACTGAAGGCTAACAAATCCCCAGGTCCAGATGGTCTGCATCCTAGGGTACTAAAGGAGGTGGCTCTGGAAATTGCAGATGCATTGGTGATCATTTTCCAATGTTCCTTAGATTCAGGATCAGTTCCTGAGGATTGGTGAATGGCTAATGTTATCCCACTTTTTAAGAAAGGAGGAAGGAAGAAAACAGAGAACTATCGCCCTGTTAGCCTAACATCAGTAGTGGGGAAGATGCTAGAGTCCATTATTAAAGATGAAATAGCGGCATATCTTGATAGCAGTAATAGGATTGGGCCAAGCTAGCATGGATTTACCAAGGGCAAATCATGCTTGACTAATCTATTGGAGTTTTTCGAGGATGTAACCAGGAAGATAGATGCGGGAGATCCAGTGGATGTGGTGTACCTTGACTTTCAGAAGGCATTTGATAAGGTACCACATAGGAGATTGGTGGGTAAAATCAGAGCTCATGGCATTGGGGGGAGGATATTGACATGGATAGAAAACTGGTTGGCAGATAGAAAGCAAAGGGTAGCAGTGAATGGGTGTTTCTCGGAATGGCAGGTGGTGACTAGTGGGGTGCCACAGGGCTCGGTATTGCGACCACAGTTGTTTATGATTTACGTCAATGATTTAGAGGAAGGCATTGTGAATAACATCAGCAAGATTGCTGATGACACTAAGCTGGGTGGCAGTGTGACATGTGATGAGGATGTTAGGAAAATTCAAGGTGACTTGGATAGGCTGGGTGAGTGGGCAGAAACTTGGCAGATGGCGTTTAATGTGAATAAGTGTGAGGTTATTCACTTTGGGAGCAAGAACAGGAAGGCAGATTATTATCTGAACGGTGTGGAGTTAGGTAAGGGAGAAATACAAAGAGATCTAGGAGTACTTGTTCATCAGTCTCTGAAGGTGAATGAGCAAGTGCAGCAGGCAGTGAAGAAGGCTAATGGAATGTTGGCCTTTATTACAAAGGGAATTGAGTACAAGATCAAGGAAATCCTTTTGCATTTGTACAGGGCCCTGGTGAGACCACACCTGGAGTATTTTGTGCAGTTTTGGTCTCCAGGGTTAAGGAAGGACATCTTGGCTGTGGAGGAGGTGCAGTATAGGTTTAGTAGGTTAATTCCTGGGATGTCTGGACTGTCTTACGCAGAGAGGTTAGAGAGACTGGGCTTGTACACGCTGGAATTAAGGAGATTGAGGGGAGATCTGATTGAGACATGTAAGATTATTAAGGGATTGGACAAGATAGAGGCAGGAAATATGTTCCAGATGCTGAGAGAGTCCAGTACCAGAGGGCATGGTTTAAGAATAAGGGGTAGGTCATTTAGGACAGAGTTGAGGAGGAACTTCTTCTCCCAGAGAGTTGTGGAGGTGTGGAACACGCTGCCTCAGAAGGCAGTGGATGCCAATTCTCTGGATGCTTTCAAGAAGGAGCTAGATAGGTATCTTATGGATAGGAGAATCAAGGGTTATGGGAACAAGGCAGGAACCGGGTATTGATAGTAGATGATCAGCCATGATCTCAGAATGGCAGTGTAGGCTCGAGAGGCCGAATGGTCTACTTCTGCACCTATTGTCTATTGTCTATAGATTCTTCCTAAAGAAGTATTCTGAAGGGAGGATGAAAATTTGACTGACAGGGGAAGTCAAAGACAACATGAAAGCAAAAGAGAGGGCATATAATATAGCAAAAACTAAGACAGAACTAGAGAATTTGAAAAGTTTTTTAAAAAAAACAACAGAAGGCAACTAAAAAGCAATAAAGAAAAAAAAATGAAAAATTAAGGTTAGCTAGCCAATAGCAGAGCGAGGGGCAGAAAAAAGAGTAGTCACTATTACTAAGGAGAAGTTGCAAGGGAAGCTGAAATGTGCGAAGGTAGATAAGTCACCTAGACCAGATAGACAACAGACCAGGGTTCCAAAAGAGATATATGAAGTGATTATGGAAGTATTATTAGTGATCTTTTAAGATTCATTATATTCTTCAATGGTTCTGAAGAAATGAAAAATCAAAAATGTCACTTCACTTGTTAAGAAGGGAGGGAGGCAAAAGTCATGAAATTATAAGCCAGTTAGCCTAACTTTAGTGGTTCAAAGTTCAAAGTAAGTTTATTATCAAAGAAAGTATATGTCACCATATACAACCCTGAGATACGGTTTCTTGTGGGCATACACAGTAGACATAAGAAACGCAATAGAATCAATGGAACACTGCTCCTAACAAGATGGGCAATCAATGTGCAGAAGACAGTAAACTGCAAAATACATAAAGAGAAATAATGATGATATATAATATGCATAATAATATACATGCATTAAAATATAATTAAAATATACATTGTCCCAATAGTAATATCTACAACTGGTGTCATTCCAAAGGTACTACACAATAGCATTAAGCAATTAGGGCTTCACAGTAATATCTAAGTAAATCTTCAGAAAGCCACAATACTAAACACCACTAGGGTAGTCCAAAAGTTCACAACAATTGACATATAGCATACTTGGCTATGCCTGTACCTCAGGTTTTACCAGCCTGAGCTGAGAAAAAATAAATAATAATAAAGAACTTTGAACTGGATAAGTGCAGAACATTAAACCTAAAGAAAGGTGTGATAGAGCTAATAGAAAACAAAAAGGAGCAGAAGGATACATAACAAGTGATGGATGAATATGAAACATATAAGTATCTGGGATATCAACAGGGAAAGAAAATAGATCATAGTACGATAACAAAAATTGTTTTGACAGAATTTACTTCAAGACTTAAGAAAACCTGCAAAACAGAGCTCAACAGTAAAAATATAACTAAGGCGATAAACACTTTTTCTATACCTACATATACTAATGTATTCTTTTGGCATAATATCTTGGTCTGAAGCTGATCTGGAAAATTTGCAAAGAAAAATAAGAACTGAAATGACAAATTTCAGAGAACATAATGTACACTTAAATGCGCTTAGATTAGATTAAATTAGGTTAGGGAGTATGTGGTGTCAAGGAGGGGTAGCACCTCTGGTGGGGGAACATGTCGCGTCCTTTTCAGGGCAGTTAGTCCACCTTTGGTCCCCACCTGGCACTCAGCTCTCATCTGTGGCACCCCGTAGCTGTTTGCATGCGACAGCGGCCACACCCCGGGCAATGGCTTCTACAAGTCGGCTAAACCAGATGAGGGTAGCCGATGAGTCTCAAACCCTCGGTGAGATAGGGAGTTGTCTATCCCAGCATGTGAAGACAGACTCCAGCGGACTGAGCAGACGAGACGACTGGAAGGTCCAACGGTCAAGAAGGCGGTCTCTGCAAGCATTGTGGAATGTGTAGAGCAGGACAAGACCCCGAAGACGTCCTGATCATCCATTGCGCCTAGTCCCATCTCCAGTTGTCTCGACTCTTGTCTTGCCACTGGATCCAGGTGGGAATTGGGAAGAGAGAGTGAGGCTGATGCTACACAACTCTCCCTCACTTAAATCCAAATCATGCGCTACTCTCGACACCATCATAATGGTGTCGAGGTCCTCATCGATGATGACAATGGATGAACAACAACAAGATTAACATTACCTAGGACAGCAGGGAGAAGAGGAATAACAGACATTAAAAATCTACACAACAGTCAGACAAAACTTCTAAGGATATACAGTACTTTCATCAATGAAAGTAGGATTCAGCACTCCATGCAAGCATAGCAATTCTGATAAGAGGTATACACTACTAAACTTAAATGAGAGCACAGCCCAGAAAAATTGAAAGTTAACCAACAGAAGAGTATGACCCTCCATGGAAAACATCACCATGATCTGAGCAGACTAGATGTTGACAAGGAATTGCTGAACACCTGGCTCAGAGATGGAGACCTCTTCCCAGAAACAGGGGTTCCTTGTGGCAATACAGGACCAGGCAGTTAACATAAAAATGATCAAAATACATAATAAAAGACCAGCAAATGCAAAATGATAATTGCTGAGAAATACCAGAAACATTTCAGCACATTATAAGATCCTGTAGCAGTTTAACACAACCCTGATTACTTATACAGTCACAATCAAGTAGCAAACGTCATTCACCAAAATTCTGCTTTAAAATACAATCTGATAAAAACACCATACGTTACTATAAAATCAAGCCTTATCCAGTTTTAGAGTCTCACAAATTGTATTATGACTGATCCATTATTACAGATAGAACAATCCATAGTAACCATCCAGATATAATATTACAGGATAAACAAGTAAGAACAACTTACCTTAACAGATATAGCCATTCCAAACACACAAAACATACAGAAATCAATAAGTGAAAAAGACCAGAAATATACTGAATTAAAAGTGGAATTTGAAAGACAATGGAACATGAACAGGGTATACATTGTCTCAGTAGTAATATCTACAACTGGTATAAACCCAAAGTCACTACATAATAACAAATAGGTCTACACAACATCATTAATGTAAATACTAAACACCAATAGAATTATCTAAAAATTCCTTGCAATTCAGAAATGGGTATGCTTGGTTATGCCCATGCCTCAGGTTTCACCAACTTGAGCTGAGAAAAAAAAAGCAATGAATAAGGAGAACATGAGATGAAGAGTCCTTAAAAGTGAGTCCATAGGTTGTGGGAACAGTTCACTGATGGGCAAGTGAAGCTGAGTGATGTTATCCCCTCTGGTTCAAGAGCCTGATGATTGAGGGGTAATAATTGTTCCTGATCCTGGTGTTGTGGGTACTAAGGCTCCTTTCTGATGGCAGTTGTGAGAAGAGAGCATGAATGGTAGGAGGCAAGGAATGGGAATAAAGAGGGCCTTTTCTGGTTCGTTACTTGTGACTAGTGATGCTCTCCAAGGGTCGGTATAGGGTCCACTACTTTTCAATAGCTATATTTAATGTCAGAGTAACGTATATATATACATCATGAAATTCTTTTACTTTACAAACATCCATGAAAACAGAGGAGTGCCTCAAAGAATGAATGATAGTTAAATGTTAGAACTCCAAAACCCCCTCCCATGCAAAAGCGGCAGCAAAGTAATGACCCCCCCCCCATCAGCAAAGAAGTATTGGCGCCCCCACCAAGCAGTCAATTGTGCAGCAAAGCATCAGACTGGCAGTACCCCAAAGACTACTCGTTCACCCAGTATTCCACATACCACAGGATCTCTCTCTCCCTAATAAGGGAAGAAGAGGTGTCCCTGTTTCACGGTATATACAGAATAAATGTTCTAGATGTTGGAATTGGTAACTTTGTTGTCAAGTTTGCTGATAACAGAACAATAGGGTGTGGGGCATGTAGTGTTGAGGAAGCAGGGAATTTGCAGAAGGACTTAGATAAATTAGGAGACTGGACAAAGAGGTGGCAGATGCAATATAGTATAAGGAAGTGTATGGTCATGTTGCTTGCTAGAAGGAAAAAAGGCATATACTGTTTTCTAAACAGGAGAAAATTTATATATTGCAGGTATATGGGAGTTCCAGCACAGGATTCCCTAAATATTAACTTGTAGGTTGAGTTGGTAACTAAGGAAGGCAAATGAAATGTTAGGATTCATTTTGATAGGACCAGAATGTAAAAGCAAGGCTGTGATGCTAAGGCTTTATAAAGCATTGGTCAGGCCACATTTGGAGTACTGTGAGCAGCTTTGTCCCCATATTTAAAGAAGGATGTTTTGGCACTTGAATGAGTCCAGAGAAGGTTCAGGAGAATGATCCTTTGACAGATTTATGTATGAGGAGCATTTAATGGCTTTGGGCCCGTACTCACTGGAGTTTAGAAGAATGATGAGGATCCCATTTAAACAAACTGAATATTGAAAGGCCTGGATAGAGTGAATATGGAGAGGATTTTTCCAGTAGTGGGAGAGTCTAGGACCTGAGGACACAGGCTCAGATTAGAAGGACGTTCCTTTAAAATAGAGATGAGGAAGAATTTCTTGAGCCAGAGGATGGTAAATCTGTGGAATTCATTGCTGCAAATGGCTGTGGAAGCCAAGTCATTGGGCATATTTAAAATGGAGGTTGATAAGTTCTTGATTAGTAATTGCATCAAAGGTTAAGGGGAGAAGGCAAGAGATGGGGATGACAAGAATACTAAATCAGCTATGATTGAAAGGTGGAGCGAACTCAGTGGGATGAATGGTCCAATTCTATGTCTCATGGTCTTATGATCTTAATTGCTCCCAGATATCTTACACGTAACAATTCTAAAATATTAACTACAGCAGCAAGGAAGCAACATGGAACATGGGTAAATACCGTACATAGAGAAGAAGCTTTATAACCTCTGGGATTGTGGCTCAGTGGAGAACATTTACTGCTTAGGTGCAGTACATGAATCAAATCAGCCAGTGAAAGGCAGCCAGAAGTATGTGTTATAAACCGGGGTGATTGCAAGTCACTGAAAAGGAAAGCAGACGGGAAGCAAAGGTTGTAGGTTTAATTAAAGAAAAAAATTGCAAAGGGAAATATGTCTGAGCTGTGCTGAAAACAGTTATAATACATGACTCATTTTCAGTTGGTTACATTTGGGATTTGTGCTTCGGGGTGTAATAAAAGCCTCTGAGACCTTGAATAGTACTGAATAGAAGTGAATGATTGTAAAAGCCAGAAGACAATATATTCTTGTCTTATTCTGCTTCCAGTGATGTAGATGCCAGCTACATACTTCTATTAAACATGGATTTTGAAAGCACCGCTGAAAACTGTTTTAGTTATAAGTCTTCCATTGACGGCAGACCACGCTAAGAGGGAAACTCCATATTTAAGTGCTGATTTATGTTGGCATCACTGACTTTGGGATAAAGATGGACCTTGGCCTAGGAGGGGAAAAATATAAGCTAGGTTTCTCAACTTTGATTTGTATTTATAACTCAAGCTGCATTGCGGTTGTATATAAATGTTGGATGGGGACTAAAGAAATTTTGGTACAGGGCGCTATTCAAGGTCTGAACTCGGCCAGATTGAGGGATTGGGAATATGATCAGTCTAATATTTGCAGAATAAAAATCAATGTTAAAAACGCAACTGTTTGTTTCTCTAGTAAAATGGGAATCTCTTGTATTACCCATCAAGGTATAGGTTCCTCTGGCAGAATGCTGTGTAGTGTATTTCTGAACGGTAATAGCTTCTGTTCTGTTCATGATTACTGATAGTATCTCATGGATGTGTGGGTTTCCTCTGTGCTTTATAGAATTACTGTGTTTTGGTGTTAACCAGTGAACTGTCAGGTCAGCAGAAAAGGCTGCAGTCCACCATCACTGCTGGACTTACTTGTGTCCAGGACAAAGGAATGGCAGGAAAGTTATTGCAGACCCTACCGACCCAGCAACTATCTTTTCCTGAAGCACTATAGTGCTATTAAAAGATCACAATACCGAAGACATAGGAGCAGAATTAGGCCACCCGGCCCATCGATTCTGCTCCACCTTTCCATCATGGTTGATTTCTTTTCCTTCTCAACCCTATTCTCCTGCCATCCCCTCATAACCTTTGACACCCTGACTAATCATGAACCTATAATCTCTGCTTTAAATGTATTCAAAGACTTGGCCTTCTCAGCTGGACATGGACATGGCAATTAATTTCACAAATTCACCTCCCTCTGCTAAGCGATCCAAATGGATGTTCCTCTACTTTGAGCTATACCCTCTGATGCTATTCTCACCCACTGCAGGAAACACCCTCTCCAATGTGGCCCTCTGTTGACAGGGGTCAACCACAGATGTTGTGTCCCAGCTGTCTACATAATACATACGGCAGTATGCAAGCCTGTACACAAGCCGAGGCAATGCAATATAGAGAGCAAGTTGTTGCCCATGCAGCAAGCTCCCCCTCTCCACACAGCTGATGACTCCAAAGGAATGGCAGAGACCAGTACAGTTTGGCACCCCAGTGGCATCACAGGAGCTTCCAGTCAGTGTTGGACTGAGACTGCTTTAAGGATGCCAACTCTGGATTTTTCCTCAGGATTTACTCCCAAAGCCTTCCCCATGAGTGGGTGTAGCCATGTCAATGGAGGTTTGAGATCAGAGACTTCCCTCTTCTATATAAGGGGTTCCCAAAATTTTTTTAATGCCATGGACCCAGGATGGGAAAGCCTGTCCTAGATGAACTGCCAGCAAAGGCAAACGAGCTCCATCTACATAAAGTGACTGGTTTTAAGGCAGCAGTAACCCGCCTTTGCCCCTTCTCCTGTCAGTAGAAACAGGAGCTAAGCCCACATGAAGGCCAGGAACTGGACTCGGTTGTCAGAGGTTATCTGAGATAGACGCTATTGGGAGCATTTACTAGGTAGTGGGAGTTCATCTCCACTATGTCTGCCTGCTGTGATAAGCTTAATTTCTAGACTCGGTCACTATAGGAAACATCCTCTCCACATCCACTCTATCTGGGCCTTTCAATATTTGATAGGCTTCAATTAGATTGCCCTCAGTCTTCTGAATTCCAGCAAGTACAGGCCCAGAGTCTAACATGAGTACAGGCTCCTCATATTTCAAACCTTTCATTCATGGAACCACTCTCATGAACCTGTTCTGGACTCTCTCCAATGCCATCAAATCTTTTCTTAGGTAAGGGGCCCAAGACTGCTCACAATACTCCAAATTCGATCTGAACAATTCCTAATAAATCCTCAGCATCCTCCTTGCTCTTATTTATAGTCTTCTTGAAATAGATGCTAACATTGCAATTGCTTTCCTTACCATTGACTCAACCTGCAAGTTAGTCTTTAGGGAATCCTGCATGAGGAATCCCAAGTCCCTTTGCGCTCTGATCTTGAATTTAGAAAATAGTCTATACCTTTATTCCTTCTACCAAAGGGCATGACCATACGTTTCCTGACATCGTATTCCATCTGCCGCTTTTTTGCCCATTCTCCCAATCTGTCCGTCCACAGACTCTCTGCTTCCTCAACACTACCTGTCCTGCCACTCCTCACCTATTTTTTGTATCTGCAAACTTGGGCACAAAGACATCAATTCCGTCATCCTAATCGGTCACATATAACGTGAAAAGAAGTGGTCCCAATACCAACACCCGCAGAGCACCAATAGTCACTGGCAGTCAACCAGAAAAGGCCCCCATTATTCCTACTCTTTTCCTCCGGCCAGTCAGCTACTCTTCAATCCATGCTAAGAATCTTTCCTGTAATTAAAAAAAAGGCTTAATATTTGAAGAACTTTTGATGGTTCTGGGCCTGTACGCGTGAAATTCAGAAGAATGGGGTGGGGTGGGGGGAGATCTCATTGAAACCATCAAATACTGTAAGGCCTAACTGGAGTGAATGTTTCTTGTAGTGGGGTTGTTTTGTTTTATAACTCCAAAACATAAAACTAATTGAGAGGAAAGCAAAGGAGTCCAGAATCCATGTCTTATTATGTCATGGTGATGCAATGATGTATGGTATTCATATACTTATGTGTGTGTTGCTTGGATTTCTAGCATCTGCAGATTTTATCTTGTTTGTGCCTTTTACATACAACCTGCAAATTATATTAGTTGGCATCTGTCTGTCTCGAAGGACAATGGGTGATGATGATAATCATCACAAGCCTGGGTAGAAGGATTGGAGATACTCAGATGCTGAGTTGTCAAGATTTGCTCTTGATCTTACCTGTGTAGTCTAAAGGAAAGCTTATGAAGCAATGTGTTAGGCACCAGCTTGGCTGCAGGAGCTGTCAGAAGGATATTCAGTGACGTCCAGTCACCTTAGGGGCTCCACTCCGGATTTGCTGTCTGAGTGTTACTTCCATAGCTTTCGTCTCTCCTGAGGCTGTTCACAAGGCAGTGGGGCTGTTTACCCGTAGCTGGGGGATCTGATTCACAAGCACCAGGGGGTGTCCACACACCAGTGGGCCTGCGTGCTACGTGAGCAGGGGCCAGATCTCCTCCCTGTCCTCTGTAGTTCAGCCTGTCCAAAAGGTGTTCGGGTTCTGTGTGTTGCCAGCGAGGAGGCACTACAAGAGGCTTGCTGTTGGCGAGGCTATGTACTGGCAGGGAGAGACTTACACATTCGGCTCTCCTTTTTGCACGACTGCTAGCCTACAGTGGAAGCTGAAAATGAGAGCGACAAGCACTGCCCACTATACTACTACACTAGACATGTCACAACAACCATTTTTGAGATATATACAGTATATCTCAAAGAGTGGATATGTTGATATGGGTACAGATTCAAGAGTGGAGTGACCATCAGCCAACTCCTGTACATAGTGGCATCAAGCTATATTCCAGAAATGAAAGAGACAATGATTCACTAATCCACCTAACCAGGGTGTTCAGCAGAGACATTGAGATGTAATTTGGACTGCAGAAGTGCAGCCGGATAGTAGGGAAAAGAGGCAAACTCACCACTAAAGGACTTGAGTTACCTGAAGGGGACATACCAGGCATACAGGACAGTTACAAATACCCGGGGATCCTGCAGGAGCATGGAAACCACGATAAGAATACAAGGAAGGCTGCAACATCAAAGTACCTCCAAAGAGTAAGACAGGTTCTATAAAGCCAGCTGAATTGGAAGAACAAGATCAGGGCCATCAACACATTCGCCCTACTGGTCATCAGATACCCAGCCCCAATAGTGTGCTGACCAAAAAACGAACTGGATACTGCTGACATCAAGACCTGGAAATTACTAATAATACATAAAGGATTCCACCCGAAGTCTAATGTCGAGTGACTGTACACCCGCTGAAATAAAGGAGGACAGGGACTTGGAAATGCGAAACATCCGTGAGTATGTCAGGAAGATGGCCCCTAAGGCTGACCTGCCAGGAGAATACCTCAGACAGCAGGCAGCAAATATGGAAATGGAAGGGGGTAAAACAGAGCCAGAGGACCAGAAGCCATGCAGGATATGCCACAGCACGGGATGTGCCATCATCAGTTATCAGAGGTGGCTGGCATAAGAAAGTCCTACCAATGGCTGGAAACGGCAGGGCTGAGGGACAGCACAGAGGCGCCACTCATGGCTGCACAAGAACAGGTGCTGAGCACAAGAGCAATTGAAGCAGGGGTCCTTCACACCAGACAAGACTCAAGAAGCAGACTGTGCAAGAAATCTGCTGAAACCACCAGCACATAGTAGCAGGATGCAAGATGCAGGCAGGGACAGCATACACTGAACAGCACAACCAAGTTACAGGACTTGCGTGCAGGAACACCTGCACTGAGTATGGGTGGGACACCCCTAAGTCCAAATGGGAAACACCTGAGAAGTTAGTGGAGAAGGATGGAGCTAAGATCTGTTGGGACTTCCAAATACAGACTGATAAGCAGGTACTGGCCAACCAACCAGACACAGTAAAACTGGACAAAGAACAAAAGAAAGCAATAGTAATAGATGTAGCAATCCCAAATGACAGTAACATCAGGAAAAAAGAATATGAGAATCTGGAGAAAGACCAGGGTTTGAAAGAGCAGATAGAATGGACCTGAAAGGTTAAAACCATACTACAGTAATCCCAGTGGTGACAGGAGTACTTGGAACTGTGACACCTGGACTGGGAGAGTGCCTCCAACAAATCCCAGGAACAACATCTGAGATCTCAGTCCAGAAGAGCGCACTACTAGGAACAGCAAGGATACTGGGCTGAGCCCTCAATCTCCCAGGCCTCTGCTAGAGGACCCAAAATTGAGGGAAAAATACACATACATACCACCCATAAGGGGTGAGGAAAAATATAGATACAGTATACTGTATAATACAACTACTACATAGATATCCACAGTATAGTTAAATTTAAATTGTCCCATTCTGGCCTAAAGATTTAATCACTGTGGAGATTCCTTACTCTTATGGGATAATTTCTTTCCTGACAAAGGATGGGGGTGGATTGTGGTGGTCACTCTGCTTGACAGGTGAGACTTGTGCTGTGAAACAATCTCAGTTCTGAAGCCTCCTCTGTGATGGTTGGCATCCTGAACGGTGTATAACAAGCTTCAGTGGACAATATGGATCTCACTGTAGGAGGTACAGAAGCCTGAAGGTACACACTCAGTGATTCAGGAACAGCTTCTTTCCAGCTGCCATCTGATTCCGAAATGGACATTGATCCTGCGAACACTACCGTACCTTTTTAATATATATTATTTCTGTTTTTGCACAATTTTTAATACAGTGAAACTCCGTTATAACGTGATCCTTTAGGTCCATAAAATGTCGTCACGAAAAAAGCATCGCGCTAGATCGGGGTTGGTGTTACTGTAGAAATTAAAACACAAATTAATTTTTAGTAAAGCTTTTTAATACACAAAACAACAAATAAGAACATTCAAGAATATTAGCATCATCATTTACAGTTTATTACTTAAAAAAGTGATCAAGTGTTCCTTGCTTGAACATAGCATGTCGCTGGCTGCGAGCGAAATTAGATTAGACTAGATTATGAGGACACTCAGTCCTCGTTTATTGTCATTTAGAAATGCATGCATTAAAAAATGATACAACGTTCCTCCAGAATGATATCACAAGAAAACACAGGACGACCCAAGACTAAAACTGACAAAACCACATTATTATAACATATAGTTGCAAGAGTGCAAAGTAATACCATAATTTGATAAAGAGCAGACCATGGGCACGGTAAAAAAAAGGTCTGAAAGTCCCAATAGACTCATCATCTCACGCAGGTGGCAGAAGGGAGGAACTCTCCCTGCCATGAACCTCTAAGCACTGCCAACTTGCCAATGCAGCACCATTGGAAGCACCCGACCTCAGCGGACTCTGAGTCCGTCCGAAAACTTCGAGCCTCCGACCAGCCCCTCTGACACAGCCTCTCCGAGCACCATCCTCTGCCGAGCGCTTCAACCCTGCCCCAGCCGCTGAGCAACAAGCAAAGCTGAGGGCTCGGGGCCTTCTCCTCCGGAGATTCTGGACCACACAGTAGCAGCAGCAGCGAAGCAGGCATTTCAGAAGTTTCACCAGATGTTCCTCTGTGCTCTTACGTCCGTCTCCATCAAATCAGGATTGTGCACGGCACCCTACTTGACAAATAATAGACATCATCACCGGAGTGGCTGCTGTGAGCTGCATCGCGCCACCATCTTCTCCTCCGCCTTTATAAAATCTAGAATGCTTCTGAGTTGTCTCAACCAATTGTCTCAACCAATCACGGCCCCCGAATGCTGGCCCTCGTAATTTTACCACATATGAGCCCAATATGACTTGTCAGTTGTATTTCACTGTTACGAATGTCATTCCTACAGGAATAATCTTTTCTCCAGTATGAGTTCTTAGTTGGTTATCTGCAGGTTTCACTTCAGTATCTTTGAAATTCCATTTAATCTTTATTTATTGAGATACAGCATGGAATAGGCCCTTCTGACCCTTCAAGACTCACCGGGCAGCAAACCCCAATTTAACCGTCCCTAATTGAAGGACAATTTACAATAAGCAATTATTCTACCAACCGGTACACACGAGGAATTCTGCAGTTGCTGGAAATTCAAGCAACACACATCAAAGATGCTGGTGAACGCAGCAGGCCAGGCAGCATCTCTAGGAAGACGTACAGTTGATGTTTCGGGCCGAGACCCTTCATCAGGACTAACTGAAGGAAGAGCTAGTAAGAGATTTGAAAGTGGAAGGGGGAGAGGGAGATCCAAAATGATAGGAGAAGACAGGAGGGGGAGGGATGGAGCCAAGAGCTGGACAGGTGATTGGCAAAAGGGATATGAGAGGATCATGGGACAGGAGGTCCAGGGAGAAAGAAAAGGGGGAGGGGCAAAAACCCAGAGGATGGGCAAGGGGTAGTCAGAGGGACAGAGGGAGAAAAAGGAGAGAGAGAGAAAGAATATGTGTATATAAATAAATAACAGATGGGGTACGAGGGGGAGGTGGGGCAACCAACCGGTCTGTCTTTAGACTCTAGGAAGAAAACAAAGAACTCAAAGGAAACTCATGTGGTCACGTGGAGAAAGTAGAAACTCCTTACAGATAGTGACGGGAACAATTACAACATAAAGGTTAGTGCTGTTTTCGAAATTGCAACTTGGCTTTTTATCTTTTTCTCCTCCCTGTACAGTCCATTTATTTTTCCCACCAGACATGCTATTTGTATGTGTCCTATTTTGTTGTATCTTCTGTAATTTTGCCTTTAAAACTGCATTGGTCTGGCGTATGTGAGCCCTTGCCACAATGGTAAAGCAATTTGTTCATCTAGGCCAGTTTCTGTTTAGATGTTTCAATTTTGTTTACACTCACTTACATTTCTGAATGTCACTCCATTGAGTCTCTGTCTGCTGTTTCCATTGACATAGCTATTTCTACTGTTCTCTTAAATGCAAGTGGTGCTTCAGTTAGCAGCTGTTTTCTTGTAAGATTTGTTAGGATTTGTACAGCTTCAGTTAGGATGGTTTCTTGTAAGATTTCACAAACAAAACAACTCTGAGTGCATCTTTAAGCCCATTACTGAACTGATGATGCTCAGACAATCCCTTCATTTCAGCCTCATACACTGAAATGGATTTCCCTTCCTTTTGATATTGCTTATGAAACCTAAATTGCTCTGCAATCAACAATAGTTTTGGTTCTAAGTGTTCCTGCATTGCTTTCACGATATCAGTAAAGCTTACTTTGGCTGGTTTGTTAGGAATAGTTAAACTGTGTACCTTTAAATTCAACGCACTCAAATAAATTGGTACTCAAATAAATTGTGTTCGATTTGCACAGTACACAAATCCAGTTATTTCTTGTGCAATTGAACACATCTATCTTTCCAATGTAGCCAGCAATGTATGCCCTTTTCTTTTTTTTTCTTTTGTTTACTTTTGATTATTATCACCTGGTGCTCACTGCTTATGAACTAGTGAATATGTCTGTTTACTGCATTTTTAAAAAAATATCTCGTTACACTTTTTATAATGAGTTGAACATTTTACTGTGCTTTAGCAGATAGGTAGTTGTATCAGGTTTGTTTAAATCTTCCTTGTGCCACTGTTATGGTTTGTAGCTCCAAAACATAAGACTAATTGAAAGAAAAGCAGGGGAGCCTGTACCGCTTGTCTTAGTTCCGTGTTTACTTTTAGTGATATGTGCATAATAACATATGCCATTCATGTACTTTTACATGTAAGCCGTAATGAATAGTTTAAACAACAGTGAATGCTTAATCAAAGAATGCATTTAAATATTACTCAAATATTACTGAGTCAGAGTGGGAGGAGCTAAAGATGGCATCAGAGGATTTTGCAGACCCAGGCAACTCCTTCCAATCTGTCCGCAAAACACTTCTATTTTTCTCTTCTCATGTATCTTTTCTTTTTAAAGTGGCCGGGGCCCTGTTGAATTTGGTGATCTACAGCTGCATCTCAAACCACAATTCTTTGTGGGCGGTGGGTTCTCGCTCTCGGAGTCGCCGGCTGGCCTGGAAGACATTCACCTTCGGGGTGTGGCCCTGTGGGGGATCCGATTACTTGCGTTGCTGACTGAAACATCTCAGGAGATTGCAACATCGAGACAGCAGGTGATGTACACTGCTGTCAAAAGAAGGACCCTGCACTTGAGCGATTTCACTCTCTCCATGGTGAGTGAGAGTCTGCCGGACCTTGATCTGGGGTACTTGGACAAGTGACCCAGCAGACTGTAACATTGAAACAGTGAACCGTTGGTTCCCCCTCTCGCAGTTGTAGAAGTGATATCTCTATCGCCTTGCTAGTGAGAGAGAGAGCCTGCCTGAGATGTTGAAGCATTGGGACGGACAGTAATTTTTGATGGACTCTAGATCATGGTCTTTTGGTGTTTTGCTATTGCTTGCCTGGTGGGTCTGTGGGGGGCATTTCTTTTGCTGGAGCAAGTTAGGGGAGAGGGGAAGGTTGATGCTTTCTCTGCTGCTTGTCCATGGGAGGGATAGAGTGGGCTCTGAGGTTCTAATATTTTCTGTCATTCATTCCTTGGGGATTTTCTTTCTGTTTCGTGGCCAGCTGTGAAGAGTAAGAATTTCAGGTTGTATACTGTGTATATTGTCTGGTACCAAATTCAACTATTGAACCATTGAAATATTAAATATACATCAGGGGCATCTAGGACCAGAGGGCATAGCCTCAGAAGAGGGGGACATCTATTTAGAACAAAGATGAAAAGGAATTTCTTTAGCCAGGAGCTGGTGAATCTGTGGAATTCATTGCCACAGGCAGATGTAGAGGCCAGGTTATTGGGTGTATTTAAGGCAGAAGTTGATAGGCTCTTGGTTAGTCAGGGCATGAAAGATTAATGGAGAATAGGACTGAGAGGGAAAATGGATCAGACATGATGAAATGGTGGAGCAGACTCAACAGGCTAAATGGCCTAAGTTCTGCTCCTATCTCTTTTGGTCTTATGGTTTTATATACTTGTATACCAACTGCCCCATCCTCAGCCCAATTACTGTGGTTGCCAAACCCCTGCCAGGTTAGTTTAAACCTCCACAACAGCTCTGGTAAACCTGCCTGCAAGGCTATTCGTCCCCTTTGGGTTCAGGTGTAACCTGTCCTTTTATTTTCAAAACAGGTCACACTTTCTCCAGAAGAGGTCTGAAATCTAGAGCTCTGAAATCCCACACCCTGCATAACTTCATTGGCCACTCATTCATCCATACTATCATCCTATTTCTGCCCTGACTAGCACATTATTCTGGGAGTAAACCAGAGATGACCTTAGACATCCTGCTCTTCAACCTCTTCCCTAATTCCCTATACTCACTGCACAGGCCCCTTTGCCGCTTTCCACCTATGTCTTTGGTGCCAATATGCACCACAATCTCTGGTTGCTCATCCCCCACCCCTTGGTAATCTTCTGCAATCACTCTGAGACATCCTGCACCCCAGCACATGAAGGCAACACTCCATCCTGGTGTCTCTTTTGCAGCCACAGAATCTGCTGTCCATTCCCCAAACTATCGAGTCTCTTATCACTACCACTCTGCCTGACTTTACCCTTCCCTGCTGAGCCTCAGAGCCGGTCACATTGCCACTGGCCTGGCTGTTGCTGCTGTGTCCTGAGAGGTCATTCCTCCCCCAGCGGTATCCAAAAGGGTATACTTGTTGCTGAGGGGAATGGCACCAGGGGAAACCTGCATTGACAGCTTGCTGGCCTTGCCCCTTCTGGTGGCCACCCATCTATACTCAGTGAATGAAGGGCTTTGGCCTGAAACCTCGACTGTTATGCTTTTCCATGGATGCTGCCTGGTCTGCTGAGTTCTTCCAGCATTTTGTGTGTAATACTATCTGAAGCCTGCACTCTAAGTGTGGCCATCTCAGTAAAAGTCTCATCTAGGAGATTTTCAGTCTCCTAGGTGGTCCTCAGTACATCTCGCTGCAGCTCCAGTTCCTTGACCTTGTCAGTCAGGAGTTGTAGTTGGATGCTCTTCCTACAAGTGCCATCTGGTAAACTGTTAAGTACCTTGCAATCCACGTTTCACAGGAGAAGCATTCCACTGCCTTAACTACCATCCTGCCTACACTTGTTAAAAATCCAACTTCTCAAGCTTAAGTTCTCTTTAAAACCCACAGCACCTCAGAGGTTTTTTCCCCAAGTAGTTCATCTGATTATCATTTCTAATTAGTCCCACTGCACCCTGCTTTGTCTATTAGCGCAGTCACTACACTGCACCGTAAGAAATTTAATCCACATTTTATAATGCGGTTTATATTGTAAATATGTACTCAGTGCCACATTATTAGGTACACCTGACATCTGCTCATTAATGCAAATATTAGTCATAAATGCAAATATTAATCATAAATGCAAATATTAATCATGTGACAGCAACTCAATGCATAAAAGCATGTAGACATGGTCAATCTGTTCAGTTGTTGTTCAGACCAAAAATCAGAATGGAAAATAAATGTGATCTAATAGATTTTGAGTGTGGAATGATTGTTGGTACCAGAAGGGATGACTTGAGTATCTCAGAAACTGCTGATCCCTTCCAATTTTCCTGCATATCTGTCTTTAGAGGTTACAGAGCATGGTATGAAAAACAAAAAAAAACAGAATTCCATATCTGTAGTTTAACCACTAACTTTATTCTTTATGAATAATTCTTTACTCTTTATAATTGTTGAATGTTATTTTTTGTTGCAAGGTCCATGATTAAGACATTGATCTTTATGACAATGAAAAAGATGACTTGATGTTTTCAAAGGGTAATGGGTAACTTGTAAGTGTTCCAAAATTTCCTTGCTGCTGGAGCTTTTGTGATGCTGTTCACTAGTTAGTCCTTCCTCTGAACCGGCCATTCAACATCTGGCTCAATTCTTTCAAGACCTGCATCTGTTCAAAAACGAGCATTGAGTTTACCGTGAATTTAAATTGATGGAGCACATCAGTTTTGAGTTTCTATAAGTCCTTTATGTCATAACACCTCTCCATGAATCCTCAAAAAATTAGCCTAACATGCCGTCTGAGGAAATCTGGTTGTCATGGGGGACGTAGAAACTCCTTACAGGCAATGGCGGAAACATCAAACATGCAAATTAGAACTCTTTTAGAAACTGAAACTGCAACTTGATTTTTTAACTCTTCCCTGTGCATGCTGTTTGTATGCATCCTACTTTGTTGTATTTTCTGTAAGTTTCGTCGTTAAATTGGCTTTGACCTGTGTTACGTACCCCGTAACTGGGTTGCCAAACCAGCAGAAATGGATCACTCAGTTGGAGTCTGGATTACTAGAACTAAGAAAGTTTTATTAAAGAAACAAGCAACACAGTAATCGAAAGGATAATAAATGCAACAGTTCAGCAATGATAAAAACACATGTGCACAGAATTAAGATAACAGGATCAATCAAGCTCTATCGTTGTCTAGGGGTAAATGACCAATTTCAAAGTGACACAAAAGTCCAGTTCGATTTAGTTCAGTTCGCAGTAATCGTTGCCATGGCGATGGACAACGTGGGGGGAGAGAGAGAGAGAACAGGAACGACTGATCATTCAGAAACGGCTTCCACTCACAGACCGGCGATATTGCTCATAAGCAGCTTTCGGGCAGGTCCTTTGTGATGTCACCTGAGGTCACTGACTGTGACCCCTCCTCCAGATGCGGTCGATCCTCTGCAGTGAACCCGGCGAGGGTGGACACACACCGGGTTCCTGCTGATCGTACCTTTCCACCCTGTGCGTTTAAGGTCCGGTACTTCCCACTGACTCGTGAGAGGCGCACCGCTTCCAGGGTCTCGTTACCTCGGGTGTCGTGTGTGTGTCTTACCTTAGCGAACCTGTCCCTTTTTATCCCCCTGCTGGGGTATCGCCTGTCCATCACTTCAAACAGTTCAGGGTTCAAAGGGGGAGCCGCTCCAGACAGCTCTCTCTCCCGTCCCTTCATTACACATCTCCAGATGCTGCTTCATTGTTCCTTATCTCTCCTTCCCCTGAGGACAGGTGGCAGACCAACTGCTGATGCCACTGATGCTAACCCAGGCCAGCAAACATCTTAATTTATGTGTATTCTCGTCACACTTCCCCCCTTTAAGGATTTTTACCTGGAGGTAAAAGCTACAAACATGAGTACATTATTTGATACACACAAATATACATCTTTATCAGCTATTTGGCTAATGCAGAGAATTTGAAGTTGTCAACACCTTGACAGACAGTCATCACATTTTCTGTTCCTTTTATATGTGTTATTAATAATCCCTTAGACCAGGCTCCAACTCAGCAAACTTCATAGTGGCCAAAAACACTGATGAATTGCGATCAATGAAACCTCTCATTGGGTTTTGTCCCGGACCACAATAACAAGGGTTGTCCCATTCCGACTCAGTTTTCTCTCGCAAGAGCTTAGTAGGAGGGGGAGGGGTAGTGACCGCAGAGTTATTGCAAAACTTCCTACAGTACCCCACCATCTCCAAGAGCCTTCTGAGGGCCCTCTTGTCTGTCGGGGTTGGGAGGTCAGCAATAGCCTGCACTGTAGCTTGCATCGCTGCCAGCTGCCCCTGTGTCACCACAATTCCCAGGTAAATGACCCTCGTGTGGCCGAATCCATTTTTTTCAAGGTTCACTATCAAGCTGGCGTCAGACAGCTGTATTAAACTGCCAATACACACCTCTGTGTTCGTCAGCCCTTTAGTCACTGAATTACTCATTATATATGGACGTTGAGCAGCATCTGTAGGAAGAGGTGCGGTCGACGTTTCAGGCCGAGACCCTTCGTCAGAACTAACTGAAGGAAGAGTGAGTAAGAGATTTGAAAGTTGGAGGGGGAGGGGGAGATCCAAAATGATAGGAGAAGACAGGAGGGGGAGGGATAGAGTCAAGAGCTGGACAGGTGATTGGCAAAAGGGGATACGAGAGGATCATGGGACAGGAGGTCCGGGAAGAAAGACAAGGGGGGGGGACCCAGAGGATGGGCAAGAGGTATATTCAGAGGGACAGAGGGAGAAAAAAGAGAGAGAGAGAAAGAATGTGTGGATAAAAATAAGTAACAGATGGGGTACGAGGAGGAGGTGGGGCCTAGCAGAAGTTAGAGAAGTCAGTGTTCATGCCATCAGGTTGGAGGCTACCCAGAAGGAATATAAGGTGTTGTTCCTCCAACCTGAGTGTGGCTTCATCTTTACAGTAGAGGAGGCCGTGGATAGACATGTCAGAATGGGAATGGGATGTGGAATTAAAATGTGTGGCCACTGGGAGATCCTGCTTTCTCTGGCGGACAGAGCGTAGATGTTCAGCAAAGCGGTCTCCCAGTCTGCGTCAGGTCCGCCAATATATAAAAGGCCACATCGGGAGCACCGGACGCAGTATATCACCCCAGTCGACTCACAGGTGAGGTGTTACCTCACCTGGAAGGACTGTTTGGGGCCCTGAATGGTGGTAAGGGAGGAAGTGTAAGGGCATGTGTAGCACTTGTTCCACTTACACAGATAAGTGCCAGGAGGGAGATCAGTGGGGAGGGATGGGGGGGACGAATGGACAAGGGAGTTGTGTAGGGAGCGATCCCTGCAGAATGCAGATAGAGGGGGGGAGGGAAAGATGTGCTTAGTGGTGGGATCCCGTTGGAGGTGGCAGAAGTTACGGAGAATAATATGTTGGACCCGAAGGCTGGTGGGGTGGTAGGTGAGGACCGGGGAACCCTATTCCTAGTGGGGTGGCGGGAGGATGGAGTGAGAGCAGATGTATGTGAAATGGGGGAGATGCGTTTAAGAGCAGAGTTGATAGTGGAGGAAGGGAAGCCCCTTTCTTTAAAAAATCAGTTCCCCTCTACCACCACTCTGCTCCGTCTAGCGGAATTAGTCCTTACTCTTAATAATTTCTCCTTTGGCTCCTCCCTCTTCCTCCAAACTAAAGGTGTAGCTATGGGCACCCGTATGGGTCCTAGCTATGCCTGCCTTTTTGTTGGCTTTGTGGAACAATCTATGTTCCGTGCCTATTCTGGTATCTGTCCCCCACTTTTCCTCCGCTACATCGACGACTGTATTGGCGCTGCTTCCTGCACGCATGCAGAACTCGTTGACTTTATTAACTTTGCCTCCAACTTTCACCCTGCCCTCAAGTTTACCTGGTCCGTTTCCGACACCTCCCTCCCCTTTCTAGATCTTTCTGTCTCTGTCTCTGGAGACAGCTTATCCACTGATGTCTACTATAAGCCTACTGACTCTGACAGCTATCTGGACTATTCCTCTTCTCACCCTGTCTCTTGCAAAAACGCCATCCCCTTCTCGCAATTCCTCCGTCTCCACCGCATCTGCTCTCAGGATGAGGCTTTTCATTCTAGGACGAGGGAGATGTCTTCCTTTTTTAAAGAAAGGGGCTTCCCTTCCTCCACTATCAACTCTGCTCTTAAACGCATCTCCCCCATTTCACGTACATCTGCTCTCACTCCATCCTCCCGCCACCCCACTAGGAATAGGGTTCCCCTGGTCCTCACCTACCACCCCACCAGCCTCCGGGTCCAACATATTATTCTCCATAACTTCCGCCACCTCCTACAGGATCCCACCACTAAGCACATCTTTCCCTCCCCTCCTCTCTCTGCATTCCGCAGGGATCGCTCCCTACACAACTCCCTTGTCCATTCGTCCCCCCCATCCGCCCCCACTGATCTCCCTCCTGGCACTTATCCGTGTAAGCGGAAGAAGTGCTACACATGCCCTTACACTTCCTCCCTTACCACCATTCAGGGCCCCAAACAGTCCTTCCAGGTGAGGCAACACCTCACCTGTGAGTCGACTGGGGTGATATACTGCGTCCGGTGCTCCCGATGTGGCCTTTTATATATTGGCGAGACCCGACGCAGACTGGGAGACCGCTTTGCTGAACATCTACGCTCTGTCCGCCAGAGAAAGCAGGATCTCCCAGTGGCCACACATTTTAATTCCACATCCCATTCCCATTCTGACATGTCTATCCACGGCCTCCTCTACGGTAAAGATGAAGCCACACTCAGGTTGGAGGAACAACACCTTATATTCCGTCTGGGTAGTCTCCAACCTGATGGCATGAACATCGACTTCTCTAACTTCTGCTAGGCCCCACCTCCCCCTCGTACCCCATCTGTTACTTATTTTTATGCACACATTCTTTCTCTCACTCTCCTTTTTCTCCCTCTGTCCCTCTGAATATACCTCTTGCCCATCCTCTGGGTCCCCCCCCCTTGTCTTTCTTCCCGGATCTCCTGTCCCATGATCCTCTCGTATCCCCTTTTGCCTATCACCTGTCCAGCTCTTGGCTCTATCCCTCCCCCTCCTGTCTTCTCCTATCATTTTGGATCTCCCCCTCCCCCTCCAACTTTCAAATCCCTTACTCACTCTTCCTTCAGTTAGTCCTGATGAAGGGTCTCGGCCTGAAACGTCGACTGCACCTCTTCCTACAGATGCTGCTTGGCCTGCTGTGTTCACCAGCAACTTTGATGTGTGTTGCTTGAATTTCCAGCATCTGCAGAATTCCTGTTGTTTGCATAATGGATGTTGTTTGCTAGGCTGACCTATTGTAACAGACATCACCCAACGTCCCAGTTCTTTGCATCGCCTCGGGACAATCAAACACACGGGTGCGAGTCGTTTAATTACTTCTAAAGAGCCGCTTTGTTCGGGGATTAAGGGAAAGACCTTATCAGTAGACCTGGCCAAAACAATAGCCTTCTCCCATCTGATCGATCCCATACTAGTCTTTTCAAAATGGTTTTTTTCTCTTATCAGGGGGCCCCTAGCTTCATTGATTTCCACGCTAACACCGACTAGGTTTGTTAGCATATCAAAAGCCGGTGACTGTCTCAGTTCGTGTCGGTCATGATCAATAACATTCTTCCCCCTGGGCAGCTCTTTCATGATTCCACCAACTGTTTCCTCCAGCACCGCAAAATGTCCACCGGGGGGGTACCTCGTGGGCCAGGTTAAAAACCTCATCCCCATAACTCTTTTGCACCACCCCCCACTCCTCATCTGCGGTCTCCCTTGCTTCCTTAGCACTTCCTCCTCCGCACAATAGCCTACTAGTTCCCTTGTCAAAGCTGTGTCAGAGAGAGCTGTCTCTGCCGAAACCATCAGTCCCTCGTCTCGCTCCCGCATCTGCACAAATTCTTTCCTGGTTACTGCTACGTCTGTCCCAGATCCCTCACTACCTCTTGTCTCACTACACTCCTTCTTTTCATTTTCTAACCCCGTCTCGTACAAGGTTGGCAGAAACGTTTCAGCTAAATTTTCCACCGCAGCCCCATGATGAACCTGTGAGTCCATGGGCGGGGCCTCAATGCTGGCAGGCTGACCTGTCAATCTCACGACTGGGAACACGATTCCCCCAGCGATGTCATTACCGAGCAAGACTTCCACGCCTTTCATCGGTAATTCGGACCTCACCCCGATCGTGACTAGTCCAGAGACCAGGTTGCTTTGTAAGTGTATCTGGTGCAAAGGGACTGACTCTGTCCCTTCCCCAACACCTTTGACCTTCACCTCCCCAGTCTGGGTCTCTGAGCTAAACTCTAATACACTCTTCAGTATTAGTGACTGACACGCTCCCGTGTCTCTCCAGATCCGCACTGGAACTGGTTTTAACCCCTCCTTCACTGACACCAATCCGGCCGAGATAAACCTCTCGCGCCCTTCCTGAACTTTCGCAGACCTGTCCTTCCCTAGCGGTTCGCTTAACAGCTCGATACAGCCATTCGGAACCCCCGTTTTTCCTTTCCCCGTCTCCTTCCTTGGGGCAAAGCACCTGGATGCAAAGTGTCCGACTTTCCCGCAATTATAACAGACGACCCCAGGAGACTTCCTGCCAGACTGCTCCCGGTCTACCTTATCCTTCTCACTAGTCCCCGGTTTACTTTCTGACTTTTCCGGCGGACTCTCCCCGCCATCCTGACTACCCTCCTGGTAGCCTTTACTCGGGGCAAACTTCATTTTATGCGTCAACGCATACTCATCCGCTAACTTAGCAGTTGCGGCTAACATGGCTGCCTCTTTCTCATCGAGGTAGGGTCTCATACCCTCAGGGACACAACCTTTAAACTGCTCAATCAGGATCAGCTGTAGCAGTCTGTCATAATCCCCCTCTACCTCCTTTGAGGTGCACCAACGCTCACAATATGTCTGCATCTCACGGGCAAACTCCAAATACGTGCAGTCCCACTGCTTCCTCGCATTCCGGAACCTCTGCCGGTATGCCTCCGGGACCAACTCATAAATCCTGAGGATGGCCTCTTTCACCACCTCATACCTCTGGGCATCTTCTGCGGACAAAGCGGAGTAAGCTTCTTGGGCTTTCCCTTTCAGTACACTCTGAAGTAACACAGCCCACTTATCCCTCGGCCAGTCCTGACTTATAGCCACTTTTTCGAAATGGAGGAAGTACCGATCCACGTCGGTATCGTCAAATGGGGGAACCAGCCTAACCTCCTGGGTCGCCCGGAACCCTCCACCTTGGTTCGGCACGAGCCCCTGTTCTGCCCTTAACCTTAACTTCTCCAATTCGAATTCCCTTTCCCTCTGTTTCTCCTCTCTCTCCAACTGTCTGTCCCTCTCTTTCTCTTCTCTCTCCAACTGTCTTTCTCTCTCTTTCTCTTCTCTCTCCAACTGTCTCTCTCTCTCTTCTCTCTCCAACTGTCTCTCTCTCTCTTTTCTTTCTACCTCTCTCTCCTTCTCTTCTTGCTCCAACTGTCGTACCCGGAACTCGTGCTCGAGTCTCAGTTTTTCAAGCTACACCTCTACCGTGTCTCCAGTAGGTTTTTCAATAGACACCACCCCCAACTCGCCTTGGGGAAACACACCCTTAGATACATAGTGCTCTACGATAGCTCTGTGTATCTCCTCTCTCCTCATTGTCGACTTCCCCTTAGCAAGATTCAACCGTTTGGCCACAGCTACCAATTCCGATTTCCTGGCATCCTCTAATGCCTCCAAGGTCGACGCCTTTATAAATTCCTCAGCCTCCATTTCTGCTGTTTGTCTTTTCTTTCTTTCGGGAATTTTAACCCAATCAATTTACTCCGTCCCAAATTTAGCGTTCAAAATCGCGGACGAGAACCCCACTTATGTTACGTACCCCGTAACTGGGTTGCCAAACCAGCAGAAATGGATCACTGAGTCTGGATTACTAGAACTAAGAAAATTTTATTAAAGAAACAAGCAGCACAGTAACCGAAAGGATAATAAATGCAACAGTTCAGCAATGATAAACACACATGTGCACAGAATTAAGCTAACAGCATCAATCAAGCTCTATCGTTGTCTAGGGGTAAATGACCAATGTCAAAGTGACACAAAAGTCCAGTTCGATTTAGTTCAGTTCGCAGTAATCGTTGCCATGGCGATGGACAACGTGGGGGGAGGGAGAGAGAGAACAAGAACGACTGATCATTCAGAAACGGCTTCCACTCACAGACCGGCGATATTGCTCACAAGCAGCTTTCAGGCGAGTCCTTTGTGATGTCACCTGAGGTCACCGACTGTGACCCCTCCTCCAGATGCGGTCGATCCTCTGCAGTGAACCCGGCACCCATGCGAGGGTGGACACACACCGGGTTCCTGCTGATCGTACCTTTCCACCCTGTGCGTTTAAGGTCCGGTACTTCCCACCGACTCGTGAGAGGCGCACCGCTTCCAGGGTCTCGTTACCTCGGGTGTCGTGTGTGTGTCTTACCTTAGCGAACCTGTCCCTTTTAATCCCCCTGCTGGGGTATCGCCTGTCCATCACTTCAAACAGCTCAGGGTTCAAAGGGGGAACCGCTCCAGACAGCTCTCTCTCCCGTCCCTTTATTACACATCTCCAGATTGCCTGTCCATCACTTCAAACAGTTCAGGGTTCAAAGGGGGAGCCACTCTAGACAGCTCTCTCTCCCGTCCCTTCATTACACATCTCCAGATGCTGCTTCATTGTTCCTTATCTCTCCTTCCCCTGAGGACAGGTGGCAGACCAACTGCTGATGCCACTGATGCTAGCCCAGGCCAGCAAACTTCTTAATTTTATGTGTGTTCTCATCATACCTGGTATATGTGAGCCCCTGCCAGAACAGTAATACAATTTGTTCATCTAGGCTAGTTTCTGTTTAAACATTTCAAATTTCTTCATGCTCACTTTCATTCTTGACTGCAACTCAATTGCATCTGTCTGAAGCTTCACAGGTTCTCATGATGTTTCTTGAATTTTGTTGATGCTTTCAGATTTCATTTCTTGGTCCAGGTCACTTTGCCAGTTTGTGTAGCTCTCCCATATGCACCATCTCTACAGGAGAAAGACTGCTGGCAGAGAGACTGCAGATGCTGGAATCTACAGCAACGCACTGAAAGCTGGGGGAGCTCATCGGGTCAGGCAGTACCCATGGAAAGAAATGGGCAGTCAATTCTTTAGGTTGACACCCTTCATCCCAGCTGAAAGATAGGAGGGAAATAGTCAGTATAAAAAGGTGGAGGGAAGGGGTGGAACAAGAACTGTTAGGCCAAAGTTGGATCCAAGTGAAGGGAACTATGGCAGAATCTACCTCTTACAACGGCTCAGCCAGAGTCAACAGCTCTATTTTTCCCATGTGACCCTTCGTTTTTCATTCATCCATGTGCCTATCTAAATGTCTCTTAAATGTCCCTAATATACTTGCTTCTACCATCATCCCTGGCAACACACCTCACGTGCCCACAACTCTGTGTAAAAGCACCTACCTCTGACGTTCTTCCTGTACTTTACCACAATCACCTTATAGTTATGCCCCCTTGTATTAGTTATTTCTGCCCTGGGAAAAAGTCTCTAGCTGTCCACTCTATCTATGTCTCTTATCACCTAATACATCTTTGTCACCTTGCATCTTACTTTGCTGCAAAGGAAAAAGCCCTAACTAACTCAACTATTCCTCACAAGACATGTTCTCTAATCAGGCGGCAACCTGGTAAATCTCCTTTGCACCCTCTCTAAAGCATCCATCCTAGAATGAGGTCACCAGAGCTGAACAAAATAGTTTGAGAGGGGAAAGGCTACAGGGGTAGTCTGCACTATCTGTGTTTTCCCTTTTCCTCACCTGACGGTTGCCCAGCTACCTACTTCTTGCAATTTTGATGTAACTACCTCCCAATAGGTCCTACTGGCACCTTCTCATTCTCTCAAATGAGGTGAACATCATCCAACTTCAGCTCAGGTTCCCTAACGTGGTCTGGATGTCTCCCAGATCTCCCACATCTTGCATGAGAGCACACCATTGACCTGGGGTCCATTCTCACTACTAGAGCTAATGTCACATGTCCAGCAACAATGGATATGAAATTGAGTCAGGTTATATAAACAAACAACGATATTTATTAACCTCTACTCAAAACATAGAAAAAAATAAACAAACTAGCTTAACTGGAAGTTAACCGTTATGCGGCTAACTTGAACAAACAGTCAAACTCAGAAATAGTTCTTAAAGGGTTCTCATCTAAGCCCAGTCTTAAAGCAGTAAGTTGAAAAGTCCAAGAAATTTTTACAGTCTTTAAGGAGAGACTTCCCCGAAACAACGATTTCTTCGAAGTAGATGACAAATCTGCCAATCACAGTTGAGCGATGCCTTGTTCAAAGGAGTCATGCCGAATATGAAGTCATAAAGTAACTGACCTTTTCCCTGGAGTGTGGACACTGCACAAACGGTTCTGATCTTGCAGGGGTTTAGCTCAAACATGCATGTCACAATTTCCTGGATGGTTCTGATTCCAAACAGTCAATCACTTTCAAGACACCAAATGTCATTAACTTTTGGGTTCTCGTACTTTGGTAAGGTCTTCACTCTCTAATACTAGACTGTAAAGGTAAAACAAGGGTGCAACAAACAAAAACTGGCAGCGCTTGTTGAATGTTTTTGCACCTTAAAATAGAAAGTAAAACTGCGTCACACTTTGGCGGCTTCCTTAAATACTGTAGGGAACGTGCCATCACGTAACATAACATCACCCCACAGTCATGAGACAATTACATCATCCCACTCACAAGACCATTACATCATCCCACTGTCCCGTGATCAAACTGTGAGCATGTAACACTAAGCACTGATAAAGAAAGAAAGAGAAGCTTGACAGAAACCTCAGCCTATCCTTCACTGCTCCTCACCAAAGCCTCTTGAGCCAATGTCTTAGTACCCCACTCTAACTCTGACCCACTGCAACAATAGTCACTCCATTTAAACCTAACTTGTTTTTGTTGGCCCTTTTCAAGTGCACAATAACCCAAATGATCTCAAGCTCTGCAGAAAGTCCTGACAGGCCCCACTTGCTTTTTAAATCTAGTACTTACTCTGACAAAGTAACTGCTTTCGTGATCTCAAGCTGCAATGACAGTGCACTGACCTGAAATGATAACTGTTTTTTTCCCTTTATATGCTGCCTTCTCTCCTGAGCATCATCAAAATGTTCAGATTTTAAAAAGTATCATTCATGATCATTTCAATGTATGTGTGACAATTAAAATCTTTAGTGCTTATTTTTTTAAGAACATTCCCTGAATGACTGTGATCATTAAATGTATTTCAGTTGTGTTTATCTATGTCTATCCAAGGCAAAAGCAAATAGATTCTGTGCATGTTTGTTTTTTCTGCTTTTATTTCAGGTTTCCATAGCACACCTTCTCTTTAAAATCTTCAATCTTTTATTTACTCTAGTAGAATGGAACTATTTCAGCTTTCATTGTTAAGTTGATTTAAAGCCAAAGAATTTGAAAGAGTATTGATGTGAATTTTGAGCTGGCAGGATATAAGGTTGATTTGCAAGCCATTCACTTAAGCAAAGATTTCCTTTTGGATGAGTCAATACCTGGCTGTCAGACTGTGTTTATATCTGAGATTCATAATACAATAGCATTGTGATTAGACTCAGTGAAGTATTGGATTCATGAAATAAATTTTAAGAAGCCAAACTTAGATTCCACTGAACTGCCTTTGACCAAGGTCAGAATAATATAAGCTGTCGTCATTATTTATGTACCCATGAATCTTACTGGTGACATAACTCATCAGCGTACCTTCTCTGATGGTGGGAGGGTCTTGACCAGAGACAATCCAAGGTTACTGTGAGTAGTTAGATCACACAGTAAAAATATCAAGTTAATTAAAATGCAGGGATTTGCATTGGATATTCTTCTTATTGCCCCTGTGTATCAATTGGTAAAAATACTGCAGATTTGAAAACTGAAATGAATTCTGAACAAATAAGAAACACTCAGTAGTTGATATTTGAAATATAAATAATTTAGTGAAACTGGACAAAACTTGCAACATTTATTGGAGCCATGAAAAATAGGCAGAGCTGATGATGAGGTGCAAACTATTTTGAGCCTCATGCCTTATTACTACAGCTGGCATTGTAACTTATATTGTTAATTGACAGCTTACCCAACAGATTGGAAAGGAATACTGCAGAGCGCCCACAATTTAAACAAAGGCTTTAATTCTCAGAAAGGAGAGTTTAGGTTCCATTCCGTTAGCATTACTAGATTTTCCAAAAATAGTGATGCAAAATTGTCTACTTCATAGGTGGGATTAAGAATATTCAGGTAGCCAAGTGAAGGGAGGCCATTTTCTTTGCAATTTGAAGCAGACTGATCAAAAGTAACTGTGGTCAGAGATTGATAGGAAATAGTTTCTGTGGTAGAAATATATTCAATGCACTAGAGTTTGTTGTATGAAGAACAGTAAAGCTGACAGAACTGGTTGTCGTTACCATGTGAAACTGACAGCAAATGCAGGCATTTGGCAGTAGAGTTCCCCTCAGTGAGGCATTGTTCCTTCATGTGGTCTTATGTTGTAATCATCCTGAGTGGGGTCGCACAGGTATGGTGCTCAATGCTGACTTAAACAAATGAAACACTGTAATTGCAACGAATAAAAAAAATAGTCTAATTCAGTCAGAAGAAGCAAACAGTTCCAAAATATTTGCAGTCATAACTAAGAAGTATGATTGCCTTACGTATGAATGTCCAGTCCTGATGAAGGGTCTCAGCCTGTAACATTGACTATTTATTCCTCTCCACAGATTCTGCCCGACCTGCGGAATTTCTCCAGCATTTTGTATGTGTTGCTCCGGATTTGCAGCATCTGCTCTATCTCTTGTGTTTATGCAGTCATAACTACTGTTGATTCATCTCGCTCCCCCAAAAAAGCATTTTTATAAATATGCAATCTAATTTGGTGAGAACATTTTAAAAATGCAGCATTTTCTAAATTGTATTTTTAGTAGTCTTATGACGTTAAGGACTCTCTTTACTTTTCCCACTATACAATAATGTACTTGCTCTTTTGTTTACCAGGAGAATCATTCTTTCTGAATGGTGTGAGTATACTGCTCGCCCCACAGCAGCCACATAACTTATGAAGGTGGTCCTGCTTAATTCCTGGTCAGGAGTGTCAAATAATGCCATAATCTCATGTCTCCTGTGTAGCACCCAGATTTGATTCTGACCTCATATGCCTTCACACTAAACTTGAATAAATATGCCAGAAAATCAGGGGAGGAATAATATTGTAAAAATGAGGAATTTAAAGAAATGTTTGGGGTTTGCATGTTTTCCTTATAAATGCATTGGTATCCTCCAGTTTCCTGTTATATCCCAAGGACATATGGTTGGTGGCTAATTATCGAGAGTCAGTGAATGGAAGGAAAACAATGATGAAGCTGATAGATGAACAAGTCAGAAGGAATAGATAAATAGGAAAATAAATGAGGGGATAAGATTGCTCTGTGAACCAATATGGATTCAAAGGAGTGAATGTCCTCCTTGTGTCATCAAAAATATACTAAAGGAATATAAAAATATGCAGAAGAAACAATATTAATTGAAGGATGCCCGTTGTGAATCTGTGCTGTTGAATGTTAGAGGTGGATAGTTAGACAGTCACATGTTGAAATGGATAATTGTTTGCAGTTCCGTAGTGTGAGTGTTATGCAATATTTATCAGTCTTTATCTGATTGTTTCCCAAGACTTCCTGCTCACAGGCATAAGCTATTTCATTAAGAGAAGTTGAAAATGGCTTTGAACATCATGTAATCGTTAGTGAAGATTCCATTTCAAACTTGGGAAGAAGATTTAAAATGTCAGTATATTTGATATATTGCCTTCTATTCTTTCATCCAAATCATTAATATTAGTTATAAATAGCTAAAAGCCCAGATATGATCCTTGTGGGAACCCAGTAATAGCAACCTGTCTATCTGAAATGACCCATATTTTTACTATCACACTCTGACCTCTATCCATTCTAATGAGTTCTTATTTTCTGAAGCAAGCTTTAGTGCAACATTATATGAAATGCTTTGCATAAATCCACATACCCTTCATCCACTGTACCTTCCTATTTGTCCTGCTAGTGATATCCTCAAAAATGTAGATTAATCAATTTCCCTTTATAGCTATCATATTAAACATGCTGCTTGCTCTGTGTTTACATTGCTGATAATGGATCGCAGTATTTTCCACAACAGCAACCTCTCACACAGCATTATCAAAACCAAAGAGCTGATTATTGACTACAGGAGGAAGAAGCCAGAAGCCCATGAGCTAGTCCTTATTAGTTGATCAGAGTTGGAGAGGGTCAGTAACTTTAAATTCCTTGGCATTATTATATCAGCGGATCTGTCCTGGGACCAGCCCCTAAGTGCCATCACAAAGATGGCACTACCGTGCCTCTATTAGACGTTTGCGTAGATTCAGAATGTCATCTAAAACTTTGGCAAATGTATATAGATGTACAGTGGGGAGTGTCCTGAATGGTTGCCTCACTGCCTAGTATGGAAACACCAATACCCAGGAATGGAAAGGTCTAGAAGGAGTGGTGGATTCAGTCCAGTTCATCACAGACAAAACCCTCCCCATCGTTGAGCACACTTACAAGGAGCACTGCACGAGAAAACAGCTTCCATCGTCCAGGCCATGCTCTCTGCTAGCTACAATCATAGGGCAGGAGGTATAGGAGCCTTATGTCCTACACCACTGGGTTCAGGAACAGTTATTATCCTACAAATATCAGGCTCCTGAACCAGTGTAAATAACTCCATTCACCTCAATGCTGAAATGACTCCACAGTCTATGGACTCACTTTCAAGTCTCTATAACTCATGTTCTCTGTATTATTTATTTACTTCTATTATTTGCATAATTTGTCATCTTTTGCACATTGGTTGTTTATCAACCTTTTTATGTATAGTTTTTCATAATTCTATTGTATCCATTTATTTTCCCATAAACGCCTGCAAGAAAATTACTTTCAATTTAGCATATGGTGACATGTACAAACGTTGATAATAAATTTACTTTGAACTTTGAACTCTTCATAACAGCACACTCAGGGTTAACCAATCTGTAAGTTTTTTCTGCCTCCTCAACATTAAACTTGTTTTTGACTCTACTAACTAACCTAGATGCTGGGAAATTTTTGAAATTTACAGTACAGCATCTGCAGAAAACTCTTTGGAACTTTATATTTTCTGAAATACCCAGTGGATTTATCTGCTTAATTAGTCTCAATAAATTCTGTAATCCTTCATCTTTGTTAATATTATTTACATTAATTTCCTCATTATTACTGGGTTAGTGATTCCCTTCTGATTCTGGTGTATTTAATTCCAGCTTACTGTAAAGGCAGACACAAAATATTTGTTTTGTATCCCAACTATTTCTCTATACCCCACTATCCTTTCTCAAAAACTTGTCTATATTTTTAACTATTGCTATTTTTTTCCAATTAGCGTAGCCATGGAAACTCTAAAATCCTCTTATAGCTTCTGCTAATTTGCCTTCATATTCTATCACCTACCCCTTAATGAAATTTTGGTCACATATTGCTGGTCCCAAAACATTTTTTTTCTGTGGAAGAGACATTAATTGAGAATTACAAAACATTCTGTTAAATATTTGCCATTATCTCCAAAGGAATATTTAATCTCATTTCAAAATGTATCTCAGTGGCCTGGTTTCTCTATAATTGGCTTTATTTGTTCAGAGCTTGTTGTGTTTGTACTCAAGGACTCAAGGTGGAACTCTGTCACATTGTGATCACTTTTCCTCAGAGAATCATTTACTAATAGACTGCAAATTAACTCTGTCTCATTATACAGGATCTAAAACAATCCCAGCCCCTGTTGGTTCCATGATGTATTGCTCCATGAAATTGTAACAAACTTATTCCAAGAACTCATTCTATAAAGCATGCTGGTAAATTACTTTGAACATCATATCCCATCAGCAGATATGGAAAAAAGGTTAGTTTTCCAAAAGATGCATCACCATTTTAGTTCATATTGGCATGAGCTTAGAAAACTGCATCTATATAGTAATCTCTCCTCTTTTATGTTCGAAACCCTATTCTTATCCTTGTGCTCAATGGCAAAATGAAGATGCAAGCCTACTGTTTTTAAAGTCCTTCCCTATGATTTTTGCTTTGTTGTGTGTGTGTATGTGTGTGTGTGTGTGTGTGTGTGTGTGTGTGTGTGTGTGTGCGCGCGCGCAGGGATGTCTGCATTATGTGTTTTATAAAGACCAAGAGAAAGAAAAGTACAGGGGACAGCTCTCAAGATGGTGTGATTGCATGTTAACCCTTCCATGGAGGGAAAAGATGAGCACTGGGTCTGGTCCATAATCTGACTATTACGTATCAGCAATTGCTTGATTGGATTAGATTGGACTAAGTGGCAGGGGTAGTTTCAGGATACTCTACTTGTGGGAAAAGCTGGTATGAATCTTTGTTTTTTTTTAATGCAATCACCAGGTGTACAGCAAAGCTATTTTATCTAAACGCTGAATCCATGGTAGGAGTGTCTGAAACTGGAGGGCACACATTCAGGTTGAGAGCAGGAAGGCTTAAAGGGGATCTGTGGGTAAATTTTTCACACAATGAATAGTTGGTATCTAGAATAACCTGTCAGAGAACGGGATGCTACTAGGAACAAAACTAAATTTAAGAAGCATGTGGATAGGTACTTGAATGAGCCAGACATAGAGAGATAAGTATTCAATGCAGACAAGTAAGACGAGTATGGATTAGGCATAATGTATGGTATAGATACAGTGGGTTGCAGTGCCTGTATCTATGCTGTACAGTTCTATAGCTCGTGACTGTACAAAAGCAGAAGCTAAGTGGTCACTGTGCTAATACGACACACCTGTTTAAGATGGATTTAGTTGGAATTTCTAGAATAAATGGTGATGAGGTTTGGTGATGTCTTAATGAAGTGTTCCAGAAAGTGATCAATGAGCTTCAGAGACTCTCTTCAGAGCCCTAATCAAAAAGAATTTGAAATTCTGACTATCCAATAGCTGTTAATTTGAATGTCAGTGTAACTGCTAATGTACTGCTAAGATAATAGTTTCTCTGTAGCAGCAATGTTTTGGTCATGACTAGAGATAATGGGGGCTTTGGAATGCATGCTAGACAATGAGTGGGATGTTGTTCTTTCTTGTAGGTCTGGGAGCAGGGATTTCACGGCCTTTGCTGGGGAGAGATGAGGAGAGAAGACGTGAATGGAGAGAATTGGTAAACTGCCGGATAGAGTGGAGAAGGAGCGAGGGTCCGAGGGTTGACTACGCTCAGAGGAGGTCGACGGAGGACAAATAAACGGAACCGGGAGCTCCAACCTTGCTCATTAGACTGTTTCATGAAAGTGGGCCCTTTTTTTGTTTCTTTACTAACCATATAGTCAAATTAAGAATTATAAAGCTCAGTAATTTAATCACATATTGTGTACTGTTTGTTATTTCGTGGCACTGATTTGTAACAGGTGACACAACATACAGCTCCCACCCAAACAAGATTTCTTAAGTTTGGCCGGACCAAGGGCTGTCTTCCCCTAGATTAAGCCGCTAGCCAAACCAAGAGCTACAATACTGCACCAGGAATATTTAAATGGTGATTGGATGCAATTAGTGCATAACATTATTATATGGATCTTAGCTCCCACTCGCACTGGAAGTATGAGAAACACCTGCACATTGTTAAATGTCTGAGAGACTCAAAGCAAACACAGACTGAGTGCAGAAATGTAGCAATGATTCTGGTGGGAAACGGAGAGCAAGCTGGCATATCCTGCATCTGCCTGGCCTTCCTACCTTTCTTTCCCCCAGAAGTAGGTGCTGCTCTGCCTGGGCTCGTGCTCTCCTGGAATAACTTGTTTAGATTAAGTCAGTTCCCTACTAAGATTCCCCTAACTAATCACACCCTTTAAGATGGTGACTGGTACAGGTTATAAAAGAGCAGCATTAAATAAGTTCAGATAAATTCCCCCAAGAATTTCTAAAACAAATGGTGCTTAATTAATTGTGATGTCTTAATGAAGTGTCTCAGAAAGTTGTCCATGTCTCACGTCACAGGCCTAGTAATAATTAATTTGATGTTTTGTCTATCCCTTGCATCATCTTTCAAATAAGTATTAAGTTTTCCCACGATTTTTTTTGTTTTGAGGGGAGAATTTTATTTGAAATGCTATTTACTAAAATCCTGCACTGGCGGAATTTGAAGTGTCAATCAGTTGTTTGAAGATTTTCCTGGCAGTCATGACTAAAGTTAATTTCATTTTCAAACACACATCTCAGATAAATGGATGATCATTGACCTGAAATAGTAATTGTTTTCCTCTCCTTGGATGCTGCCTGAGCTTCTGAGAATTTCAGCACTGCTTGTTTCTGTTTCTGGCATCTGTGGTACTTTGCTAAACTGAAGTAAAGTTGCTTTGGGCCATGAGATACTGTCCTAACCTACCCTGCTACTTCTAATGATTTTTGCAGGGCCTCCTGTTTCTGCATTCTTATTCAAACAATATACCTTATTCTATATTGTTTTTTTTATTTACTTCTACAAAAATGCATTACCTCAACTCTCTGTCCAGTCCACTACTCTTTTGCAAGCATGTGTTGACAACAAGAAACGATACCAGAATGTCTGATCTGGCTGAACAATTTTTCTGGATGAATTGAAGTTTTGCCATTATTTTTGGGGAGGGTGGAAATGCACTTGTTAATGCTGCTTCACAGTCAGTGCTTGGTTTGGTCCTTGTGGGATCAAGATGGCTTCAGGGAGCAAGGTCAGTTCACAGGAATCCACCCATGTTCCTTCATGCTCTGAATCTTTGTGTGAGTAGCTTTTAAAATATAAAATTCCAGCCCTTTAAAATTAAATTTAAGGATTTATTTTACCGTTCCACTGAATTGAATGCAAAGGAAGTGCATACAACAGGCAGGAAGGAATCTAGCACTTATATGATACTAGTAGTCCAAGATGAATTTCTATCTCCACCTGTTTTCACATTAATTTAAATGAGCTTCAAATCAAATACATAATTTCTCAACTGTCTCTTGTTCTGATACGGTTTCTGCTGACCTTTTTAGATGATTACTAATGCCACAATGAAAATAGATGAATCAGTTTAAGGATGGCCTGTTGTGTAACTAAAATTTATTTTATAGGGCAAGTGTTTCTGATTGTAATTGCATGAAATTGCCTTTCTTTCAGCAAGGTGAAGAATTACTCATTTATCTGTCAGCATTGAATGACTATTTATTCAGCAGGGTATAAGAATTATCTAATGTATAATTGTTCAGAATTTCTGTTTATTTGACAGGTTAAGAATCGTTCATTATGTATGTGTTTGTAGTTGCTGTTTATTCAGTTTAATAAGGATTACATTCTTTTTGTATGAATACAGTATGCTAATATTGACATCACAGTAACCCAACTGCTCAAGGCTGTATCCCTGTGAATATCTGGTTTGCTGAAGCAGGTGAACCTTGGGGAACCTCAGGTGATCTTTCCATCCGTATGGTATTAAATAAACTGTAAACACTTTTAAGAAATGACACAAATATTTAGAGATCAAAGAATTTGAGAAAGCTCAGAGATCTCACACTGAAATCTTGCATTCATATTAATCGTTCTCATGAATTGTTAATGAAATTATATCTTGGTTAAATGTCATTACTTCAGCATAATGAATAAAGTGCAGCTGTGCTAATATCAGTGATTAAAATGTGAAGTAATGCAACTTCTGCTTAAAAGCCAAACACTTACCCTTTTAGCATAAAACATATGGCCGAGCAGCATCTGTGAGGGGGTAGCAGTAACAATTGACATTTTGGGTTGAGAACCTGCATTAGTGCGTTTCTTTATAGTGATGTTGTATTAGATTAACAAAGTTCTAAATTTGGCATTAATCAGTCAAAACTTGGACTCAGATACTTATGCAAATTAAGTGACAGTCAAAGGAAGCTATTATAAATAATTGTCTCTGAAATTGCATTGATTATTAGTAGGATTTAAACAGCAGATTCAGCTCTAGGTTTAGCTCAGCAGAAAATCTTGTACCTAACTGAATACCTTCCCCCTCAAAAAGTATATAAGGGTGTAAGTTGTGCAGTGTTTAGCATTTTTCAAACAGATCTTTTTAAAACAATAGCTAAGAAAGATAGACATTAGAATTTGAAAGGTGAACTATTTTGTTTATTGTTTCAATATAAATGAACAACTTTGGATTTGGATTAATTGTTTGTCTTTTTAATAGCATGCATAATGATACTTTGGCTAGCATGAGAGGAGATGATTGGTTACTTGCCCAATCAATCAGACTGGTGATTATATTGCTGTCAGTGATCAAAATTGACTTCCACAATCCATTAGCATGCAACTGTCCTTCACCCAGTGCAGTTTTCCTGCAGAAGTTATCTTACCCCTATTTGGAGAAATTTCTATAGTTCTGGTCTCTCCGCTGTTTTAAAACTGTTTTCTCAATGAATTTTGTTTGCTGCAGAACAGATTGGCTGCTATAAGCTTATGTCCACCTCAAGGTTCAAACTAAAATAAGTTTATTATCAAAGTACTCTTAATGTATGTCACTATATACATACTATTCTGGACTGGGTTTTGAGCAATGAGGAAGGGTTAATTAGCGATCTTGTCGTGAGAGGCCCCTTGGGTAAGAGTGACCATAATATGGTGGAATTCTTCATTAAGATGGAGAGTGACATAGTTAATTCAGAAACAAAGGTTCTGAACTTAAAGAGGGGTAACTTTGAAGGTATGAGATGTGAATTAGCTAAGATAGACTGGCAAATGATACTTAAAGGATTGACGGTGGATATGCAATGGCAAGCATTTAAAGGTTGCATGGATGAACTACAACAATTGTTCATCCCAGTTTGGCAAAAGAATAAATCAAGGAAGGTAGTGCACCCATGGCTGACAAGAGAAATTAGGGATAGTATCAATTCCAAAGAAGAAGCATACAAATTAGCCAGAGAAAGTGGCTCACCTGAGGACTGGGAGAAATTCAGAGTTCAGCAGAGGAGGACAAAGGGCTTAATTAGGAAGGGGAAAAAAGATTATGAGAGAAAACTGGCAGGAAACATAAAAACAGACTGTAAAAGCTTTTATAGATACGTGAAAAGGAAAAGACTGGTAAAGACAAATGTAGGTCCCCTGCAGACAGAAACAGGTGAATTGATTATGGGGAGCAAGGACATGGCAGACCAATTGAATAATTACTTTGGTTCTGTCTTCACTAAGGAGGACATAAATAATCTTCCAGAAATAGTAGGGGACAGAGGGTCCAGTGAGATGGAGGAACTGAGCGAAATACATGTTAGTAGGGAAGTGGTGTTAGGTAAATTGAAGGGATTGAAGGCAGATAAATCCCCAGGGCCAGATGGTCTGCATCCCAGGGTGCTTAAGGAAGTAGCCCAAGAAATAGTGGATGCATTAGTGATAATTTTTCAAAACTCGTTAGATTCTGGACTAGTTCCTGAGGATTGGAGGGTGGCTAATGTAACTCCACTTTTTAAAAAAGGAGGGAGAGAGAAACCGGGGAATTATAGACCGGTTAGCCTAACGTCGGTGGTGGGGAAACTGCTGGAGTCAGTTATCAAGGATGTGATAACAGCACATTTGGAAAGCGGTGAAATCATCGGACAAAGTCAGCATGGATTTGTGAAAGGAAAATCATGTCTGATGAATCTCATAGAATTTTTTGAGGATGTAACTAGTAGAGTGGATAGGGGAGAACCAGTGGATGTGGTATATTTGGATTTTCAGAAGACTTTTGACAAGGTCCCACACAGGAGATTAGTGTGCAAACTTAAAGCACACGGTATTGCGGGTAAGGTATTGGTGTGGGTGGAGAGTTGGTTAGCAGACAGGAAGCAAAGAGTGGGAATAAACGGGACCTTTTCAGAATGGCAGGCGGTGACTAGTGGGGTACCGCAAGGCTCAGTGCTGGGACCCCAGTTGTTTACAATATATATTAATGACTTGGATGAGGGAATTAAATGCAGCATCTCCAAGTTTGCGGATGACACGAAGCTGAGTGGCAGTGTTAGCTGTGAGGAGGATGCTAAGAGGATGCAGGGTGACTTGGATAGGTTGGGTGAGTGGGCAAATTCATGGCAGATGCAATTTAATGTGGATAAATGTGAAGTTGTCCACTTTGGTGGCAAAAATAGGAAAACAGATTATTATCTGAATGGTGGCCGATTAGGAAAAGGGGAGGTGCAACGAGACCTGCATGTCATTATACACCAGTCATTGAAAGTGGGCATGCAGGTACAGCAGGCGGTGAAAAAGGCGAATGGTATGCTGGCATTTATAGCGAGAGGATTCGAGTACAGGAGCAGGGAGGTACTACTGCAGTTGTACAAGGCCTTGGTGAGACCACACCTGGAGTATTGTGTGCAGTTTTGGTCCCCTAATCTGAGGAAAGACATCCTTGCCATAGAGGGAGTACAAAGAAGGTTCACCAGATTGATTCCTGGGATGGCAGGACTTTCATATGAAGAAAGACTGGATGAACTGGGCTTGTACTCGTTGGAATTTAGAAGATTGAGGGGGGATCTGATTGAAACGTATAAGATCCTAAAGGGATTGGACAGGCTAGATGCAGGAAGATTGTTCCCGATGTTGGGGAAGTCCAGAACGAGGGGCCACAGTTTGAGGATAGAGGGGAAGCCTTTTAGGACCGAGATTAGGAAAAACTTCTTCACACAGAGAGTGGTGAATCTGTGGAATTCTCTGCCACAGGAAACAGTTGAGGCCAGTTCATTGGCTATATTTAAGAGGGAGTTAGATATGGCCCTTGTGGCTACGGGGGTCAGGGGGGTATGGAGGGAAGGCTGGGGCGGGGTTCTGAGTTGGATGATCAGCCATGATCATAATAAATGGCGGTGCAGGCTCGAAGGGCCGAATGGCCTACTCCTGCACCTATTTTCTATGTATGTTTCTATGTATGTTTCTATGTATACTACCCTGAGATCCAATACCTAGTGGGTATTCGGAGTAAATACAAATAAACACAATAGAATCAATGAAAAACTGTGCACAACAAAGGTAGACGAACAGCCCATGTGCAAAAGACAACGAACTGCAAATACAAAAAAAGTGCAAAAATGAAAAAAAAACAAAAACAAACAAAATAATAATAATAAATAAATAAGAAGTAAAGATCAAGAATCAAAAGTCTTGTAAGACTACCGTCCAATGGCACTGACCTCACACATCATAAAGACCCTAAAGAGGCTGATCCTGGCTCATCTCTGACCCGGTCAGATTAGTCCTCAATCCCCTGCAGTTTGCCTACCAGGAGTATATTGGAGCCTATGATGCTGTCATCTGTCTGCTGAACAGAGCCTACTCCCATCTGGGAGTTTTTTTGATTTCTCACATACCTTCAATACCATACAGCCCTCATTACTGGGAGACAAGCTCCATTCAATGCAGTCTGGCGCTTCCATAGTATCCTGGATAATGGGCTACCTGACTGGCAGACTACAGTTTGAGCAGCTTCAGAGCTGTGTATCAGACATGGCTACAATCAGTACTGGGGCTGTGTGGGACTGTATTGGCTCCTTTCCTGCTTACCTGAACAATAGTTGATAGTTGTTTTTATAATAGGAGGACAGGGTGGTGAATACAGGGCCCTAGTGGAAGACTTTGTCAAATGGTGCAAGCTGAATCACCTGCAGCTCAATATCAGTAGGACATAGGAGTTGCTGATCGACTTTAGGAAGACTAAACCTGCACAGCCCCCTATTACTATTGATAGTGAGAATCTACAAGCACTGGGGGGGGGGGGGTGCACCTGGATGGCAGACTTGGATGGAGCACCACACAGAGGTCGTGCGCAAGAAGGGCTAGAGATGCCTCTACGTCCTAAGGAGACCAAGGTCCTTTGAAGTATACAGGCCTCTCCTTCACATGTTCTACCAGTACAATCTTCTATGTGGTGGTGTGCTGAGGTTCATCTTACTTCTCTTCTAATATTTATATCTGTGCACTTGTAATGCCACTGTGATATTGTAATTTCCTTTGGGATTAATAAAATATCTATGTATGTATCTATCTATCTTTCTCTAACATAAGATTGTAGAGTCTTTGAAAGTGAGTCCATTGTGGAATCAGTTCAGTGTTGGAGTGAGTAAATTTGAATGAAATTATCCCCTTTGGTTGAAGAGCCTGATGGTTGAAGAGTGATCACTGTTCCTGAACCTGATGGTGTGGGACTTAACTTTGATTTGGTGTTGTTAAAACGCCCTGTTTTTTGGCAATCTCTCCCAAGGCTGCTTTGTGATTATTTCCTTTTGTTGGAGAGGAAAGAGGACGAGAACTTGGGGCACTTGAACATTTTGGAAGGCATTGCATTGTGCATAATTTCAAAATGAAATGGCTCATTCTAATTCTGAAGCTACTGGAAAATTCCTACCCTATTTGATAAGGTGGCTACTTACTGAAACACGTTTGGACAGGACCTTATTTTAGAATGTTATGTCAGAAACGAAGTGCTCTTAAGTAGGAGGTGTTCATAAGCCAACATTAGTGAAGACACCATGAATAATCTCAGAAGCCAAATTACACTGAGTCTACTAAAGCATGACATCTTTGTGGAGTAATGTATTGTTTATATTTCAGTACAGAGACCTAGTGAAGTGTCTGGATTATCCTACAAAGAGACTTACGAAACTAGTCAATATCTGCTATCACTCAGAAAATCATCACTGCACATAAATGCACCACAAGATTGCTTAACTCTTTCGCTTGGAGGGAAAGCAACAGGAAACTGCAAGTTTAAGTCCTTATGATGACTACTCAGTAACATCAAGAGCTTTGAACTCTAAACTATATGATTTTTGATCCTCAAATAAAAAGGCATGGAAGAAGTACAGAATATTTCAAGAACGTTTTTATTTGTGTACTGTTCCTGCTTGAAAAGCAATATTGTGCCAGAGAAACTTTCAAATACAAGACTTTTCTTAACTCAGATAATGTCTAGGTGATGTAATTAACTTTGGTGACTGGGAAAATGCCACCCAGCACAAATTGCTACACCAGATAACACTTTGGAGTTAGTGTTTATAGTCTGCGTTCTTGCAGCTCATTAAGGACCAATAATGAAGATAAGCCAACAATCAGGGAATCATGGGTTAATCACTATCTTGTAATCTCATTTTTGCTGATGAAAAATGCTGAAAAGAACTTCACTCCAGGATATAATTTAACTCTTACAGAGAAATTGAACTTTGAATTTTGTCCATTCATATGTAGTCACAAAATCTCAACTTTGATATTAAGTGAAGAATTACCATAGCTAATAACTAATTTGGCATCAAAGCATCCTTACAATTATTTCAGGGTCAAGGTGAATGAACAGCACAGCCATTTATTTTCATTAAGTCGTGGAAATGCATGAGAATCAAACTGCATTCATGTAATCTAAAATAATCTAAAACTCAGAGTCAGAATCAGGTTTGCTATCATTGGCACATAAGATGAAATTTGTTGTTTTGCGGACATTGCAATGGATAATAAAAAAACTACAAAGTAAAATAAGAACTATATATAAAAATATTAAGAACATAAGATATAGAAAAATAGAAACATAGAAAACGTACAGCACAATACAGGTCCTTCGGCCCTCAAAGCTGTGCCGAACATGTCCTTACCATAGAACTACCTAAGCTTTACCCGTAGCCCTCTATTCTTCTAAGCTGCATGTAGCCATCCAGGAGTCTCTAAAAAGACCCTTATCATTTATGCCTCCACCACCGCCGCCAGCAGCCCATTCCACGCACTCACCAGTCTCTGCATAAAAGACTTACCCCTGATATCTCCTCTGTACCTACTTCCAAGCACTTTAAAACGATGCCCTTTCATACTAACAATTTCAGCCCTGGGGAAAAGCCTCTGACTATCCACACGATCAATGCCTCTCATTATCTTGTACACCTCTATCAAGTCACCTCTCATGCTCTGTTGCTCCAAGGAGAAAAGGCTGAGTTCACTCAAACTATTCTCATAAGGCATGCTCCCCAATCCAGGCAACATCCTTGTAAATCTCCTCTGCACCCTTTCTACGGTTTCCACGTCCTTCCTATAGTGAGGCGACCAGAATTGAGCAGGGTCCTATATAGCTGCAACATTACATCTCGGCTCTTAAACTCAATCCCACAATTGATGAAGGCTGATGCACCGTATACCTTCTTAACCACAGAGTCAACCTGCGTAACAGCTTTGAGTGTCCTATGGACTCGGACAACAAGATCCCTCTGATCCTCTACACTGCCAAGAGTTTTACCATTAATACTATATTCTGCCATCATATTTGACCTACCAAAATGAACCACCTCACACTTACCTGGGTTGAACTCCACCTGCCACTTCTCAGCTCAGTCTTGCATCCTATCAATGTCCTGTTGTAAACTCTGACAGCGCTCCACACTATCCACAACACCCCCAACCTTTGTGTCAACAGCAAATTTACTAACCGATCCCTCCACTTCCTCATCCAGGTCGTTTATAAAAATCACAAAGAGTAGGGGTCCCAGAACAGATCCCTGAGGCCCACCACTGGTCACTGGCCTCCATGCAGAATATGACCTATCTACAACCACTCTTTGTCTTCGGTGGGTAGGCCAGTTTTGGATCCACAAAGTAATGCCCTCTTGGATTCCATGCCTCCTTACGTTCTCAATAAGCCTTGCATGGGGTACCTTATCAAATGCCTTGCTAAAATCCATATACACTACATCTATGACTCTACCTTCATCAATGTGCTTAGTCACATCCTCAAAAAATTCAATCAGGCTCGTAAGGCATGACCTGCCTTTGACAAAACCATGCTGAATATTCCTAATCACATTATGCCTCTCCAAGTGTTCGTAAATCCTGCCTCTCAGGATCTTCTCCATCAACTTACCAACCACTGAAGTAAGACCCACTGGCCTATAATTTCCAGGACTATCCCTACTCCCTTTCTTGAATAAGGGAACAACATCCGGAAACCTTCCAATCCTCCGGAACCTCTCCCATCCACATTGATGACGCAAAAATCATTTCCAGAGGCTCAGCAATCTCCTCCCTCACTTCCCACAGTAGCCTGGGGTACATCCCATCTGGTCCCGGTGACTTATCCAACTTGAATTAAAGAAGCCACTTCAGAGTGACATCTATCACAAGTAGGGTTTATATGGGAATAAAAATGAGCTAGTTTATCTTTGGACATATGAGCTCTGTGTACTATTTTAAATTGTATTAAAGTATGTTTAGCACATATAGAAGAAGTACTAACTAATTGAAAAATTTTATCCCATTTCTCTGTAGGCAGGGAAAGTTGAAGTTCCTTTTCCCATTCATTTTTAATTTTATCAGATATATCTGGCTGTAATTTCATAATTATATCATAAATTATTGCTATTAATCCTTTCTGCAAAGGATTAAAACCTAAAATTTTATCAAAAATGCCAGAAGGATTTGAAGTCGGGAAGGTAGGCAACGTAGCATTTAAAAAATTTCTTATTTGTAAGTATCTAAAAAAATGGGATCTAGGCAAATCAAATTTCTCAGATAACTGCTCAAAAGACATAATAGCAGTTTTGGTCCTGTCCTCTTTTGGAAAAGTATTGGAAAGACATTTTTGATATTATTTCAACAGTTCTATGCTTTGATTTAAAACCCCATCCTATTATGGCAATCTTTGGATTGCCAACGGTAGAACATAGATCTTTGTCTTCTTCAGCATCTCGAATGATAGCTTTTGTTACTTTAATGGCAAGAAGATCTATTTTGTTGAACTGGGAGGAAATTAATCCTCCAACTACATTCCAATGGTTTTCTCAAACCATATTAAGTTTAAATTTAGAAAAAATTAGAAGTGATATTTTTGACCATTCGGTTAAATTTGAAGATACCTGGAAACCTTTTATGGAACATTTTCACATGATGTAATCTGACCATTCCGAATCTTTTTTCTAAAATTATATGACGAGAGATGTGGAGTCAGCAACATTATGGATCTTGTCTGATATAAGTTGTTGGTCTAGCCCTGTTTTGCTGGTTTTTTTAGGGTTTTTTTTCTCTTTTTCTTTTGGGATTTTTTTGTTTATAGTTTTTTTTCTTTTTATTTCTTTGTTAATGTTTAATCTCATTATGAGTTTGGAAGTCGTTTATTTCTATGTCACTTAAAATTCATTTTATGTATGCTGATGAACATTTTTCCAATCTCTTTGTACCAACTTTGTTATTGAGTTTATAATTTTGAAAAATTACTAAAAAGATTTAGAAAGAAAGAAAGAAAGACTTATCCAACTTGATACTTTACAAAAGCTCCAGCACATCCTTTCTTAATATCTACATTCTCAAGCTTTTCAGTCCACTGCAAGACAATCACCGAGATCCTTTTCCGCAGTGAATATTGAAGCAAAGTATTCATTAAGTACCTCCGCTATTTCCTCTGGTTCCATACACACTTTTCCAATGTCATACTTGTTTGGTCCTATTCTCTCACATCTTATCCTCTTGCTCTTCACATACTTGTAGAATGCCTTGGGGTTTTCCTTAATCCTGTCCACCAAGGCCTTCTCATGGCCCCTTTTGGCTCTCCTAATTTCATTCTTAAGCTCCTTCCTGCTAGCCTTATAATCTTCTAGATTCATGTCATTACCTCGTTTTTCAAACCTTCTGTATGCTCTTCTTTTCTTCTTGACTAGATTTACAACAGCCTTTGTGCATAACCTTTCCCTATCTCATTGGAATGTACCTACTCAGAACCCCACACAAATATCCCCTGAACATTGGCCATACTTCTTCTGTACATTCCCCTGAGAACATCTGTTTCCAAATTATGCTTCCAAGTTCCTGCCTGATAGCCTCATAGTTCCTCTTACTCCAATTAAATGTTTCCTGAACTTGTCTGTTCCTATCCCTCTCCAATGCTATGGTAAAGGAGATAGAATTGTGATCACTATCTCCAAAATGCTCTCACACTGATCTGACACCTGACCAGGTTCATTTCTCGATACCAGATCGAGTACAGCCTCTCCTCTTGTAGGCTTATCTACATATTGTGTCAAGAAACCTTCCTGAACACACCTAACAAACTCCACCCCATCTAAACCACTCACTCTAGGGAGATGCCAATCAATATTTGGGAAATTAAAATCTCCCACCACAACAGCCCTGTTATTATTACTATTTTCCAGAATCTGTCTCCCTATCTGCTCCTTGATGTCCCTGTTACAATTGGGTGGTCTATAAAAAACACCCAGTAGAGTTATTGACCCCTTCCTATTCCTAACTTCAACCCACAGAGACTCCGTAGAGAACTCCTCCAAGACTTCCTCATCTTCTGCAGCCGTGACACTATCTCTGATCAACAGTGCCACACCCTCACCTCTTTTGCCTCCCTCCCTATCCTTTCTGAAATATCTAGAGCCTGGCACCTGAAGTAGCCATTCCTGCCCCTGCGCCATCCAAGTCTCTGTAATGGCCGCAAGATCATAGCTCCAAGTGCTGATCCACGCTCTAAGCTCATCTGCTTTATTCATGATACTCCTCTCATTAAAATAGACAAATCTCAAACCATCGGACTGAGCACGTCTCTTCTCTATTACCTGACTATCCTCCCTTTTGCACTGTCTCCAAGCTTTCTCTATTTGTGAGCCAACCTCCCTTTCCTCCGTCACTTCAGTTTGGTTCCCACCCACCAGCAATTCTAGTTTAAACTTTCCCCAATAGCCTTGGCAAACCTTCCCTGCCAAGATATTGGTCCCCCTTGGATTCAAGTGCAACCCGTCCTTTTTGTATAGGTCACACCTGCCCCAGAAGAGGAACCAATGATCCAGAAATCTGAATCCCTTCCCCTTGCTCCAATCCCTCAGCCATGCATTTATCCTGCACCTCATTCTATTCCTATACTCACTGTCACGTGGCACAGGCAGTAATCCCAAGATTACTAACTTTGAGGTCCTGCTTCTCAACTTCTTTCCTAACTCCCTGTAGTCTTTTATCAGGACCTCCTCCCTTTTCCTACTTATGTTGTTGGTACCAATATGTATTATGTTGTAGGTACCAATTGTTGGTACCAGCCTCTGGCTGCTCTCCTTCCCACTTCAAGATATCGTGGATGTGATCAGAAACATCCCGGACCCTGGCACCTGGGAGGCAAACTAGTTTCTTTCCTGCATCCACAGAATCACCTGTCTGACCCCCTAACTATAGAGTCCCCTGTCACTGCTGCCATCCTCTTCCTTTCCCTACCCTTCTGAGCCACAGGGTCAGTCTCTGTGCCAGAGGCGCGGCCACTGTTGCTTCCCCGAGGTAGGCCATCCCCCCCAACAGTACTCAAGCAGGAATATTTATTGTCAAGGGGGAGAGCCACTGGGGTACAATCTAGTACCTGCTGCTTTCCCTTCCCTCACCTGACTGTTACCCACTTCTTTGTCTCCTGTGGTCCCGGTGTGACTATCTGCCTATAGCTCCTCTCTATCACCTCTTCACTCTCCCTGACCAGACGACGGTCATTGAGCTGCAGCTCCAGTTCCCTAATGCGGTCTCTAAGGAGCTGCAACTCAACGCACCTGGTGCAGATGTGGTCGTCTGGGAAGCCAGGAGTCTCTAGGACCTCCCACATCTGACACTGAGCACAGAAAACTGGCCTCACATACATACTCTGTCTTTATTTTAAACAGATAACCTACCTGGCCTCGACCCTTTATCGCCAAAGCCCTGTTAAGCCAAAGCCTTCCTACTCTGTCTCCCACTACTCCGTCGCCCACTTCTCTGATGGCCGCTCTGTAAATCTGTCTTCCTTTTAAACTCTTCCCGCTGTTCTCACTGGCCGACCTCCACACACTTGCGCATGTGTGTCCTATTTAAACTGCTGAAGAAATAATCGTCACCGTCTTAACTCTGCTCGCTTTTAAGCTCTTCCCGCTGTTCTCACTGGCTGACCTCCACGTGCATGCGCATTCATGCCCCATTCAAACTACTGAAGAAATAACCGTCACCTTCTCAACTCTGCTCGCTTTTAAACTCTACTTTTAGGAGCAGAATTAGGCCATTGAATCTGCTCCGCCATTTCATCCTGGCTGATCCAATTTTCCTTTCAGCCCCAATCTCCTGCCTTCCCCCCAGATTCCTTCATGCTCTGTCCAATCAAGAATCCATCAACCTCTGCCTTAAATATACATAAAGCCTTGGCCTCCACAGATGGCTGTGGCAAAGAATTCCACAGATTCACCACTAAATTCCTCCTCCTCTCTTTTTCAAACAGGAGGCCCCTCTATTCTGAGGCTGTGTCCTCTGGTCTTAGACTCTCCCACCATAGGAAACATCCTCTCCACATTCACCATATCAAGGCCTTTCGCCATTCAATAAGTTTTAATGAGTTCTGAAGTCTAGTTAATACAGACCCAGAGCCATCAGACACTCTTCATATGATAAATCATTCAATCCTGGAATTGTTTTCGTGAACCTCCTTTCAACCTTCTCCAGTTGCAGCACATCCTTTCTAAGATAAGGGGCCCAAACCTGCTCACAATACTTACGTGAGGCCTCAACGGTGCTTTATAAAGTTTCAACATTACATCCCTGCTTTCTATTCCAGCTGTCTTGAAATGAATGCTAACATCACATTTGCCTTCCTCACCACAGTTTCAAGCTGCAAATTAACCTTTAGGGGATCCTGCACAAGCACTGCCAAGTGCCTTTGCACCTCAGTTTTTTTGTATTTTCTCTCCATTTAGAAAATAGTCAACTCTTTTGTTTCTTCTACCAAACAGCATGACTATACAGTTTGTGAAACTGTATTCCATCTGATATTACTTTGCCCACTCTCCTAATCTGTCTGCCCTTCTGTTGCCTCTCTATGTCCTCAAACCTACCTGCTCCTCTACATATCTTTATATTATCTGTAAACTTTGCAACAGGACCATCAGTTCCATCATCCAAATCATTGACATATAACATAAAAAGAATCGGTCCCAACACAACAACACAGTCCCCTGTGGAACACCACTAGTCACTGGTAGCCAGTCAGAAAAGGCTCCCATTATTCCCATTCTTTGCCTTCTGCTAATCAGTCACTGCTTTATCCATGCTAGAATCTTACCGGTAATACGATGGGCTCATAGCTTGTTAAGCATCCTCATGTGTGACACCTTGTCAAAGGCCTTCTGAAAATCCAAGTACACAACATCAACCGATTCTCCTTTGACCATCTTGCTTGTTACTTCTTCAAAGAATTCCAACAGATTTGTCAAGCAAGAGTTTCCCTTGAGGAAGCCATGCTGACTATCACCTATTTTATCATGTGCCTCCAAGTACCCTGAGACCTCATTCTTAATAATTGATTCCAACATCTTCCCAACCACTGAGGTCAGACTAACTGGCCTATAGTTTCCTTTCCTCTGGCTCCCTCCCTTTTTGAAGAGTGGAGTGACACTTGCAGTTTTCCAGGCTTGCAGAACCATTTCAGAATCTAGTGATTTTTGAAACATCATTACTAATGTCTCCACAATTTCTTTAGCCACCTCTTTCAGAACTCTCGGGTGCACATCATCTGGCCCAGGTGACTTATCCACCTTCAGTCTTTTCAATTTCCCAAGAACTTTCTCTCTAGTTATGGTAACTTCACACGCTTCATGCTCCCGGCACCTGGAGCTTCTGGCACACTGCTAGTGTCTTCCACAGTGCAGAATGATGCAAAATATTTATTCAGTTCATCCACTATTTTGTAGACCCTGTTACTACCTCTCTTATTGCTTTCCAGCAGTCTGATATCCACTCTTGCCTTTCTTTTACACTTTATGTATCTGATGAACTTTTGCTATCCTCTTTAATATCATTGGCCACCTTACTTTCGTATTCCATCTTTACTTCCTTAATGAGTTTTTAGTTGCCTTCTGTTGGTTTTCAAAAGCTTCCCAATCCTCTAATTTCCCATTCATTTTTGCTCTATTATATGCCCTCTCTTTCGCTTTTATGTTGGCTTTGACTTCTCTTGTTAGCCACGGATGTGTCACTTTCTTTTAGAATATGTCATCCCCTTTGGGATGTATGTATATATCCTTTGTCTTTTGAATTGCTTCCAGAAATTCCAGTAATTGTTGCTTTGCCATCATCCCTGCCAGTGTTGTTTCCTAGTCAATTCTGGCCAGCTCCTCTCTCATGCCCCTAATTCCCTTTACTTCACTGTAATACTGATACCTCTGACTTTAGATTCTCTTTCTCAAATGTCAGGGTGAATTTGACCATTTTATGATTATTTTCCCCTCCGGGTTCTTTTATCTTAATGTCTCTAATCAATTCTGGTTCATTGCACAACACACAATCCAAAGTAGCTGATCCTGTACTGGGCTCAAACACCAGCTGCTCTAAAAAGCCATCTCATAGGCACTCTAAAAATTCCCACTCCTGGAATCCAGTACCAACCTGTTTTTTCCAATCTACCTGGATATTGTAGTTCCCCATGACTATTGTAACATTGTCCTTTTGGTGTGCATTTTCTATCCTGTGTTGTAATTTGTAGGCCACTTCCTTACTACTGTTTGGGGGTCTGTATGTAACTCCCAGCAGGGTCTTTTCACGCTTGTAGTTCTTTAGCTCTATCCACAATGTTTCAATGCCTTCCAACTCCATGCTACCTCTTTCTAATGATTTGATTTCATTTTTTACGAACAGAGCAATGCTGCCCTCTCTGTCTTCCTGCCGATCTTTTCAATACAATGTGTGTCCTTGGACATTAAGCACACAGCTATAATCTTTCATCCATGATTCATTGATGCCTACAACATCATACCTGCCAATCTGCAACTATGCTACCAGTTCACCTATCTTATTCCATATACAGTACACATTCAAATATAACACCTTTAGTCCTGTATTCACCCTTTTCAATTTTCCCCACCTTTTACATTGCAACTCATCCTGCTGACTTCAATTTTTCCTGATCAACAGCCTCTCCTCACTACACATTGCCTCTGTTTGTAAACCAACTACCTCAGCTTCAGACCTGTTATGTGCCTTTCCTATGATACTTCTTGCATTGAAATATAGGCAGCTCAGGACACTGGTCGCACCATGCTCAACCTTTTGATTTGTAATTTTGTCTGAGGTCTTACCAATATCTGCCTCCGCTACCTCTCTACTAACTGTTCTGGCACGTTGGTTCCCATCCCCCTGCAACTCTAGTTTAAACTCCACTGTGCAGCATTAACAAACCATTCTGCTCAGATATCAGGTGACAACTGTCCCTTTCGTACAGGTCCTATCTTTCCTGGAAAGAGAGCCCAATGATCCAAAACTCTTATGCCCTCCTTCCTACACCAACTCCTTAGCCACTTATTAAATTGTATATTTTCCTAGTTCTGACTCACTAGCACACGGCATGGGTAGCAATCCTGGAGGTCCTGACCTTTAACTTATCACCTAACTCCCTGTTCTTCCTATGCAGAACACTGTCACTCATTCTTCTCATGTCATTGGTACCTACATGGACCACGACTTCTGGCTGTTCACCCTCCCAATTAAGAATGCTGAGGACTCAATTCGAGATATCCTGGGCCCTGGCACCCAGAAGGCAACGATATTTCCGGGAATCTCGTTCTCACCCACAGAACCTCCTGTTCCTTCCCCTAACCAATGAATCTTATGATATGATTATGAGGACACACAGTCCCCTTTTATTGTCATTTAGTAATGCATGCATTAAGAAATGATAAAATGTTTTTCCAGAATGATATCCCAAAAATACGTGACAAACTGACTTAAAAACTGACAAAAACCAAATAATTATAACATATAGTTACAACAGTGCAAAGCAATACCGTACTTTGATAAGAACAGACCATGGTACAGTAAAAGTCTCAAAGTCTTTCGAAAGTCCCAACATCTCACTCAGACGGTGAACCACCAGCGCCGCCAACTTGCCGATGCAGCACCTGGAAGCATCCGACCACAGTCCGACTCCGAGTCCATCCGAAAACTCAGAGCCTCCGACCACCTTTTTGACACCGAGCACCGAGCACCATCTCTGCCGAGCGCTTCGACCCCGGCCCTGGCAACAGGCGATATGCAAAGCCAAGGAATTGGGGCCTTCATCTCCAGAGATTCTCGATCGCACAGTAGCAGCGGCAGCGAAGCAGGCATTTCAGAAGTTACTCCAGGTGTTGCTCTGTGCTTCTCTCAGCTGTCTCCATCAAATCTGGATTGTGCATGGCCCCCTAGTTACAAATAATCGATATTCATTCGGAACGGCCGCGCGCGCTGCGTCACGTCGCCATCTTCTCCTCCCTCACTAGTATGCAGAACATTGTTCTGTTTGTTCATTGAACAAAGTCCTCCCTCACTCTCCTCTTCCATCATCACAGCATGCCTTTTCTCCCCCCTTCCCTTCTGAATCTCAGAGGAAGACAGTGCCAGAGACCTGGCCACTGTGATTTTCTTCAGTTAGGTCACCAACTCCTGACAGTATCCAAAGTGTTGTTGAGAGGGATGGCCACGGGGTACCCTGCACTGGCTCCTTAACCCCTTTCCCCTTCCTGACTGTCACCCAGTTTCCTGTGTCCTGCATCTTGAGTGTAACTATCTCTCTAAATGTTCTACCTATCACACATTCAGCCTCTTGAATCTGGAGTTCCAGCTCCAACTCCTCATAGCGGTTTGTTAGAAGCTGCAGCTGGATGCTCTCTTCTCAGAATTGTAGTTTCCAGGGACACTGGAGGTCTCCCTGCCTTCCTACATTCCACAAGAGGAGCATTTCACTCTGCTCCCTGTCATCCCCACTGTTCTGGTTAAGCAGATATAAAGAAGGGAAGGAAAAAAACTTGAGCCTTCCTTTCCTTTGCTTTATGCTTTCTCTGAATGAATCCTCTCTTGGATGAAGCCTCAAAGAGCTAAAGCCTTAAATATCACCACTCTGACTCTGTTAACTAGATTGATTAACTCGTGCAAAAATAGTAATTTCATGGGTTCATTGTCCATTAAGAAATCTGATGGCAGAAGCTAAAATGTTGAGTGTGTGTCTTTAGGTTCCTGTACCTCCTCCTCAATGGTAACAATTAGCAGAGGGTATGTTCTGGGTGATGAGAGTCCTTAATGATGGATGCTGCCTTTTTGTGGCCTTGTCTTTTGAAAGTGTCCTCTGGGGAGGCTTGTGCCCATGATAGAGCGGGCTGAGTTTGCAACTTTCTGCAGCTTCTCACTCATGTAATTATATAAACCAAAAGACATTTAATTCCTTTTATAGATATTCTGCATGTTAATGATTAATATGTGAGGTTCTGCTATGGTTCACAAGTACACAAATAACTAAGAGAAGGAATTTTGGGGAAGGCCCCTGAAGCCTGTTCCACTATTCAACATGATTTTGGCTGATCTAGGATTTCTGTGCAACAATATAGAACTGAAACTCTGGACAGATTCTCAAAGTGAAAGGTATTATAAAGATATTTATATAGGAGCATGCAAGATTTCTGCAAGCTGCCATGACGTTTCTATGTTTTGACATTGTGTGTTCTTTTCTCCTTGAACACTTCCTTGTTTGTAAGCTGTGTGTGGTGCAGAATGCCCTGTATCAGACAATATAGCATCAGATTGGCAATTGGATTTCCAGGAGGAGCAAAACTTAAGGCAATTATCCATGAAAATGCGATTACAAATGCAATTTGTTTTCAGTATTATGCAATTAAGCCTGTTTCTATGAGTGAAACATGTTAAAAAGTGCAATATATATTTATCAGATGCACACTATAGTATGAGGTAAATGTCTTGCAATTTTTGCAATTTTTTTTGCCATATTTCTAGCCTTTTCTGCAGGCTTACTTCCCTTTCTCTAGCCTTCAGTGCACCATTTTAACCTTTGGTTTATCTCGGCTTCCTTTTGCACCAACTCAGACACAGAGCCTACAACTAACTTTGCGTGCCATCTACTTTTCTATCAACTTTTGAGAAAAATCGTCCTTTTGAACAATTTTTTTAACCTCTTCCCTTCGACCTGTCATGAGTTTCCTGTTATATTTCATATTGTATTTTTTCACTGGTCTCATGCAACTCATTGTGGAATATTTGTGTAAATTTTCTAAGTGTGTTCCTAAATAACTTCAGACTATTGTTGCTGAATGGGCTGAAAAATTCCCTTAAGTTACATCTTCTAAATTTTTGAAGGAAATCACAGATATGCTGATGTCGGAATTGGATCTAATAAAATAGAATGTGACATAATCAGCCATCTTAACAATTCTTCAAGGGAGAACATTTTAAATTCTATTTTCAGCTGAGTTATTTATTTTTGGCTTTTTGCAGTTCATGGTCGATTTCCATTTTCTTCGTTTGCTGCTGATCTATTGAAAGAGTCTTGAGGTTACTTTGACTCACACACTGCCTTATTCTGCCTCTTAAGTATTTGCTGGTACTTCTCTGAAGGTATTTCCTTTTGTAAAATATTCCTACTACTTTGACTATATGAGTGTTTCAGAGGGGCTAGTAAGTGTCCAGTGGTGGTGCAAATGAATGAGATGGGAGGAGATAAAGCAGCACTATGTGCATCTCCATTTCTGATATTGTCTCAAGAGAGTTCAAAGACTCTACCAGGCATATACATAGGTTAGGAATTCTGGGACTGAATGGTCCTCCCAGATGCCTAGTATATTTAATGTTGGAAAAGACTAAAGAGTAGCTTTATGTTTCACATGTACATTAAAACACTGAAACATACAGTGAAATGCATCATTTGCGTTAACAAGCAGCGCAGTCTGAGGATGTGCTGGGGGATGCCCACAAGTGTCGCCATGCTTCTGGTGTCAACATAGCATGCCCACAAGTTACTAACCCTAACCCATGCATCCTTGGAAAGTGATAGGAAACCAGAGCATGTAGAGGAACCCATGTTGTCACAGAGAGAATGTACAAACTCCTTTACAGACAGTGGTGGGAATTGAATACCGTTTGCTGATTGCTAGCATGGTAAAGTATTGCACTAACTACATTGTTTCTAAAAATGATTGTGATCAAAAATAAAGCTAAGACGTGGAAATTCTTTAATACCAGTTGCTGCATCCTTTACTCCACTGTGAGGAAGAAGGTACAGCACTGAAGGTCCCATTTAGAGTTAATTTGTTGAAAAAAGGCCCAAATAGCTCTGAGGGCAAGTCCTCTGATTCATTGCTGTAATTCCCCATGAGTGGATTACACAACATAATTATATATCCAGCTGGTAAACAAGAAAAGGCTTAGCAATTTAAGGGAGTGAATTGCTCCCTTAAAGGGAGTGAGCAGTAAACTTGCTGAGAATGATGCCACCTGTGAACGTATCTTCTATTAAAGCTGAAAGTTATTAGTTTTTTGGAGGAGATCCCTCAGTGAGTATATAGATGAAAGTTAATTACAATCTCCAAATGTTCGTTTCTGGTATATCTGAAATCCCTGTGCCCAATGAAATCCTTGATCTTTCTGCTGAAAACATAGCAAGCTGGAGCAGTTTCCCAATGGAGCTTTAAATAGCTAGGTAAATTCATTGGTGTTGCTACCAGTTTGAAGTTGATTTGTGCACCAGTTGAGGCATTTCTCCCTCCAACAAATTGCCACTTTTCTCCATCAAAACTTTATTGTTGCTGAAACTTGTACAGAGAAATACTGTACGTCCCTTGCTGACATCATTACCACCTCCTGAAGTACTGAAGTAAAATTGTGTTGAATAAATACTCCTTCAAATTATTGTTCACCTTTACCAGTAATATTAATTTATGCATAAATACCTTCATCACTGCTTTTTGACCTAAATAGGGATTACAGAATAAGAAATTTGGTTGTGATTCATGCCTGGAGTGTTTAATGCTAATGAGTTAGACAGAGGATGTGTCTCAAACTTGTCAGATAATTAGTTAATAACCAGAGACTTAGTGGTGAATATTAATTTATAAAAGGAACTCAAAAGTAGCTTATATGATTCACATTCCCTTTCACCATGTGGGGAAATTGGGCTACGTATGTTCATACAGATTTTGCCCTCAAGTGTGGTAAAAACTAAAATTACTCTAATCATGATGCTGACAGTACTCTTTCATTTCCTGTAGCTTTTCGCTCCCGACAGCTGGATTTTAAGTCTAGCTTAAGTGGTAATATTACTGCAGAGTAGTTCATTTTGTAGAGACTAGATGGCAGTGTGGCCTGTGAGGCTAGCTCTTCTCAACAGCTTATTTGGTCAATGGGCAGTCTACTTCTCAAAGTCATCTTTGCTTGTGTAGCTCAGTTCTGATTTAGCCTATCAGGTAAATCTTTTAAATTCCTTATTCATGTGTACACATTTGTTTTTTCTTAATATTAGGGAAAGAGACAGGGCTGGTGACAGAAGTTGGTGTTGGGAAATAGTGTGCATCTCGTGATTGTCATGCCATTAGCTTCAAAGTAAATATGGAAAAAGATACGTGGGTTGAGATTCTAAACTGGAGAAAGGCTAATTTTGATGGTATCTAAAAGGATCTGGCAAGTGTGGATTGGGGCAGGCTGCTTGCTGACAAAGGCGTACTTGGTAGATGGGAGGTCTTCAAAAGTGAAATTTTGAGAGTGCAATATAATATGTGCCTGTCAGAATAGAAGGTAAAAATAGCAGGTATAGGCAACCTTTGTTTTGAAGGGATATTGAGGACCTGTTAGGGGAAAAAAGAAGGTGCACAGCTGGTATAGGCAGGAAGGAACAAATGAGGTGTTTATGGAGTATCAGCAAATGAATTTGATTAAAACCATTATTAGTAACACCTTAGTTCAAGTGAATTGTAGTAAACTATCACCACAAGTAATGAAGAAGTGACTGAAGGCAAAGTGAATTTTTGAGATCTGCCCTTCTGGTGCATTGCACTTGGCCTTGGAGTCGTTCTGGTTGGAGCGAATGATTTGGAAGGGAGAAGATGGGACAGAGGAGTTCTGATGCCTGACCAACTGACCTGGATATAAGGGTTGGTCACTCTAAATAATGAGCCGAATTGGAGAGGTTGAGAATGGCTTCTTTGGCAGCTAAATCCAGGTCTGGAAGCAGGGCAGGTGGGCGGCCTGTTCAAGGTCCAGAGTATCTCATTACAATGAGGCTCGGGCCCTAATGTGAAGTAACAACCCGCTGTTTGAACAATCTAAGTGCTGCCCTACAAGTGAGGCCTGTGACTAGTGAAGTGCTGCACAGAATGGTGCTGGGTCTGTTGTTGTTTGTCATCTATATCAATGATCAGGATGAAAATGTGGTTAACTGGATCAGCAAATTTGCAGATGACACCAATACTGGGGGGTGCAGTGGACAACAAGGAAGACTATCAGAACTTGCAGGTAGATCTGGACCAGCTGGAAAAATGGGCTGAAAAATGGCAGTTGGAATTTAATGCAGACAAGTGCGAGGTGTTGCACTTCAGTAGGACCAACCAGGGTAGGTTTCACACAGTGAATGTTAGGGCACTGAGGAGCGTAATAGAACAAAGGGATCTGGGAATACAGATACATAGTTCATTGAAAGATGGCTTCCCTGGCAGATAGGGTCATAAAGAAAGCTTTTGGCCTGTTGGCATTCATAAATCAAAGTATTGAGTACACAGAATAGAATGGTATGTTGACTTTGTGAAAAACATTGGTGAGGGCTAATTTGGAGTTTTATGTGCAGTATTGGTCAACTACCTACAGGAAAGATAAAAATAATTTTGAACGAGTATAGGGAAAATTTATAAGGGTTGCGCTTGGACTGGAAGACCTCAGTTATAAGGAAAGATTGAAGAAATTGGACTTTATTCCTTGGAATGTTGAAGATTGAGGGGAGATTTGATAGAGCTATACAAAATTTTGAGAGGTATAGATAGGATAAATGCAGTCAATGGAGTGGCGGGGTGGAGCCAAGTCTCTACCAAAGGACTTATAAGATGCATCTTCTCTCTACCAGACTTGGACTAGGTGTGGCACCTGCTTAGCACCCCCTACCCCTGATCAGGGTCATGTGGTCAGGTGAAGCCATGGGAGCAGGTGCTGGATGCTCATGTGAGCAGCTGGTTCATATCATAAGTCCTGGTTATGCGACCACTGATGCCAGGCAGAAAATCTCTGACAAGTATCTAGGGTTCTCCCACATTGTAAAGGCATTGCTCAGAAAAAGGCAATAGAAAACCACTTCTTTAGAAAAAATTGTCAAGAACATTCAAGGTCATGGAAAGACCATGATCACTCATGTCGTACGACACAGCACAGAATAAATGAATGAAATGCAAGCAGGCTCTTTCCACTGAGGGTGGGTGGGATTACAACAAAAGGTCATGGCTTAAGGGTGAAAGGTGAGAAGTTGAGGGGGAACATGAGTGGAAGTTTCTTCACTGTGAAGGATCATGAAATTGTGGAATGAGCTGCCGGTGCGAATGGTGCTTGCGAGCTGTTTAAGAGAAGTTTGGATAGTACATGGATGGCAGGGGTATGGAGGACTATGGTGCAGGTGCTGGTCGATGGGAGTAGGCAGTTTAAATGCTTCTATGCTGTACTTTTCCATGGCTGTATGATTCCAATCTGAGCTTTTAGAAGTTTATTTGCATTGATTTTTCCAAAGTAAGTTCTGTAAGTTTGGTGACCAACTAGAGGATTGTAGGAATAGAAGAGCAAGAGGTTTATGTGGTAAGCTTTCAAAGGGAATGGGATAAATTCTTAAAGGTATTACAAAAACAGAAAATGATGGTGATACCCATTTGGCCAAATGGTTTGTGGAGAGAATGATTTCCAATATTTCAGATAGCTGTTTATCTCATGTATATTATGTTTATTTTGCTTTTCTTTTTGAAAACGTGGGCTTTTTCACCTAACAAAATAAATGAATGGAATACCAAATTTTGAGTGTTACACTAATCCTTTAAAAGTCATGGACTGGATCTTGGATCAAGTTCTTTGTCGACTTGTCCAAATACACTACATTTTGGGAAGAAGGACAGGACCAAAACTGTGTCCCTGGAGCTTTAGGGCCCATATTGCTCTCAGTTGTGGAGGTTGGGCTGATTGGATTCTAGAAGGAAAGTAGAATGGAGGATGTGATTATTTGCCTCAGATTGTTGCAGAGTTGTTATGAAGACAATGAGAAATTGTAGCCTCAGGGGCCAGATGTTGTGTGCTTAGGAAAGGGAAAAATGGTCAACTGGGGATAATGAGGAGAGATACTGTATATGTCTCAATAGATGTGTGTTGGACCTCAAGTGGGAAAACTTTGAGGTTTTGTGGGACAGTATGATTGCAGATTGGGGCCAGGCTGATGCTGGGTATAATTATGATACATGGGAGGAAGTCAGGAGTGAAGAGTAAAGGATCCAGGGCTTGGAAGGAAATGATTATTCGGTCAGAGTGTGGTTAAATTCCATGGATATTGCACTTGGATACAAATATCTTGTACTTCATGTGTTAATAAAACATCTCTGCTATTGGAGAGACCGATTGTAGTTATATGATAATACTGAAGTGATACATTACAATTCTACCATGCATCATTCTGGAAAATTGGTGAAAGATTCAAGATTCATGACTGGCTAATGTCATTTCCGGCACACAAGTGTGAAGGAGAACAAAGTTGTTACATATTAATCTTGCTCTGATGCAGCATAATACAAAAAGATAAAGAACATAATAATAAAAAAGCGCAATAAAAATAAATAGCTTTTATGCATAGATTGATTGTATGTACTTAAGATGATGCTAGGTACAGGAGTGTCTGTACATAAGATGACTCTGAAAGGAGATAATGAAGTAGTGGTGGCAGGGTGGGTTAATGAGTGGATATGTTGATCAGCCTTACTGGTTTGGGATTGAGTTTGGTCATTCTGGCGTGGATGCTATGTAGCTTCCTCCCCCGATGGGAGGGAAGAACAGTCCATGAGCAAGACATTGTTAGCCTTTTTCCAACCCTTATATATATATATCTCCTTGGTGATAGGCTGGATCGAGTGAAGCATTAGGCAGTTTTGACTACTCATTGTCGGGCCTTCTTGTCTGCCACAGTGCAGTTTCCATACCACTTGGTGATGCAGCATGTTAAGATGCTCTCTACCGCTCATCTGTGAATGGTCATCAGTTTTGATGAGTGTAGTCCAGATCTCTCCAACCTCCTCAGAGAGCAGAGGTGTTGGAGAACTTTCTTAATTGTGTAGGATGTATTCTGGGACCATGAGAGATTGTGCACTATGTGCACTCCCAGGAGTTTGAAATTGCTCGCCGTTTCCTCTGCTGTGTCACCAATGTAAAGAGGGCTGTGAGTGGAGTGAGTTCTTCTGAAGTCGATAACCATCTCCTTTGTCTTGTTGACAATTGAGGAAGATGTTAGTTGCCAGGCATCAGGCCTTGAGCTCTTCCACCTCCTCCCTACAGGCCGTCTCATCGTTGTTGGTGAGGAGACCCACCTCTGTCATGTCATCAGTGAACTTGACAAAGTGATTAGCTGTACAGCTGTGTGTGAACAATGGGCTGTGGGTGAGTGTACAGCACCCATATTGCAGATGAAGATGAGGGAGGAGTGATTATGCATCCTGAATATATGCTGTCTGTTGTTTAGGAAGACCATCACCCAGTGGCACAGGGTTGTACTTAGACCGAGAAGTAGTTTGTTCACTAAGGTCTGTGGGACAATAGTGTTGAATGCTGAACTGAAATCCAAAAGCAGCATTCTGACGTAAATGTCCTTGTTTTCTAGATGTATCAGGGTCAGGTGCATGAAAGATGTGTGGTTGGACGAGGACTGTAAGTATCCTGTCATGCTGTGTTTGAAATATCACAAAAATGACAATGACCATTTTGCTATTTACAGATCTATTTTTGGTCTAGTTGCATTGAAGAAATTGTGTGTCGGAATCCAAAAAGGCCTGAGGGCCTTTACTCCATATCCCTTTATGTTTTACAGCTTCTGTGCAGTTCTCCCTCAGTAGGGGCTACTCAGTTAATGAGTTGTCACTCATTACTGTCGAAAGCTGTGGGAATGGTATCTACAGAAATGAGTGACTACTTGCTAGCTTAGCTACTCTAGGCCTAGCTAGCCTGGCATTATCATCTTTCAGCATGAGAACAACAATCTGACACAACAGACTGTTGGTCAACATTCATTCCTATGTTCCACTACATTATCACACACTTAACTGTGGTCCTATATCCGCAAACAAAACTCACAGCTTACATGAACTTCCAACTATTTAAACACTGCAGGTTATAATGCAACTGTTGTCATCAGCATCAGACTGGTAACAGGCACCTTCAGTTTTTCCACATCTCTTCGCTATTTGCAAAGGCATCATTACTAATCGTTTTTGAAAAGGTGATAGTAAGCTTTATCATCAAACCCGCTGACAAAGGTCGTGCCGTAGTAGTCTGGCGGACGGACCTCTACCTCACTGAGGCCAAATGGCAGCTCTCTGACACCACCTCTTACTTACCCCTGGAACAGGACCCCACCAAAAAACGTCAAACTATTGTCTCCCGTACCACCACCACCCTTATCAACTCCGGAGACCTTCCATCCTCAGCCACTAAACTCATTATTCCCACACCCCGTACCACTCGGTTTTACCTCCTCCCCAAGATCCGCAAGCCTGACTGTCCCGGTAGACCCATAGTTTCTGCCAGCTCCTGTCCCACTGAACTTGTATCTGCTTACCTGGACTCCATTTTGTCACCCATAGTTCAGTCCCTCCCCACCTACATCCGGGATACATCCCATGCCCTTCACCTCTTCAATAACTTCCAGTTCCCTGGTCCCAACCGCTTCATTTTCACCATGGATATCCAATCCCTATACACCTCCATTCCCCATCAAGAAGGCCTCAAAGCCCTCCGCTACTTTCTGGATAATAGACCTCACCAGTTCCCCACCACCATTACCCTCCTCCGGTTGGCGGAACTGGTTCTCACACTTAATAACTTCTCTTTTGGCTCTTCCCACTTTCTTCAGACTAAGGGTGTAGCTATGGGAACTTGCATGGGCCCTAGCTATGCCTGCCTCTTCGTTGGTATGTGGAACAGTCTGTGCTCCAAACCTATTCTGGTACTGCTCCCCAACTTTTCCTCCGGTACATTGACGACTACATTGGTGCTGCTTCCTGCACCCATGCTAAGCTCGTCAATTTCATCGACTTTACTTCTAACTTCCACCCAGCCCTCAAATTCACTTGGTCTATCTGGGACACTTCTGTCCCCTTTCTCGATCTCTCGGTCTCCATCTCTGGAGACAGACTGTCCACTGACATCTTCTACAAGCCCACTGACTCTCATAACTACATCAACTATACCTCTCCCCACCCCGCCACATGCAAAAATGCCATTCCCTATTCCCAGTTCCTCCGTCTCCACCGCATCTGCTCCTAGGATGAGGTTTTCCGTTCCAGGACATCTCAAACGTCCTCTTTCTTTAAGGATCATGGTTTCCCTTCTGCTGTCATCAATGATAGCCTCACCCGCATCTCCTCCATTTCCCGCCCTTTGGCTCTCACCCCATCCTCCCTCCACCACAACAGGGACAGAGTTCCCCTTGTCCTCACCTACCACCCCACCAGCCTCCGAATCCAGCACATTATCCTCCACAACTTCCGCCACCTTCAACAGGACCCCACCACTAAGCACATCTTTCCCTCTCCACCCCTCTCCGCTTTCTGCAGGGATCAGTCCCTCTGCGATTCCCTGGTCCACACGTCCCTCCCCACAGATTTCCCACCTGGCACTTATCCCTGTAAGTGCAAGTGCTACACCTGTCCCTACACCTCCTCTCTTGCCACCATTCAGGGCCCCAAACAGTACTTCCAGGTGAGGCAACACTTTACTTGTGAGTCTGTTGGGGTCATCTATTGCATCCGGTGCTCCCGGTGCGGCCTCCTCTACATCGGTGAAACCCGACGCAGATTGGGGGACCGCTTCGTCGAGCACCTCCGCTCCGTCTGCCAAAACAGACAGGATCTCCCAGTAGCCACCCACTTCAACTCTGCTTCCCACTCCCATTCAGATATGTCCATACATGGCCTCCTCTACTGCCATGATGAGGCAAAACTCAGGTTGGAGGAGCAACACCTCATATACCGTCTAGGTAGTCTCCAGACCCTTGATATGAAAATAGAATTCTCCAACTTCCGGTAATTCCCTCCCCCTCCCTTCCCCTATCCCTATGTCACTCTGCCCCCTCCCCCAGCTGCCTATCACCTCCCTCATGGTTCCACCTCCTTCTACTACCCATTGTGTTTTCCCCTATTCCCCCTTCACCTTTCCCGCCTATCACCTCCCTGCCTCCCCTCCCTCTCCGCTTTATCTTTCCCCTTACTGGTTTTTCACCTGGAACCTACCAGCCTTCTCCTTCCCACCCTCTCCCCACCTTCTTTATAGGGCCTCTGCCCCTTCCCCCTGCAGTCCTGGCCCGAAACGTCGACCGATCTTTTCCACAGATGCTGCCCGACCTGCTGAGTGCCTCTAGCGTGTTGTCAGTGTTGATAGTAAGCCAGCTTATTGAAGCTGACAGTCATCAGGTAATCAACTTCTGTTGATTAAGGTATCTTAGGGCTTACATCCATGATGAAGAATGGCAATATAGTACACTCTCAATACAGTATGGTGTGTAACTTTGAGGGCAACCAACAGGTGGTGCTGCTTTCATGCATCTGTAAACCTATTCACTACCACAGATTCAGCAGTTTGCTGGAGGAGGTATTGCATGACCTGGATTGAGTCTCACTAAGCTATTTATTGTTGCCAAACAATTGATACTAGAAAGTACAATCATCACAGCGATATTTATTTCTGCGCTTCCTGCTCCCTGGATTACAAAGATTAAATATTAAAAATATTAAAAATAGTAAAGATTAGTAAATATTAAAAATTTAAGTTATAAATCATAAATAGAAAATAGAAAAATGGAAAATAAGGTAGTGCAAAAAAACCGATATGCAGGTCTGGATATCTGGAGGGTAGGGCCCAGATCCGGGTCAGGATCCGTTCAGCAGTCTTATCACAGTTGGAAAGAAGCTGTTCCCAAATCTGGACGTACAAGTCTTCAAGCTACTGAGCCTTCTCCCGGAGGGAAGAGGGACGAAAAGTGTGTTGGCTGGGTGGGCCGTGTCCTTGATTATCCTGGCAGCACTGCTCCGACAGTGTGCGGTGTAAAGTGAGTCCAAGGACTGAAGATTGGTTTGTGTGATGTGCTGCGCCATGTTCACGATCTTCTGCAGTTTCTTTTGGTCTTGGACAGGACAACTTCCATACCAGGTTGTGATGCACCCTAGAAGAATGCTTTCTATGGTGCACCTATAAAAATTAGTGAGGGTTTTAGGGGACAGGCCAAATTTCTTTAGTTTTCTCAGGAAGTAAAGGCGCTGGTGGGCCTTCTTGGCAGGGGACTCTGCTTGGTTGGATCAAGTCAGGTCAATTGTGATATTGACCCCAAGGAACTTAAAGCTTTTGACCTGTTCCACATGGGCACCACTAATGTAAATTGGGTCGTGCGGTCTGCTACTCCTTCTGAAGTCAACAACCAATTCCTTCATCTTGCTGACGTTGAGGGATAGGTTATTGTCTTCGCACCATGCCACCAGGTTCTTAATTTCCTCTCTGTACTCAAACTCATCATTACCCGAGATACAGCCTACAATTGTTGTGTCATCATTAGATGCACTAACATGCTGCATGGCTATACCACTGGGGTTTTCTCAAGAATCCAAGAAGTTCCAGCCTCTGAGGTCTTGGTTGTTAAGCAGAAGGATGGCAAGGAAGGAAGATTCTAAGTCAATTGATCTGACACTCACTGCTACAGCAGACTGCTTAGACTTCAACCCAAATTAAAGGAGTCCTCCTTGAGCAAGATGCAGGTCAATTCAGATTTGATCTTGTTAGTTAAGTTACTTAACCTTATTCTCTTCTGAGCCTTTCACAGCATTGGTCCTAACCTGCCCTTATGCTCATGACACTCAGTTGAACCCCTGTAACCTTTACTCTGCTGATGTTGATGCACCTGACATTAATATTCTTCAATCCCCACTCCCAAATACAACACCCTCCAAGTACCAAGCCTCACCACATGCCAATTGCACCCTCCTACCTGATTGGCTCCATCCTTGACTGCAGCAATGCCACCTAATGGCTGACTTACAAACTCTTAGTCCTCACTGTCAGTTGCATATTTTGACTCAACTATCCTACCCCTGTGTATTAATCATAAATTCCCAAAGATCCTAGCCAACAGGCTCTCACATCGCCCTCTCTAACATCAAATGGTTCCTGGCATGATTCCTGCCCTTCACTTTACTTCCATCCCCAGTCTTCCCTTCCTATTCCCAAAATCCAGACTTGGTTATGATCCTGCACAACTGGGTTTCTTTACTTGCTTTGTAGTGTGGTGCAAATAAAGGAATCAGATCGCATGAGCTATAGTACTTATGCTCCACTGAATTTCCTAAGCTGGGTTCAAGAACACTTATTTAATAGCCTGCTGTGCATGAATTAAAATTCCAGATTCTTTATAATGGCTTTATTATATTCACATGTTTATATTCTTTATATATTATAAACTAACACAGTGAGATCTCCTTCCAAGGTGAATGAGTTCCATTTTCTAACATTATTCCCCATCTGCCTCATTCTTGTCCACTCAGCTATCTGTCATACTTTGCAGAATTCTTGTGTTCTCCTCAGAAATCACTGCTTTCATCAAAAACACTTGCATACTTTAGACTCCAACATTTCTTCTATGTCTTTAAATTAAAATGTGTGTAGTTAAAGGGTCCAGTGCAGGTTCCTTTGACACCCCAGCAATGAAAGACCACCAAATTGAAAATTGTCTGCTTATTCTGAATCTTGGACCTTTAAACAATTCTTTATGCATCTTCATAACCACGAACTCCTATCAGTAACAGTATTCTCTGTGGCAACTTAAAATTGTTGTTGGACAATCCAAACATACTACACAGTCCTTCCCCCTTATCTATTCTTCTTTACCACATTCTATCCATCCTTAGAAATACTTTTTCTTTCATTAAGCCATATTGAATCTGCATGATCATAAAATGATTTTCTATCATCACTTATAATAATTTATTGATAACTGATGTCTAGCCAACTGATCTAGTCTCACCTATTTCCCCTTATTCTCTTTTATGAAATAGTATTCTGATGAGGGCTCTGACTGAAATGTTGATTTTGTTTTTGTGCGGATGTGGCCTGACCTGGGGAGTATTCACCGCATTTTCTGGTTTTGTTTTAGATTTCCAACAGCTGCAGTAATTTCACAGAGTATTTTTAATTTATGTTAGAGGACAGCAGAGGAGAGCTGGGAGTAAGAGGGTAACCATTGGTACTTGGGTTGGGGGTAGTAGGGTGCTTGCTAGGCTTGTTTGGCTTGGAGGAAGTACTGCTGTTCTTTCTGACATAACATAAAGGCAGTTCCTTCATGGATTCAGCCTTACAACCTACTGTAACCTACCAAAGTTCCTGAGTCCCACGATAATCTATAAAATCTGGAAGGAGATGGGTTCAATTCCTAGTTCTGTTTTTTTTAAATGTGCTATAATCATCAGTGAGTTCAACCTATCTATATGTGGCAGTTAAGAACCAGTCCTATATTCCAGTGCCTACCAATGTAACCATTCCTTCTCAAAACTACTTGTATTGGAGCAAAATAACCTTGGTCAGGTTCAAGAGCAATTAAATAATTTTGAACAAAAAGGCTATATTGACATGATTGCTATTAAAATGAAATTTTATGCTTGGTAGAAATAGCCTCTATAATTCATTGTGTAATCTTACGAGCCTGCTAACGTATATGTGTGTCATTTAACAATATGCAAATTGCGTCCAGATTAAACTTTTTCCAAGGGCTTAATTTAAATAATGGAATTATTTAAATAGGGTACATATTGGATTTCATAATTCCACTTCTTTTCATTTCAACAAAGTAAAGTATTTTCATTTCTGATTCATGTCTCAGGTTTCATTCAGAATTCTACCTAAAATGAGAAAACTAGTTTTTTGATTATATGTGAAAACAACTGTAGATACTGCAAATCAGGGACTAAAGGATAAAACATTGGAAATAGACAGAAGGCCATGCAGCAACTGTGGAGAGAGAAACTGAGTCAATTAATTAGCTTAAGCCTATTTTTTTCTGTTGTTGTTGAAATGAACTTTTCAGCGAGAACCATTCCTTTACTTTAACTATCTTATAAAGTCGTACATTATTCCCCTGATTTTGCCTGTTTGGAGGTATTTTAAACAGTCTTTTTACTTATTGGTATGGCTTAAATTATATTTAACTCAGTTGTTAAAACTGGATAATATGAGGATGCATAATTTCACAACGTTTGGAGGAATGTATAGACGGATGTCAGAATTATGATTTTACACAGAGACTGGTGGGCACATGAAAACAGAGGAGATGCTGGAGGCAGATACATTAGGGACATTTAAGAAACACTTAGATAGAAACATGGAAGGCTATGTAGGAGGGAAGGGTTAGATTGATTTTAGAGTAGGTTAAAAGGTCGGCACAACATCGAAACATTCTATGTAACAATGCTTAGGCATTCCAATATGCTTCACAAATGCTCCATAAACAGTGGATGGACGGCAATGATTCTGTCCTCTTTGAAATTTGCATCTCATCCATTTATCAGTTTTAGGCACTGCATACATATATTGTACAATATAGTGCAATGATATTCACTCAACTAATACTGTACAATGCATCTAATACAAATCAGGAAAATGGTCACAATTCCTTCCCATCATTCATTCTCTCTTCTGGTTCTGTTTGCAATTTTCAGGGGAAGCGGAGTATTGGAATCCAGCTTCGGTCCAAGTGAATGCCTGGTGATGAACACAATTGTACATAACTATAAATGGTACGAACAGATGCCTGGATGGACCGTGACTGGTATGAAAATTTGCAAACAAATGGTTCTGCCCTTACAATAAGAATAAAAGTGGCTTATTAAGCTGCTACATTTTGGGTTAAATCAGCCCGACATCCCTTCAAGGTTCAGCAGTAATTTTAGTTGAAAATGGAAAAACTAGAGTCGGTAAATTGCATTTAGAATAGATAAGTCATTGTGAATCTTAGATGGTTAAAAGCCTATGAAAACATTATTGGGAAATGTGCAGCATTTATCCCCTCCAGCTATTTGGAAGTAATTTAGGAACTCATTATAAATACCCCTGTTGGAAATGTCAGGAAGGGAGGAGAGTGTGCTTTCTTGCATGAATAATGAGCAAGGACATGCTGCTCCAGCCTAGGGCAGCTAGTGCTGAAAGTAAATATCTCACAAAGCAAAAGTCAAGCTTCAGAATGTTTTTGTATTAATGCCAGGATCACCCTCCTGTTCGTAGTTCAGTATATTAAGATAAGACCTCAGTGACATCAAGTTGACCTTCAAGCAATTTATCTATGTTTATTCTAGAATAGTACACAGTCACCTCCATCCTGTACAACAGTTGACCAGTGCTGTTTTTGGAACGGTATTTAAAGACTCCTATATTAAAACTTGAAGCTACTTGTGAACATTATCCCTTGTAAGCATTCTATCTTTCAGTTTTAGTATATTTGGGAAGGAAATTTGGTGTAGCTTTAGTATGTCCATAACTGGCATAATAAGATTTTACAGTCGGAAACTAATTGTTTCAGTGAAGGACGTAAAGCAATTTCAGCTGCACTTACAACATATCTCAATACAGGCTTGCATTGCCCCAACCATGTAAAGAAGTAAAAAGTAAAAGTGAAATTTATTATCAGAGTACATGCACGTCACCACATTCAACCCTGAGATTCTTTTTCCTGCGGGCATACTCAGCAAATCTATACAATAGTAACTGTAAACAAGATCGATGAAAGAGCAAGTAGAGCAGAGAGACAACAAACTGTAAATGCAAATATAAATAAATAGCAATAAATAATGACAGCATGAAATATCAAGATAAAAAAGTCCTTAAAGTGAGATCATTGGTTGTGGAAACAGCTTGATAGATGAGTATAGTTATCCTCTTTTATTCAAGAGCCTGATGGTTGAGGGGTAGTAATTGTTCTTGAACCTTGTCGTGAGAATCCTGAGGCACCAGTACCTTTTATCTGATGGCATCAGTGAGATGCTGCTTTCCTACACCAATGTTTCATGTAAATGCACTCAGTGGTTTGAAGGGCTTTACCCGTGATGTGCTGGGCCGAATTTACTACCTTTTGCAGGATTTTCTGTTCAAAGGCATTCGTATTCCCATACCAGGCGGTAATGCAGCCAGTCAATACAGTTTCCACTACATATCTATAGAAGTTTGTTAAGGTTTTTGATGTCATGCGGAATCTCCATAGACTCCTGAGGACGTAGAGGTGCTGTTGTGCTTTCTTCGCAATAATATTTATATGATTTTAAATGCAAGCCAGTTGGATATCATTGCTTTTACATCGCTATTGGCCCGCAGGAGAATTTTGCTGGTTTGGAAATCTGCCACTCCTCCAACTGTTGCTGCTTGGTTAGAAGATGTAATGTTTTTTCTGAAATTAGAAAAGATTAAAGTCACTTTGAGGGGGTCTGTGAAAAAGTTCTATTTGAAATGGGGACCTTTCTTATCATATTTTGGGAGTCTTAAGGAATTACCTGCTAGTTGAAGGCATTTGATTGTACTTGGGAAGTTGCCTCCCATTTAACACACTTATAATTTATCTCACAGGGTGGTTGATGAATTGTAAATACGAGTGTATTTTGGATCATCTGACATGTTGCAGATGTGTGTGAGCCGTCGTTTTGAAGCAGTGTGGGGGTATGGTTATGAACTGTCCGTACTTGTATTTGTGAATCGTTGTGTTGTAAATATATTAGCTGCCATGATATGTTCGGGGAGGGCGGGTGGGGGGAGGTTTGGTTTGGGGGGTACGATACTAAAGCAAAATGGAGGAAAATGTAATCCATTATATATTCTGTATTGTGTCATTCCTTCAATAAAAATAAATTAAAAAAAATATTTATATGATGGGTCCAGGACAGGAAATAGTGACACCCAGGAATTTAAATTTCCTGACCCTCTCCACCTCTGATCCCCTGATGAGGACTGGTTCATGGACATCTGATTTCCCTCTCCTGAAGTTTACAATAAGTTCCTTGGTCTTGCTGACACTCAGAGAGAGGTTGTTTTTATGACATCACTCAGCCAAATTTTCAATCTTCCTCCTGTATGCTGATTCATCACCACCTTTGATATGGTCCACAGCATTGGTGTCTTCAGCAAACTTGGATATGGTGTTGGAGCTGTACTTAGCCACACAGTCATAGGTGTAAAGCGAATAGATGCAGGGGCTAAGCATACAGCCTGTGGTGCACCCGTGCTGATGGAGATTGTGGAGGAGATGTTTTTGCCAATCCGAACTGACTGGGATCTGGAAGTGAGGAAAGCCAGGAACCAATTGTACAAGGGAGTGTTGAGGCCCAGGACTTGAATTTTATTGACTGGTTTTGAGTGAATCATTGTATTAAATGCTATGCTGTTGTCGAAAAAGAACATTCCGATGTATGCGTTTTTGCTGTCCAGATGTTCCAGGGTTTGCATGAAGAGCCAATGAGGTGGCATTTGCTGCGGACCTGTTCAAATTGGAGTGGATCCAAGTTGTCACTCAGACTGGAGCTGATATGTTTCAACACCAGCTTCTCAAAACATTTCATCACTGTGGATGTAAGTGCCACTGGGCGATAGTCATTGAGACAGGTAACCACAATCTTCTTGGGCATTGGTATGATTGAAGCCGGCTTGAAGCAGGTGGAGACAACATACTGCCTAAGCAAGAGGTTGAAGATATCTGTGAAAACACCAGCCAGTTGGTCAGCGCATGTCCTCAATACTTGGCCTGGTACTCAGTCTAGACTGAGTGCTTTCCTTGGATTCACCCTGTTGAAGGCAGCTCGCACGTCATCTTGAGATAATGAGACCAAAGGATCATGTGTAGAAGTGGCAGTTAATTTACTTGGAAGTGACTGTGAAGATAGATATTTAGAAATGAAATCTCAAAAAAAAAATTCACCGCAGCAGTACTGCTCATAATAATACTTGAGTTACGTTCATCGGATTGGTATGCATATCAGTAATTAGTACCACTTCTGCTTCACCACCTATTTCTACACCATCCTCCTCTTCACAATCATCAATAGGGCTCATAGGGTTTGAGTTGCTCTCCTCTGCTAAACACCAAACACTCTTCTCAATATCAAGATGGGGAATATTATCACTACGCAAATGAAGGTGAACCTGCAAAATCACTTGAGTTCAGCAGATAAATTGGTGGACAGAAGATCATTTTCAAACAATAATAGAATGGGATATCTGTTGCCCAGATCACCCTCTCTTTTTGTTAAATTTCTCTAAGACCATAAGAAGTCAGAACAGGAATCAGCCCTCGATCCAATAGGGTCATGGCTAATCTAACTTTCCTCAGTGAGGAAGCTTTTCACCTTACCCTATAACACTGCATTCTCTTACTGATTCTGAGACAATGCACTTTGCTCCTGAACTCTTCATAAGAATAAATGTGCCTTCGCTGTTTCCTCTTATTTTTCTATGCTCGAATAAGTAGAGTCTTAATCTGTTTAACTTTCCTTTTTCAGAAAATCTGTTTGTGCCTGGGATCATAAAACCATAAGACCGTAAAACATTGGAGCAGAATTAAGCCACTCGGCCCAATGAGTCTGGTCCGCCATTTGTTCACGTCTGATCCATTTCCCTCTCAACCCCATTCTCCTGCCTTCTCCCTATAATCTTTCATGCCCTGATTTATCAAGAATCTATCAAACTCCACCTTAAATACACCCAATGACCTGGTCTCCACAGCTAGCTCTGGCAAAGAATTCCACACTGTCTGACTTAAAAAATTCCTCCTCATCTCCTCTATACTGAGGTTTTGCCTTCTGGTCCTAGACTCCCTCAATATAAGAAACATCCTCTGCATATCCACTCTGTCAAGGCCTTTCAACATTCAATAGATTTCAATGAGATTCCCCTCATTCTTCCAAATTTCAATGAGTACAGGCTCAGAGCCAGTAAACACTCATCATATAATAAGTCTTTCAATCCCAGAATCATTTGCGGGAATGTCCTTTGAACCTTTTCCAATGTTAGCACATTCTTTCTTATATAAAAGGCACAGAACCGCTTACCATACTCCAAGTGAGGCCTCACCAGTGCCTTATAAAGCCTCAACATTACATCCTTGTTTTCATATTCTAGTCCTCTTGAAATGAATGTTAACATTGCATTTGCCTTCCTCACCATCGACTCATCCTGCAAGTTAATCTTTAGGGAATCCTATACAAGGTCTTGCAAATCCCTTTTTGAGTTTTGAGTTTTCTCCACTCATAGAAGATAGTCTACGTAGTCTATGCTTTTAATCCTTCCTCCAAAGCACATGACCATACACTTCCCGACACTGTATTCTATCCTCCTCTTCTTTGCTCATTCTATTAATCCGTCTAAGTCCTTTTGCAGCCTCCCTGCAGCCTCAATACTATCTGCCCCTCCACTTATCTTTATATTGTCTGCAAACTTGGCCACAAAGTCATCATTGTCAACATCTAAATCATTGACATACAATGTAAAAAGCCATAACTAGTCACTGGCAGCTAATCAGAAAAGGCTCCCTTTATTCCCACACTCTGCCTCCTGTCATTCAGCCAATGCTCCATGAACGCTGGCATCTTTCCTATAATACCATGGGCTCTTACCTTCCTAAGCAGCCTCATGAGTGGCACCTTGTCAAAGGCCTTTTGAAAATTCAAGTAGACAACATTCAACAATTCTCCTTTGTCTATCCTGCTTGTTATTTCTTCAAAGAATTCCAACAGATTTGTCAGACAAGATTTTCCCTTGAGGAAACCATGCTGACTTTGGCCTATTTTATCATGAGCTTCTAAGAACCCTGAAATTTTATCCTTAATAATTGACTTTAACACCTTTCCAGCCACTGAGGTCAGGCTAACTGATCTATAGTTTCCTTTCTTCTGCTTCTCTCCCTTCCTGAAGCGTGGGGTGACATTTATAATTTTCTGTATCTCTGGAACCATACCAGAAACTAGTTACCCTTGAACGATCATTACAAGTGCCCCCACAATCTCTTCTGCTATCTCTTTCAGAGCCCTGGGATGCAGTTCATCTGGTCCAAGTGACTTATCCAGCTCTAGACCTTTCAGCGTCCCAAACACCTTCTCCCAAGTAATAGCAACTACACTGGTTTCTGCCCCCTGACACTCTGAAATTTCCAGCATACTGCTAGTGTCTTCCACAGTGAAGACTGAAGCAAAATACCTATTCAATTCATCTGCAATTTCATTGTACATCATTATTATTTCTCCAGCATCATTTTCCAGCCAATCAACGTTGGTCAGCTCCTCTCTCGTATCTCTATAATTCCCTTTACTCCACTGTAACCTTACACAGTTGACTTCAGTTCATCTTCTCAAATTCTATGGTAAATTATATCATATTCTGATCACTGCCTTCTAAGGGTTTCTTTACCTTAAACTCCCTGATCAAATTTGGTTCATTACACAATACCCAACCCACAATAGCTGTTTTTCTAAAAAGCCATCTCATAGCCATTTTACAAATTCTATCCCTTGGGATCCTAAATCAGCATCAACCTGATTTTCCCAATCTACCTGCATATTGAAATCCCCCATGAATATCATGAATATGCATACTCTTTTGATATGCATTTTCTAACTCCTATTATAATTTGTAGCTCACATCCTAGCTACTTTTTGGAGGCCTGTATATAACTTCCATCAGGGTCATTTTACCCTTGCAGTTCTTTAAATATACCCACAAAGATTCTACATTTTCCGATCCTATGTCACCTTTCATTAAAGATTTGCTTTCATTTTTTACCAGCAGAGCCCAGCCACCCCTCTGCTTACCTGCCTGTCTTTTTGATTTACCTTTGGATCTACCTGATTTTGCCTACTGCGTGGCATTCAAGTATAACACCTTTATCCTGTATTCATCACCCTTTTCAGTTTTGTCTCTCTGTTACACTGTAATTCATTCAACTGACTGCAGTTTTGCCCTGCCATCTGCCTGTCTTTCCTGACAGCCTCACTACACGCTGCCTCTGCTTATATATCAACAACACCATCCTCACTCAGCCCTATCACTCTGTTTCCCACCCCCCTGGCAAATCAGTTTAAACTGTCCCCAACAGTTCTAGCAAAGCGGCCCGCAAGGATTTTGGTCCCCCTCAGGTTCAGGTGTAACGCGTCTCTTTTGTTCAGATCATACCTTCACCAGAAAAGACCTCAGTGTACCAGAAGTCTAAAATCCTGCCCCCTGCACCAGTTCCTCAGCCATGCATTCATCCGCCAAATCATCCGATTCTTTCTCTTACCATCGTATGACACGGGCAGCAAGCCAGCAATTACTGCCTTGGAGGTCCTTCTTTTCAGCCTTCAACCTAGCTCCCTAAATTCTCTCTTCAAGACTTCCTCCCTTTTCCTACCTATGTCATTGATGCTTATAAGTACCAAGACTTCTGGCTGCTAACCTTCTCTCTTTAGAGTGCTGAGATCCAATCCAATATGTCCCTGACCCTGTCTGGATGACTGTATCACACCCATAGAATCTCATGTCTATTCCCTTAACTACAGAAACTCCTAATACTACTGCAGTCCTCTTCGTCACCCCCCCCCCCCACCTTTCTGAGCCACAGCAACAGACTCAGTGCCAGAGACCCACTCATTGTAGCTTCCCCCTGGCAGGCCAGCCGCCCCCCCCCCCCCAACAGCGTCCAAAGCAATACTTATTATTGAGAGGGCAGCCACAGGGGTACTCTGCTCTGCCTGCCCATTTCTTTTCCCACACCTCACAGGTACCCAGGTAACTGCCTCCTGCAACTTATGGGTGACTACTTCCTATAGCTCCTATCTATCACCTCCTCAGTTTCCCATATGAGCAGAAGGTCATTTAGCTGCAGCCCCAATTCCTTAACACTTTCTCTGAGGAGCTGCAGTTCAGTGCATCTGATGCAGATGTGGTTATTTGGGAGGCTGGAGGTCTCCCAAAATTCCCACATCTCACATAAAGAACACAACACAGCCATTCTCACTGCTCTAACTATGTACTAAAAGATGAAGTCTGAAGAAGAAGAAACTTACCAGATGCATACCTCCCCCAAATCTTTTTTTCACCAAAGCCTGATGAGCCAAAGCCTCCCCACTCTAACAATGGTCCACTCACTCAATGGCCGCTCCAACAATCCTTGCTTTACTTTTAATTTGCTCTTGCTAATGAATCGCAGTTTCAGCGCCAGAAAACACTGAAAGCCTGCTAATGCTTCCTTTTAAATCTCACTCACTCACCTGTGAGTTGCCTCCTCTCTTGGTCCCGATTCAATTGAGTCACTAGAAAATGCTGAAAGCCCACGAATGCTGCTTTTTAAATACCACTCACTGACCTGTGAGTTACCTCCTCTCATTCCTCTTTTGACTGAGCTGCAGGAAAAACAACTTTTTATTGAACCATCTCTTAAATGTCCCCAATGAAATAATGGAAAGGAAAGGTATGTCACATCCGGAGTTTCTCCAGTTATCGGACGATTTCCGTCCACGCCTCTCTGACATAGTTAAGAACTGCGTATAAAGCAAGTTACAGCAGTGGTTTGCCATTGCCTTCTGACGGGTGAGTTTCCAAAGAGATCACCAGCTCGTAACCCAGCATGGGTGGAAAGCGTGCAGGGGAGCTGGCTGGATACGAACTCGGGACCTTTCGTCCCGAAGTCTGGCACTGATGCCTCTATGCCACCAGCCGGGTAATGAAATAATAACTCTCCTTAAATTGAGGTTCAAAACTGTTTGTTGTAGTCCTGACATGGTTTCATTTTTGATTCTGAGTTGGAGAACTAAGAGGCAATCAGTTGAAAGTAACCTCAATTATTTTCTTAAAGAATACCAGCTCAGTACTAGTCCCCAAGTGAATGAACTTTTCTTCCTATTAATGTTGATGCCTTTATTGCTACATATAAAAATGGAACAGAAGAGCAGAAAATAGAGAAATAACTGATGGCTCTGCCTTGAACCATCTTCATCCTGTCTATTTAGTTGTGTTTCTCCTTTTTAAGACCTAAATATACTTGTAGTTTCTTCCTACCAATCTTTCTAGATACATTTATCCTCCCACTCTATCAATCTCTTTCAAGCTTGCTCTCTCAGTTTCTCCACCTTACTCTGTCCATTACCATTTGGCTGATATGCTATCAGATAAGTCACCTGAAGTGTTTTCTCACTCAGTAGGATACTTCTTTGATAATAGATTACATGTTTGTCATTTCACATTCAATTTTTAAGTGAGAACACTGAATGAAGGATGCACTCAGGCTGTTAGTGGAGGTAGATCACTAAAGCTGTTTTGCAGCAGTGTGAGCAGTAGTTATCTGATGCAATTGCCTCAACTCTCTATTTTAATACTGCTGTTATTTGCCTCTGAATAATTGGCAGGCCATTTTCTTCTTTTTGATTTACGTACGTGCAGGTGGGCTAATAGTAAGACTAGATCCAGGCAGACCCTATAAGTGAATATCTGCATTCTGACAGAGTCTACTGGTTCCACATTATTGAATATCTTTGTTGAATAATTGTTCCCAGTCTTCAAACACAGTCAGCAGTTTAAAATTAGCCTTCAGGAGAACGTGAGGATAACATTTGAATCTGTATTCTACTGGAGCTGAGTGTTACGACTTTCAGTTAAGCTGTGTGGTTCTAGTTTGATGAAGCATGAATTCTTTTTCTCAAATTCTAATATTATATTTTTTAGATTAAAAATATTAGGTGCGTCACCTTGATGGAGCCAAAAGTGGAAGATGCCATGCATTGGTATGAATAAGGTAACATTCAGAAAAGGCAATATATTCACACCTTAATCCAGTATGTCTCGGAGGAAAACAACGATATCACTGTGGTAGCTACAATTTATTATGCTTAAACAGATGTTCAGCTGAAGGCTTATCTTCATTGTTAAAAAACGAATTAAGTTAAAAACATATCTGAGCTGTCAATTATGCTTGTTTATGGGTATGACTGTTAAGAAACATAGAAACATAGAAAATAGGTGCAGGAGTAGGCCATTCGGCCCTTCGAGCCTGCACCGCCATTTATTATGATCATGGCTGATCATCCAACTCAGAACCACGCCCCAGCCTTCCCTCCATACCCCCTGACCCCCATAGCCACAAGGGCCATATCTAACTCCCTCTTAAATATAGCCAATGAACTGGCCTCAACTGTTTCCTGTGGCAGAGAATTCCACAGATTCACCACTCTCTGTGTGAAGAAGTCTTTCCTAATCTCGGTCCCAAAAGGCTTCCCCTCTATCCTCAAACTGTGGCCCCTCGTTCTGGACTTCCCCAACATCGGGAACAATCTTCCTGCATCTAGCCTGTCCAATCCCTTTAGGATCTTATACGTTTCAATCAGATCCCCCCTCAATCTTCTAAATTCCAACGAGTACAAGCCCAGTTCTTCCAGTCTTTCTTCATATGAAAGTCCTGCCATCCCAGGAATCAATCTGGTGAACCTTCTTTGTACTCCCTCTATGGCAAGGATGTCTTTCCTCAGATTAGGGGACCAAAACTGCACACAATACTCCAGGTGTGGTCTCACCAAGGCCTTGTACAACTGCAGTAGTACCTCCCTGCTCCTGTACTCCAATCCTCTCGCTATAAATGCCAGCATACCATTCGCCTTTTTCACCGCCTGCTGTACCTGCATGCCCACTTTCAATGACTGGTGTATAATGACACCCAGGTCTCGTTGCACCTCCCCTTTTCCTAATTGGCCACCATTCAGATAATAATCTGTTTTCCTATTTTTGCCACCAAAGTGGATAACTTCACATTTATCCACATTAAATTGTATCTGCCATGAATTTGCCCACTCACCCAACCTATCCAAGTCACCCTGCATCCTCTTAGCATCCTCCTCACAGCTAACACTGCCACCTAGCTTCGTGTCATCCGCAAACTTGGAGATGCTGCATTTAATTCCTTCATCCAAGTCATTAATATATATTGTAAACAACTGGGGTCCCAGCACCGAGCCTTGCGGTACCCCACCTGTAGCTGAAAACATCGCTTCTGACATAACTGGCTGAGTCCTGAATAGCATAACATTTGCAGCAAGTGGTGAACATGCCAAACTGAGAGATAAACCTACCTTGTTCTTACCTGTCTATTGATGCAGAAAATCTGCCTAGGACCACGTACTGTAGGTCCTTTTCAAAACGAAATCTAGTCTTGACGCCGAGGATATCCTGCATCATGTTACGTGACACTGCAGTCATACCAAATGGTAAATACACAGAACATACAGCAGCAGAAATGTACAGTACCACAATTAAAACCTCATGGCTTGATACGTCACTTCTTTTGGCATTGTAATCAAACTGGTGTTTCAACCTTGATTGGTCATAAAATGTTTAAAGTAACTCACAGAATCAGCTTGATAGCAGAAGACTTTGGAGGTATAGGTAAAGAAACTATAGAAAGTGTTACATTGGAGTTTGTGGTCTGACTGATTGAAGCCATGGTACACTATGGAAGGAATGGATATTTAACATAATGCTCAGGATACCTGTTTGGACAACTATTGTGTACTTTCCAAATTTTTCTTATAATAACACCATAAGATATAGGAGCAGAATTAGGCTATTCAGCCCATCGAGTATGCTCCACCATTCTGTCATGACTGATATATTATTCCTCTCAAGCCCATTTTCCTGCCTTCTCTGTAACGTTTAACACCCTTGACTAATCAAAAACCTATCAACCTCCACTATACATATACCCTATGGTTTGGCCTTGCCTGCCGTCTGTGGCAATGAATTCTATAGATTCACTACTCTGTGGCTAATAAAATCCCTCCTCGTCTCTGAAATGGATATCCCTCTATTCTGAGGCTGTGTCCTTTGGTCCTGGTCTCCACTGTTACAGGAAACATCCTCTTCACATCCACCGTATCTACATAGGTCTTTCAAAATTCAATAGGTTTTATTGAAATCCCCTCTCATTCTTTTAAACTCCAGCAAGTACAGGCCCAGAGCCATCAAGTGCTCCTCAATGTTAACCCTTCCATTCCTGGAAGGATTCTCATGAACCTCCTCTGTACCCTCTCCAATGCCAGCACATATTTTCTTGGGAATTGGGCCCAAAACTGTCTGGCGTGGTCTGACCAATGCTTTAGAAAACCTCAGCATTACATCATCAAAGTTCAAGTTTAATGTTCAAAGCAAATCTATTGTCAAATTACATATATGTCACCATATACAACCCTGAGATTCAGTTTCTTACAGGCAATGACAGTAAGTAGAAGAAACACAATAGAATCAATGAAAGAACTATCTCAACAGGACAGACAAATAACCACTGTGCAAAAGACAATAAACTGTGCAAATACAAAAAGAAAGAGAAAAATAATAAATGAATAGATAGATAGATAGATAAATAAGCAAGCAAGCAAAAGAAGTCGAGAACATGAGATGAAGAGTCCTTGAAAGTGAATCCATAGGTTACGGGAAAAGTTCAGTGGTGGGGCTTGTGAAGTTGAGTGAAGTTATCCCTTCCGGTTCGAGAGCCTGATGCTGGAGGAGTAATATCTTCTTGAACCTGGTGTTGTGAGTTCAAAGGCTCCTGTACCTTCTTTCTAATGGCAACAGCAAGAAGAGAGTATGGCCTAGATGGTGGAGGTACTAATTATGGATGCTGCTTTCTTGCGACAGCGCTCTGTATACAGGTGTTCAATGTTGGGCAGTTCTTTACCTGTGATAGACTGGGCTATATCCATTACCTTTTATGGGCTTTCCCATTCAAGGGCATTGGTGTTTCAATACCAGCCTGTGATGCAACCAGTCAATATACTCTCCACCATACATTTATAATGTTTGTCAAAGTTTTAGTTGACATGTCGAATCTTTGCAAACTTCTAAGGAAGTAGGGGTGTTGCTGTGCCTGACAAATCTGTTTGAATTCTTTGAAGAAATAACAAAAAGAATAGACAAAGGAGAATCAGTTGATGTTGTGTACTTGGATTTTCAGAAGGTCTTTGACAAGGTGTTACACATGAGGCTGCTTAACAAGCTACAAGCTCATGGTATTACAGGCAAGATTCTAACATGGATAAAGCAGTGGCTGATCGGCAGGAGGCAAAGGGTGGGAATAAAGAAAACCTTTCTGATTGGCTGCTGGTGACTAGTGGTGTTCCATAGGGGTCTGTGTTAGGACTGATTCTTTTTATGCTCTACGTCAATGATTTGGATGATGGAATTGATGGCTCTGTTCCAAAGTTTGCAGACGATATGAAGATAGGTGGAGGGACAGGTAGTTTTGAGGAAATATAGAGGATACAGAAGAACTTAGACAGATTAGGAGAATGGGCAAAGAAGTGGCAGATGGATTACAGTGTCCGGAAGTGTATGGTTATGCGCTCTGGGAGAAGAAATGAAAATCTTAACTATAGTACAAAAAAACTGAGCTGCAAGGGGATTTGGGAGTTCTTGCGCAGGATTCTCTAATGGTTAATTTGCACGTTGAGTCTGTGGCAAGGAAGGCAAATACAATGTTAACTTTTATTTCAAGAGGACTAGAATATAAAAGCAAAGGTGTAACAATGAGACTTTATAAAGCACTGGTGAGACCTCACTTGGAGTTTTGGGAGCAGTTTTGGGCCCGTTATCTTAGAAATGATGTGCTGAAATTGGAGAGGGTTCATAAGAGGTTCATGACAATGATTCCAGAATTATTGTATGAAGAGTGTTTGATAGTTCTGGGCCTGTATTCAATAGAATTCTGAAGAATGAAGGATGACCCAGTTGAAACCTATCGAATAGTGAAAAGCCTTGATAGAGTGGACTGGTGACAACATTTCCTGCCATGGGATTGTATAAGGCCAGAGGACATAGACTCAGAATAGAGGGGTGTCCTTTTAGAACCAAGATAAGGTGAAGCTTCTTCAGCCAGAGAATTCTTTGGCACAGGCAGCTATGGAGGCCAGTCTTTATGTATACTGAAAGAGGTTGATAGATTCTTGATTGGTCTGGGCATGAAAGGGATATGGGGGAAAGGGAGGAGATTGGGGTGGGAGGAAAAATGGATCAGCCATGATGAAATGATGGAGCAGACTCGATAGGCCAAATGGCCTAATTCTGGTCCTGAATGTTATGGTCTTATAGTGTAATATGGCTTCCTCACTGACGATCAACGCGGACGAACCTCAGGGATGTGTGCTTTGGCCCTTTGCTATACTGTTTCTACACCCATGACTGTGTGGCTAGGCACAGCTCAAATATCATCTATAAATTTGCTGATGATACAATGATTGTTGGCAAAATCTCAAATGGAGACAGGAGTGAGATATACCAACTAGTGGTGTGGTGTCACAGCAACAACCTTGCATTCAACGTCAGTAAGATCAAACAGCTGATTGTGGACTTCAGGAAGGGTAAGATGGGGGAACACAAGTCAATCTTTATCAAAGGATCAGAAGTGGAGAGAGGGAGCAATTTCAAGTTGCTGGGTGTCAAGATCTCTGAGGATCTAATCTGGTCCCAACATATTGATGCAGCTATAAAGAAGGCAAGGCAGCAGTTTGGGAAGATTTGGTTTGTCACCTAAAACACTCAAAAACTTCTGTAGATGTACTGTGGAGAGCACTCTGACTGGCTGTATCACTGTCTGATGTGGTGGAGGGGAGTTGTGGGGATGCATACTGCACAGGATCAAAAGAAGCTATGAAAGTTGTAAAATTAGTCAGCTACATCTTGGGTAATGGTTTCTGTAGTATTCAAGACATCTTCAAGGAGCAGTGCCTCAGAAAGGCGGTGTCCATTATTAAGGACCCCCATCACCCAGGACATTTCCTCTTCTCATCGTTATTGTCAGGAAGGAGGTACAGAAGCCTGAAGGCACACACTCAGCTATTCAGGAACATCTTCTTCCCCTTTGCTATCCGATGTCCAAATGGACAGTGAACCTTAGTTAGACCCCACTTGGAGTACTGTTCTCAGTATCCACCTCACTACAGGAAAGATGTGGATATGATAGAGAGAGTGCAAAGGAGATTTACAAGGATGTTGCCTGGATTGGGGAGCACATCTTATGAGAATAGTTTGAGTAAACTTGGGATTTTCTCCTTGGAGCGACGGAGGATGAGAGGTGACCTGACAGAGGTGTATAAGATGATGAGAGGCATTGATCGTGTGGATAGCCAGAGGCTTTTTCCCAGGGCTGAAATGGCTAACATGAGGGGGCATAGTTTTAAGGTGCATGCAAGTAGGTACAAGGGGAATGTCAGAGGTAAATTTTTCACACAGAGAGTGGTGGGTGTGTGGAATGTACTGCCAGTGAAGGTGGTAGAGGCAGGTACAACAGGGTCTTTTAAGAGACTCTTAGATAGGTACATGGAGCTTAGAAAAATAGAAGGCTATGCCGGTAGGGAAATTCTGGGCAGTTTCTAGCATGGGTTACATGGTTGGCACTGCATTGTTGGCTGAAAGACCTGTAACCTGCTGTAGATTTCTGTGTTCTATGAACACTGCCTCACCGTTCTTTTCTGTGTTTGTACTATTATAAATTTAACTATTTAATATATATATTTACTGTAATTGATTTATATGTTTTTTCTATATTATCACGTACAGTGTTGTACCGCTAAGTTAACAACTTTCATGACACATGCTGCTGATATTAGACCTGATTCTGATTCTGACATTGAGTAGGAGGCTGTTGTAACTCAGCCACTCAGCCAGATTTTCATTCTCTCGTCTATGAGTATGCTGAATTGTCACCACTTTTGATTTGGCCAACGATAGTGTTAGCATCAGAAACTGAAACTTGGACTTAGAGCTATGCTTAGCCTTACAGTCATAAGTATAAACTGAGTAGAGCAGGGGGGCTATGCACACAGGCTTGTGATGTACCTGTACTGATGGAAGTTGCTTAATCTAGCCCTCTTGAAATGAATAATAACATTGCATTTGCCTTCCTTACCACCAACTTAATCTGCAAGTTAACCTTGAGGGAATCCTGCACAAAGACCCCTAAGTCCCCCTGTGCCTTTGATTTTTGAATTCTGTTCACAGTCATTACTATCTTGAAATCTCTATTCCAGACAGGAATAAATTTCCCGAGTCTTATGACAATGCCAGGTGGTCCTTCTGCAGATGCAAGCTAAACTAAGTCAAATTAAATCTCAAACAACAGGAATTCTGCAGATACTGGAAATTCAAGCAACACACATCAAAGTTGCTGGTGAACGCAGCAGGCCAGGCAGCATCTCTAGGAAGAGGTGCAATCGACGTTTCGGGCCAAGACCCTTCGTCAGGACTCAACTTAAATCTTATGACAATGCAGAATCTTAGGGTATTAGAAGATGTAGGAGACCTCACTAAAAGAACCTCCACCATTTATTTCTGTAATTACAGTTTCCAAATCCTTCACTGAATTCGGAGATACGTTTTAACTATTGGAAGCATCTGCAAAAACAGGTCTCCAGCGTGTTATCCCCAGGCTATTTCACTTCTAGCGTGGCACAATATGAGTATCAAACTAGATCATTTGTATGCCATCCTTCTGTTTGTAATTTTAAGATATCATTGTTTGATGTTCTGTTTCAGCACAGCTATTTATTCTGTTCTTTTTCTTTTAGAAGAGTATTTTTTATTTTCTGTAAGTTGAACACAAACAATGGTGCTGAACAAGTAGAATACGTGGAATAAGACAATTTCTATCAATATTCTTTGTGTTGTGAATAGAAAAGGGCTGAATAGTAATTGAAGAGAAACAGTAACCATGCTAATAAATGGTCATACATGTTACAAGCTCATGGAAACATTAAGTTACTATAATTGTGCGATAGATATTTAAGTGAAATTGGAACCTTGAATTCAGGCTCAGATGATGCTCTTTGTCAGTTCGGAAGATGGACAGATATGATAAATTTTATCAGGCTATCTGTGGATGTGACTAATATGGTGGAATCCTGAGCTTTACTCAAAGAAGATAGACTGTTTCTACTTTTTATTTTTTTTCCCGAGGTTCAGAGCATTATTGATAATGCTGATGGAGAAATCGTGACAAATACTATGGAGGACTATTATTGTGTGAGTAATGTGCATCGACATACATTCACTGTGATTCTGTGTAAAACCTTCAGTCTAAGGAAATCAGATCTATAAACAAAGGAGAGGTGATTCCTGTCAGCAGAGATAAGTAGATGACAAGGTACAAGGAGATATAATAAAGGACATGAATGAATCATTGATGTCACCAAGCATGTATATGAAATGCTCAAACGAGATTTCAGTTATTTATATCCTGACACCATCAACGTAATAAGATAATGAGAAGGTACCACATTGTGCAATGAATACCAAATACTGGAGAAAGTCAGGAAGTCAAGCAGCATCTGTGGAGGGGAATATACAGCTGACATTTTGGCCGAGACCCTTCATCAGGGCAGATGCTTAGGATCATATTGTGGTACCATATTGTGATGTTGCAGAAAACTTTGTAGTCCAGAAATGTCATCATGTTCTTGGTTGCAGAGTAGAATCAAGTTAAGGATGATGGTGAGTATAAAGACCAGGAACAGAACAATCAGTGGGCCTGAAGCATTCATAACATTAAAACATTAACTGGATTTGCAATTCCACCCAGCCAAATTCTACTAGTGACATTAGCTTCAGCACAATATCTTTTATAAACCCACAGATTTTCATGGCTATCCTGACCATACTTCCTCCCACCCTGTCTCCTGTAAGAATGTCAATCCCTTTTCTTAGTTCCTTTATTTCCACTGCATCTGTTCACAGGATGAGGTTTTCCTCTGCGGGACATCAGAGATGTCCTCCTTCTTTAAAGAATGGGGATTCCCTTCCTCCAACGTTGATTCTGCCCTCATCTGCATCTCCCCTATTTCCTAGATATCCACGCTCATGCTAACTTCTTGTCGCCTTCAAAGGGATAAAGTTCCTCTTGTCCTCACCTGCCCCCTGAGCTTTCTCATCCAGCACATCACTCTCTGCAATTTCTGCCATCTTCACCCGGAACCTATCACCAAACACATCTTCACATTTTCCCCCAGCTCTGCCTTCCACAGGCATCACTCCATCCATGATTTCTTTGACCACTAATCTTCCTCCTGGCTCCTATCCCTGCAAATAGCAGAAGTGCTACAGCTGCCCCTTCACCTTTTCCCTCACCTCCATTTAGGTCCCCAAAGAGTCCTTCCAACATTTCACATGTGAATCTGGTGGAGTCATCTACTGTATCTGGTGCTCCTGGAGTAGCATCCTTTACATTGATGAGATGCGAACTAGATCGGGGGACCGCTTTGTTGAGCATCTCAACTCCATCCACTAAAAGTGAAATTTCAACTATTTCAATTTGTAGATTGGGTGAACCAAATTGGTAAAGGTGCTGAGGAAGAGGATTTCTTGGAATGTATGCGGGATGGTTTTTTGAACCAACATGTCGAGGAACCAACTAGAGAGCAGGCTATTCTGGACTGGGTTTTGAGCAATGAGGAAGGGTTAATTAGCAATCTTGTCGTGAGAGGCCCCTTGGGTAAGAGTGACCATAATATGGTGGAATTCTTCATTAGGATGGAGAGTGACATAGTTAATTCAGAAACAAAGGTTCTGAACTTAAAGAGGGGTAACTTTGAAGGTATGAGACATGAATTAGCTAAGATAGACTGGCAAATGACACTTAAAGGATTGACGGTGGATATGCAATGGCAAGCATTTAAAGGTTGCATGGATGAACTACAACAATTGTTCATCCCAGTTTGGCAAAAGAATAAATCAAGGAAGGTAGTGCACCCATGGCTGACAAGAGAAATTAGGGATAGTATCAATTCCAAAGAAGAAGCATACAAATTAGCCAGAGAAAGTGGCTCACCTGAGGACTGGGAGAAATTCAGAGTTCAGCAGAGGAGGACAAAGGGCTTAATTAGGAAGGGGAAAAAAGATTATGAGAGAAAACTGGCAGGGAACATAAAAATGGACTGTAAAAGCTTTTATAGATATGTAAAAAGGAAAAGACTGGTAAAGACAAATGTAGGTCCCCTGCAGACAGAAACAGGTGAATTGATTATGGGGAGCAAGGACATGGCAGACCAATTGAATAATTACTTTGGTTCTGTCTTCACTAAGGAGGACATAAATAATCTTCCAGAAATAGTAGGGGACAGAGGGTCCAGTGAGATGGAGGAACTGAGTGAAATACATGTTAGTAGGGAAGTGGTGTTAGGTAAATTGAAGGGATTGAAGGCGGATAAATCCCCAGGGCCGGATGGTCTGCATCCTAGAGTGCTTAAGGAGGAAGCCCAAGAAATAGTGGATGCATTAGTGATAATTTTTCAAAACTCGTTAGATTCTGGACTAGTTCCTGAGGATTGGAGGGTGGCTAATGTAACTCCACTTTTTAAAAAAGGAGGGAGAGAGAAACCGGGGAATTATAGACCGGTTAGCCTAACGTCGGTGGTGGGGAAACTGCTGGAGTCAGTTATCAAGGATGTGATAACAGCACATTTGGAAAGCGGTGAAATGATCGGACAAAGTCAGCATGGATTTGTGAAAGGAAAATCATGTCTGACGAATCTCATAGAATTTTTTGAGGATGTAACTAGTAGAGTGGATAGGGGAGAACCAGTGGATGTGGTATATTTGGATTTTCAGAAGGCTTTTGACAAGGTCCCACACAGGAGATTAGTGTGCAAACTTAAAGCACACGGTATTGCGGGTAAGGTATTGATGTGGATGGAGAATTGGTTAGCAGGCAGGAAGCAAAGAGTGGGAATAAACGGGACCTTTTCAGAATGGTAGGCGGTGACTAGTGGGGTACTGCAAGGCTCAATGCTGAGACCCCAGTTGTTTACAATATATATTAACGACTTGGATGAGGGAATTAAATGCAGCATCTCCAAGTTTGCGGATGACACGAAGCTGGGTGGCAGTGTTAGCTGTGAGGAGGATGCTAAGCGGATGCAGGGTGACTTGGATAGGTTGGGTGAGTGGGCAAATTCATGGCAGATGCAATTTAATGTGGGTAAATGTGAAGTTGTCCATTTTGGTGGCAAAAGTAGGAAAACAGATTATTATCTGAATGGTGGCCGATTAGGAAAAGGGGAGGTGCAACGAGACCTGGGTGTCATTATACACCAGTCATTGAAAGTGGGCATGCAGGTACAGCAGGCGGTGAAAAAGGCGAATGGTATGCTGGCATTTATAGCGAGAGGATTGGAGTACAGGAGCAGGGAGGTACTACTGCAGTTGTACAAGGCCTTGGTGAGACCACACCTGGAGTATTGTGTGCAGTTTTGGTCTCCTAATCTGAGGAAAGACATCCTTGTCATAGAGGGAGTACAAAGAAGGTTCACCAGATTGATTCCTGGGATGGCAGGACTTTCATATGAAGAAAGACTGGATGAACTGGGCTTGTACTCGTTGGAATTTAGAAGATTGAGGGGGGATCTGATTGAAACGTATAAGATCCTAAAGGGATTGGACAGGCTAGATGCAGGAAGATTGTTCCCGATGTTGGGGAAGTCCAGAACAATGGGTCACAGTTTGAGGATAGAGGGGAAGCCTTTTAGGACCGAGATTAGGAAAAACTTCTTCACACAGAGAGTGGTGAATCTGTGGAATTCTCTGCCACAGGAAACAGTTGAGGCCAGTTCATTGGTTATATTTAAGAGGGAGTTAGATATGGCCCTTGTGGCTACGGGGGTCAGGGGGTATGGAGGGAAGGCTGGGGCGGGGTTCTGAGTTGGATGATCAGCCATGATCATAATAAATGGCGGTGCAGGCTCAAAGGGCCGAATGGCCTACTCCTGCACCTATTTTCTATGTTTCTATGTTTCTCTTTCTGACATGTCAGTCCATGGTCTCCTCTTCTGCCATGATGGGGCTACTCTCAGGGTGGAGGAGCAGCACCTCATATTCTATTGGATGGCCTCCAACAAGATGAAATGAACACTGATTTCTTCAAACTCTGGTTATTATTTCCCCTTCTCCCTTTCCTCTTCTTCATTTCCCCACTCTGGCCTCATACCTCTTCTCATCTTTATATCATCTCCCCTCTGTACCCCTCCTCCTTTCTTTTCTCCCATGATCCACTCTCCTCTCCTATCAGATTCCTTCTTCTCCAACTCCTTGCCTTTTCCACTTATCACCTCCCAGCTTCATACCACATAACCACTCACCTGGCTTCACCTATCACCTTCTAGCTTGTCCTCCTCCTTCTCCACTCACCTTCTTATTCTGATATCTTCCCCTTCCTTTCCAGTCCTGAAGAAGGGTCTCAGCCCAAAACGTCGACTATTTATTCAATTCCATAGATGCTGCTTGACCTGCGACCTGCTGAGTTCCGCCAGCACTTTGCGCCTGTTGCTATGGATTTCTAGCATCTGCAGGATCTCTTGTGTTTATGATATGCTTGGCTGACGGTCAGTATGGACTTGGCAGTTCAAAGGACCGGTTTCTGTGCTGTAATTCTCCCTATGTCTATAATCATGTTTACTGTGGGTACAGCACTAAATCGAGGATCCCTCAAAATACATCCGTAAGACATAGTAGACAGGCCATTTGACTCATTGATTCTGCTCCGCCATTTGATCATGGCTGATTTATTTTCCTTCTCAATTCCATTCTCCTGCTTTCTCCCTGTAACCTTTGACACCCTTACTTATCAAGAACCTATCAACCTCTGCTTTAAATATACTCAATATCTTGTCCTCCACTGCTATCTGTGGCACAGGTTCACTACCCTCAGCCTAAAGAAATTCCTCCTCATCTCTATTCTGAATTGATGTCCCTCAATTTCCTAGACGGTCACACAATTGGAAACATCCTCTCCCTGTCTGCTCTACCCTGGCCTTTCCATATTCACTTTGTTTTAAAGAGATCCTCTCTTCATTCTTCTAACTCCAGTGAGTACAGAGCCAGAGCCATCAACTGCTCCCCATACATTAACCCTTTATTCCTGGGATCATTCTTGTAAACCTTCTCAGGACCCTCTCTGATGCCAGCTCATCCATTTTGGGGCCCAAAACTGCTGACGATATTTCTAATGCAGTCTGATCAATGCCTTATAAAGTCTCAGCATCTCATCTTGCTTTTATATTCTAATCCTCTTGAAATGAATGCTAACATTGCACTTGCCTTCCTTACTACCTACTCTACCTGCAAGTTAACCTTCAGAGAGTCCTGCACTAGGGCTCCCAAGTCCTTTTGCAGCTCCGATTTCTGAATGGGCTCCCCGGTTAGTAAATTGTCTACATTGTTATTTCTTCTACTAAACTGCATGAGCATATAATTCCCTACATTGTATTCTATCTGCCACTTCCTTGCCCATTCTCCTAATCTGTCCAAGTTCTTCTGCAGAAATAAATCACAACATTGATTAAAAAGATACAGTTAAGTATTAGATTGTTACACCCAGAAAGAATCTTTAAAATGAATGGAGTAAACATATCTGATGCTTATTCAACGCAAACAACAGGAATTCTGCAGATGCTGAAAATTCAAGTAACACACATCAAAGTTGCTGGTGAATGCAGCAGGCCAGGCAGCATCTCTAGGAAGAGGTACAGTCGATGTTTCAGGCCGAGACCTTTCGTCAGGACTAACTGAAGGAAGGGTGAGTAAGAGATTTGAAAGTGGGAGGGGGAGAGAGAGATCCAAAATGATAGCAGAAGACAGGAGGGGGAGGGATGGAGCCAAGAGCTGGACAGGTGATTGGCAAAGAGGATATGAGAGGATCATGGGACAGGAGGCCCGGGGAGAAAGACGGGGAGGGGGGAACCCAGAGGATGGGCAAGGGGTATAGTCAGAGGGACAGAGGGAGAAAAAGAAGAGTGAGAGAAAGAATGTGTGTATATAAATAAATAACGGATGGGGTACGAGGGGGAGGTGGGGCATTAGCGGAAGTTAGAGAAGTCGATGTTCATGCCATCAGGTTGGAGGCTACCCAGACGGAATATAAGGTGTTGTTCCTCCAACCTGAGTGTGGCTTCATCTTGACTGTAGAGGAGGCCGTGGATAGACATGTCAGAATGGGAATGGGATGTGGAATTAAAATGTGTGGCCACTGGGAGATCCTGCTTTCTCTGGCGGACAGAGCGTAGGTGTTCAGCAAAACAGTCTCGCAGTCTACGTCGGGTGACGCCAATATATAGAAGGCCACATCGGGAGCACCGGATGCAGTATATCACCCCAGCCGACTCACAGGTGAAGTGTCGCCTCATCTGGAAGGACTGTTTGGGGCCCTGAATGGTGGAAAGGGAGGAAGTGTAAGGGCATGTGTAGCACTTGTTCCGCTTACACGGATAAGTGCCAGGAGGGAGATCAGTGGGGAGGGATGGGGGGGATGAATGGACAAGGGAGTCGTGTAGGGAGGATCCCTGCGGAAAGTGGGGGGGGGGAGGGAAAGATGTGCTTAGTGGTCGGATCCCGTTGGAGGTGGCGGAAGTTATGGAGAATAATATGTTGGACCCGGAGGCTGGTGGGGTGGTAGGTGAGGTCCAGGGGAACCCTATTCCTAGTGGGGTAGCGGGAGGATGGAATAAGAGCAGATGTGCGTGAAATGGGGGAGATGCGTTTGAAAGCAGAGTTGATATTGGAGGAAGGGAAGCCCCTTTCTTTAAAAAAGGAGGACATCTCCCTCGTCCTGGAATGAAAAGCCTCATCCTGAGAGCAGATACGGCGGAGACGGAGGAATTGCGAGAAGGGGATGGCATTTTTGCAAGAGACAGGGTGAGAAGAGGAATAGTCCAGATAGCTGTGAGAGTCAGTAGGCTTATAGTAGACATCAGTAGATAAGCTGTCTCCAGAGATAGAGACAGAAAGATCTAGAAAGGGGAGGGAGGTGTCGGAAATGGACCAGGTAAACTTGAGCGCAGGGTGAAAGTTGGAGGCAAAGTTAATAAAGTCAACGAGCTCAGCATGTGTGCAAGAAGCAGCGCCAATGCAGTTGTCGATGTGGTGAAGGAAAAGTGGGGGACAGATACCAGAATAGGTACGGAACATAGATTGTTCCACAAAGCCAACAAAAAGGCAGGCATAGCTAGGACCCATACGGGTGCCCATAGCTACACCTTTAGTTTGGAGGAAGTGGGAGGAGCCAAAGGAGAAATTATTAAGAGTAAGGACTAATTCCACTAGGCGGAGCAGAGTGGTGGTAGAGGGGAACTGATTAGGTCTGGAATCCAAAAAGAAGCGGAGAGCTTTGAGACCTTCCTGATGGGGGATGGAAGTATATAGGGACTGGACATCCATGGTGAAAATAAAGCGGCGGGGGCCAGGGAACTTAAAATCATCGAAAAGTTTAAGAGCGTGAGAAGTGTCACAAACATAGGTAGGAAGGGATTGAACAAAGGGGGATAATCTCTGTCTCTGGAGACAGCTTATCTACTGATGTCTACTATAAGCCTACTGACTCTCACAGATATCTGGACTATTCCTCTTCTCACCCTGTTGCTTGTAAAAATGCCATCCCCTTCTCGCAATTCCTCCGTCTCCGCCGCATCTGCTCTCAGGATGAGGCTTTTCATTCCAGGACGAGGGAAATGTCCTCCTTTTTTAAAGAAAGGGGCTTCCTTTCTTCCACCATCAACTCTGCTCTCAGATGCATCTCCCCCATTTCACACTCATCTGCTCTCACTCCATCCTCCCGCCATCCCACTAGGAATAGGGTTCCCCTGGCCCTCACCCAGCACCCCACCAGCCTCCGGGTCCAACGTATTATTCTGCGTAACTTCTGCCACCTCCAGCGGGATCCCACCACTAAGTACATCTTTCCCTCCCCTCCTCTCTCTGATTTCCGCAGGGATCGCTCCCTATGCGACTCCCTTGTCCATTCATTCCCCCCATCCCACCTCACTGATTTCCCTCCTGGCACTTATCCTTGTAAGCAGAACAAGTGTTACACATGCCCTTACACTTCCTCCCTTACCACCATTCAGAGCCCCAGACAGTCCTTCCAGGTGAGGCGACACTTCACATGTGAGTCGGCTGGGGTGATATACTGCGTCTGGTGCTCCCAATGTGGCCTTTTATATATTGGCGAGACCCGACGCAGACTGGGAGACCGCTTTGCTGAACACCTACGCTCTGTCCGCCAGAGAAAGCAGGATCTCCCAGTGGCCACACATTTTAATTCCACCTCCCATTCCCAGCTTGACATTTCTATCCACGGCCTCCTCTACTGTAAAGATGAAGCCACACTCAGGTTGGAGGAACAACACCTTATATTCCGTCTGGGTAGCCTCCAACCTGATGGCATGAACATTGACTTCTCTAACTTCTGCTAATGCCTCACCTCCCCCTCGTATTTATCTGTTATTTATTTTTATACACACATTCTTTCTCTCACTCTCCTTTTTCTCCCTCTGTCCCTCTGACTATACCCCTTGCCCATCCTCTGGGTTTCCCTCCACTTGTCTTTCTCCCTGGGCCTCCTGTCCCATGATCCTCTCATATCCCTTTTGCCAATCACCTGTCCAGCTCTTGGCTCCATCCCTCCCCCTCCTGTCTCCTCCTATCATTTTGGATCTCCCCTCCCCCTCCCACTTTCAAATCTCTTACTAACTCTTCCTTCAGTTAGTCCTGATGAAGGGTCTCAGCCTGAAACGTCGACTGTACCTCTTCCTAGAGATGCTGCCTGGCCTGCTGCGTTCACCAGCAACTTTGACGTGTGATGCTTATTCAAATATCTTTTGCATGAAGTATGTCAATCCTTAAAGGTACACTCCTCACTGGCAGTCAGACAGCAACAGCTCACAGCATGATTTCTACGGTGAAGTGAGAGGGAGAGAATTTCCAAATTTACAGAGAGAGCATGGATGATTCTGGAAACGAATGGGTTAACATTTGAGGAGCGTTTGGCAACTTTGGGCTGTACTCACTGGAATTTAGAAGAATGTGTGGGGACCTCATTGAAAACTACCAAATGTTGAAAGGACTAGATAGGGTGGAGCATGTTTCCGATGGCGGGGTATCCGCAACTAGAGGGCACAGCCTGAGAATGAGGGGGCAACCTTTTAGGACAGAGGCAGGGAGGAATTTATTTTAGCCAGAGAGTAGTAAATCTGTGGAATGCTCGGCCACAGACTGTGGTGAAGGCCAGGTCCGTGGGTATGTATATCTAAGGCGGAAATTGATCATTCCCTGATCAGTCAGGGCATCGACGGATATGGTGAGAAGGCAGGTGTAAGGGGTTGAGTAGGATCCGAGATCAGCCATGATGAAATGGCAGAGCAGATTTGATGGGCTGAATGGCCTAATTCTGCTCCCATGTCTTATGGTCTCATTGTCTTGATAGTCTCTAGTTATGCTCTTCCCTGTGAATGGGGAATTTCTCTGTATACACTGTCTAAAAGCACTCATCATTTTTTGAAGATTATCATTAATGAGGTCACCTCTCGCACTTCCTTTCTCAAGAGAAAAGGAAGCCAATTTATTTGTCTTTTCCTGATATTTATGCTCTTTAGTTTATGGTGTGAATCTTCTCTGCACCTCCCTAGTGCCTTAACATTATTTTTATAATATGGTGATTACAACTGTATCCAGTGCTCGAACGTTTGCTTCTGATGGGAGAAGAACACCTTGCTTGTTGTACATGTGGCAGTTGTCAGAGTAATCCCATCAGTCCCATTCTTCCATTTATTTGCCCATAACCTATTGTTTCTCATAGTCTTATGAACTATCTCCCTTCATTCCAATTCTCCTGCCACACACCAGTACTAGAGGCAGTGTACAATAACCAATTAGCCTCCCAGCAAATCTTCTGGACATGGGAGGAAATTAGATCAACTGGGGTAAAACCAAATGATCACAGGGAGAACAAGTAGCCATCATACAAGATCAAATTTAAATTGAGATCTCTGGAGTTGTGTGGCAGCAGCCCACTATCTGTTGTGGCACTCCGCTGCTCAGTAGTACGTGCTACCAAATCAAGTTTCCTTCCCTTTCAGTTTTATCCCTCTAGAATTGACAATAGCCTTCCTAACTTATGATACAACTTCTAGTATTTTTTTTACTTGTACTCTAAGATCGCTTTGTTTTACGCCCCATCTAAACTTGACACCTCAATTTAATAATAATGACTTTCCCATCCTTTCCAAAAAGATGTACCAACTTACTTTTTATCAGGGCCGAACATCAATTACTGATTACTTGTCTAATCTATAGGTTTATTAATGTCTTGTGCCATTAATGCAGTCCTCTTCTTATGCACAGAATTAAAATCAGTTTCTTCCCCCAGTATCCAAACCATTAATATAAACTGTGAATAACAGTGATTCCAGCATGGTCATTGTGGATAATTTGCATTTACATAATTTCTCCGACTTCTGCCTTGAAGCCAGTAGGCAATCCATATTGTTACTTGTACGCTGACTTCACGTTCTATGACCTTACTCATTAGTCTATTATGGAGCACTTTATCAAAAGTCTTTTGAAAATTTAGAAAATTCAGCTTAATTGTCTCTATATTAGAGAGGCAGATTCTGTACATTCGGGATTTTTAAGAGACCCTTAGATAGACATACAGATGACAGGAAATTGGAGGGCTATGTGGGAGGGAAGGGTTAGATAGATCTTTGAATTGGTTAAAGTCAGCACAACTTTGTGGGCTGAAGGGCCTGTATTGTGCTGTTCTGTTCTATGTCAGTGTTCTACTGTACTGTCATAAACTCCGCTCTTTTTATTTCTACAAAATTTGTTAGTCAAAAATGATTTTCCCTTTTGTGATCAATGGTAACTGTTCATTATTATACTTCTTTCTAGATGCTTTTCTGATCTGTGCTTTAATGGAGATTCCTATTGTAATATTCCTCTTCTTACGTACAAGTATTATAAATAAGGAAATAAATCTAATGGAAACAACAAATTGTTAAGAACGTTCTAAACCATTGTGAAAAGAAACACCACTAAAATAATTTAAGAGTTGCTGTGTCCCTGAGCATCCTCTGGTTTTATTCCAAACAAGAATCAAATCTTACTGAATTTATTCTCTTCGTTTGAATATTTTTGCATCAAATCTGGGTTGTTAATGAGGCTAATGCTAGAAATTGATGCAGCCACTTCAACTCAATATGTGCAGAAGGTACATTTCTGCCCAGAAGAAAACTGTCACCTGACTTGCTCTAGCAATTCACTTCTACTTCTGCACCTGCTGTCTTGTTACAATGAACCTCTAATGCGAGTTGAAGTGGAACAAATGCTTGTGAGTATTACCACGTGCCTGCTAGACAAAATGACCTACTTGCCATAGAAAGAAAGATGTTAGGTTAAGAACCTAGTGTTAAAGTTCAAGAAGGACAGATTAGCAGATGTTCAAAAGAGGTAAGTTGAAATGTTGTCTTTCTTCTCAACTCTTTGTTACAAAGGTAGGAAAGCAGGCTCAGGTACTGGATGAGCAAATCTTTCTTAGTGGCGAATTGAAGCAGGGAGATTCCAGATCGGTAATACTCTCCAGCTAATGTAAACTTTTCTATGAAGTTCAAAAGACAGAATGGACAGGGTCTCTAACATATAAGTAGTTCTAAAACACTGAAAAGACACATTTCCCCTGAAATATTTCTTTTGATGAACTATGACTTCATGCTTTGTGGTAAGATAAAATTTGAACAAAAATTCCATTCCTTTTATAGAGCCATACTTCAAGGGAGAGCAAGGCAGAGAATTGGTGCTGGTTTGTTGTAGCCCTTTCTCTGACCTGTGATATCTTTAAACATAGACTTGCAATGGGAGCACAGAATAAGTGATTTACCACTATATCTCCCTTCTAGGTTAGTAATAAGAAAAAGAAAATAAATAAGCTCAGCAACTGAATTCCTGCATTCTTACATAGGTGACAGCCTGGAACAGCTAATGAAGCTGTTCCACTGACTTAACTTCAACCCTAACTGTGTGGAGTTTTTTCTGTGTGGAGTTTGCATATTCTCCTTAAGACTGCATGGATATGACATTTCCTTTCCACATCTCATGGGTGAGATTAATTGGCCACAGTAACTATGCTCCGGTAGATGGTGACATAAGGAGAATAAAATTGGGTTAGTGTAAGTGGGTACAGTAATTGATGGTTACAACAGACCTGGTGGGCTGACAGGCCTACTTCCTTGAAACATGGTTCAAAAGTGCACAGTAAGTCTCTAACTTAGTAAACTGGGATTCTCGTTCAATAGAATAGTTAATGTTAGAAAGGAAAAATCACAGCAAGCAGCTTTCTTCTGAGTCTGCATTTCAGGTGATTTGTTCTGGTAAAATAAAGAGATCAGTATTCCATCTGCTCTGTCCTTGACATATGATTTTGTTATTGACTGATCATTGCTTGTTTTTACATACTGAACTAGGAAATAAATTAAATAATTAATTTCCGATCATTTCTATACCATGAGTACATTATGGGGTATATTGTAAAAGAACTCATATAGGACATAGACCCCAGTACAAATTACTGTGAGAAAACCATTGATAGAGAACACAAGGCAAATGATTGGTTGCTCTTACAGCCAGTTCAACAGAAGAAAATATAGATTTTCCAAACTTTTTAAAAAGTACCACATTTTAAAATATCTCTTACAAGTACCAAACAAGTGAAAAGAACTGCAGGTATAAATAATAGTCAAAGACAGTCAATCCTTAATTAGATTTGCCTTCTTGGTAGCTTGTTTATGTACTCTCGTGACTCATAAAAAAAAATCATTTTCACCCAGTTTTTAGAGTCAATTCTCTAAGAAACAAGTGCTTTGTTGGCTCTCATGCCAAAACAAAGTAATCACTAATAATCACAGCAGGCACATTGTTAAGTCCAATTACAATTTTGTACGGGACACCCAGAAATCCTCATTTGTTTCACCAAATCAACAGCTAGCTAGGATACATGAGCCCAAAATAGGTGCACAGATAAAATTTAAATGAAAAATATTAAATTCATTACCTTCCTATTGGTACCTTCTTGAGCCACATCCAATCCTTCATTTAACCATTCCAGTTATTCACTTCTGTTCCATGTTTTAACTCCATACACCCATTCATTCTTTTCCAACTTAATTACCAAAGTCCTGCAGCCCAGTAGTACCTTTAGTGCGCATGCGCCGGCTGTGCACGCAGCCTGGTACAGCCGTTCCGATCTATTCTTACTTTCTTCTTCTTACTTTTTAATTTACGTTATTTTTTTTGTTTTTTTTTCTCACGGTAACACGTCGAAGTTGCACCCTCTCTAACATGCTGGTAGAGAGAGTTTTATTTGGGTTTTCTTTAGCGCTGAAAATGGTAACATCCCGACACGCGGGACAGAAGCAAGGTCGCATTGTGTATTCCACGGACCAGCAAAGACCGGCCGGTTTAGCGAACGGGGCGGTGGACACCCCTGCTGAAATCCGGAGGAAAACACACAGAGGGGGATCACAAAGCCAAGGAAAGAGGACCGGGTCGAGACAACAGAGACTTTTGGAGAAGAGGAGTTCGGTGGGTAATACCGTTCTGGCTGACCGGAAGTGCACTGACAGCGGTAAGCGTAAAGGAGTTGGGTGCTTACTGTTCTGGCTAACAATGGATGGTGCAATCCGGGGCATATTACGATCGAGGAACGTGTTTGCAGACTGGATATTGAACTTTTTACTGTTGGACTTCGGCCACATTCCACCGTGATACAACACTTGGCGGCACTGGAGGTCGTTCCTGCCTGTGGCCATCGAACGTGCAGCTCCTCCCGTGGAGAGTCAGACACCCTGAGCCAATAGACTGGTCCTGGACTTATTCTCCATCTGGCATAGTTTGTATTTTGGTGCTTGATTGTTGTGGTTTTTGTATTGCTATATTTACGCTCTATTCTTGGTTGGTGCAGCTGTAACGAAACCAAATTTCCCCGGGATTAATAAAGTATATCTATCTATCTATCTATCTTAAGATTCTTCATATTTCCTTTCTTTCAGCATAACTCTTGTTTCTCTAGAATACTGTCATCCCTTTAGTTAGAACTAATTGTCATTATGTAACCTGATGATCAGGGAAGGATCCCAGAGCAAGTTGTGGATAAATCCATCAAATGATTGAAATTAATTTACAAAAAGGATAATGAAATTTAAAGGACAAAAGAACTATTTTGTAGATAGTACACATGAGAAATTCTGCAGATGCTGGAAATCCAGAGCAACACACACAAAATGCTGGAGGAACTCAGCAGGTCAAGCAGCATATATGGAAATGAATAAACATTCAATGTTTCAGGCCGAGACCTTTCTGCACGACTGGAAAGGAAGGCGGGATTGGGGGGGGGGGGCGATGTCAGAATGAAAAAGTGGAGGATGGGAAAGGAGGCTAGCTGGAAGGTGATAGGTGAACCCAGGTGGCTGGAGAGGAAGGAATTTGATAAGACAGGGGAGAGGACCAGAGGAGAAAATGAAGGAGGAGGGGACCCAGGGGAAAGTGATAGGCAGGTGAGAAGAGTTAAAAGGCCAAAGTGGGAAATAGAGGAAGTGGGGAGGAGGAGGGAACTTTTTTTTACCAGAAGGAGAACTCGATATTCATGCTGTCAGTTTGGAGACTACCAAAACAGCATGGGAATGAGCATTAGAATTAAAATGTTTGGCCACCAGGAAGTTACACTTTTGGCGGATGGAGCGGAGGTGTCCCACAGTTTCTGTTGGGTCTTACCAATACAGAGGAGACCACATTGCGAACACTGGACACAATAGACAACCCTAGCAGATTCGCCTGGAAGGACAGTTTGGGCCTTGACTGGAGGTGAGGGAGAAGGTGAAGGGGCAAGTGTAGCATTTGGGCTGTTTGCAGGGATAAGGGACGGAGGGAGATTAGTGGGGAGGGAAAAACAGACAAAGGAATTGTGGAGGGAGTGATCACTGCAGAATGTGGAGGCAGAAGTGGGGGAGGAATGTAAATATGTTTAGTGGTAGGATCCCTTTGGAGATGGCGAAAGTTGCAGAGAATGATATGTTGGATGTGGAGGCTCATAGAGTGAAAGGTAAGGACAGAAAAAGCTCTATAGATGGTAGATAAACTCAGCTCTGGTTAGCATTGAGTTAGCTCTTGGGAGAAATATAACTTGTGCGGTGATCAGCAAAGGTGGTATCAGGTATTGGGGATTTAAGTCTGTAAGAAAGGTTAAGGAAAGTAGAGATGATCATCTTGTTATTAGTGTGCAAATTGAGAACTGTTCCCCACACAGAGTGTGATCACTCTTCACAAATAGTTGTGTTGAGCTTTGGATCATCTTAAAGATCCAGCAGAAAGTCTGTATATAAATGCAGGCTCACTTTATTATTTAGCTGGAATATTAAAGGGTTGACCTGTTTTTTGCAGTTATGTCCAAGCAAGAATTAGCATCTTTAGGAAAGGGCAAGTGAAGAATTGCAAGAGAAGAAATAAATAGATTGTGTGATGAGATTTAAACAAATATTAACATAAAGGGAAGGATTGAAAATGCTTGGGGGAAATTCTTTCATGTAAATTCAGAGTTCTCTTTCTGTGCTTCAGGACTCATTGTTTAAGATGCATGGGTCTCTCACAGGGTATTAACAATCAGAATGAACCACATACACATCATCAATCAGTGTTCATGGCACACAACCACTCAATTCATATTTTATAATGTGACTAGTTTTCCCATTGAAATCAATCAAGATACTAAAAGGAAGGTACCACCAGCCCCATTGAATCCATATTTTTTGTGGAGTGACTGTAGTTCCAGCTTCTGGCATCAAAAGTAACTGGAACATGATGTGCATGCTCAAATGGTTCGGATCTGCCAAATTAGCTGCTTTTTCCATTTTAACCTGTAACTCCTGATTCAGCTGTACGTAGAGGCCTCCAACTGAATAAACCTCAAGAAAATTAGTTGGAGTGACTTCCTATTTTGCACACTAAGCCCCACAAAACATTTTTAAATTGTATATTTGTTTAGAATTTAGTTGGTGGCTGTCTAAGCTTAAGGAAGGAATATGCTTCCAGTTTTCTCACAACATATGCATCAGGTACTTAGCAACACTCACAATACGCTGGAGGAACTCAGCAGGTCGGGCAGCATCCGTGGAAAAGATCAGTCAAAAGTGGAAAAGGATGCTGCCCGACCTGCTGAGTTCACCAGCGTATTGTGAGTGTTGCTTTGACCCCAGCATCTGCAGATTATTTTGTGTTTACGCATCAAGTACTTAATTTACTTTCAAATAGCATACATTGGAACTTTATTTTTCAGAGCTGGGTACCAGGACAACAATTCTGTATTGTTTTAGAACATAGAACATAGAAATCAAAAGCACATTACAGGCCCTTTGGCCCACAATGTTGTGCCAACCATGTAACCTACTTCAGAAACTGCCTAGGATTTCTCTACCACATAGCTAATCTTTTAGTCTTTTTTGATTTAGTTCGATCAGCTTTGGCTGGCCAGATAGATTCAATGATAATCACATATAAATTCTTTTCCATGGTTGCAATTGGCAAAGCTGCTTTGAAATTTTATTTAATTATTCAGAGATACCAACCCTTCCAGCCTTTCGAGCCACACTGCCCAGCAGCCCATCAATTTAAACCTAACCAAATCACAGGACAATGACCAACTAACTGGTATGCCTTCAGACTTTCGGAGCACTGCGAAGAAACCCGTAAACAGATGCGAAAGAACGTACAAACTTTCTTGCAGAGGAAGCGGGAACAGAACTTCAACAGCCAAAACTGCAATAGCATCGCACTAACGGCAACGTTACCATGGTGCCCGACTTCACTGCCTGAAGGAGCTTAGGAGAAACATCTCCATTACTTTATTTAAAGAAGAAAGAGAGAGTTTTCCCATAATCTTGGCCAACATTTATTATATAAACTATGTCCAGAAGACCTACTGACATTTATCTCATTGCAGGTTGGAGACCTGCATTGCTGTGGGAAAATTGACATTTTGTATTTGCTTGTTCTACTTCAAGGCACTGTGTAGTAATTTGATCTGTGTGAAGAGTAAGCAAGAAACATTTTTTCTCAGTATCTTGGTATATTTGACAGTAATGAACAATTCCAATTCTTCCAAGTCACTTCCTTAGGTTTGAGAATGACTTGTTTCCCTCTAGTTTTGTTGTGGCCAATGAAGGAAAGGCAGGATGGCACCCCCAATCAATGGTGACATTTTGCAGACAGCTCACAGAACTATGAGATACTCTAGTAGATAAACTATTTCTTCTTCTGAACTGCGGTTGCTACAGTCTGCAGCCTGTAATTTCTCTTTAAAGGATGTACTTTTGAACCGACTAAACGATCTGGCGCTTTTGTGACCTCCTGGGGGGTTTGGCAAATGAAAATCTGGAAAGTGCAGGTACGGCCCGGGCAGCCATTGTGGGGGGGGGGGGGGGGGTGGTACAGATGTTGTCTTGAGGCCTAATAGTGGAAGACAAGCCTGTAATTGGCTCCAATACACTGTTAATCCGTGCCAATTGAAGCATTGAGCGAGATTAAAATAGTCGAATACAAGAACGGAAAATGAACATCTGGTCAGCACCGTCTTTCTGTATTTGACTGGCCTCCCTCTCTTCTCGCTACTACCGTTGGGCAGGGGGTGCATAAGCCTTGGATCCCACGCTGCCAAGTTCAGGTGCAGTTGGTGCCCTGCAGTCATCGGGCTGATGGACGGGCTTCACTTGCCTCAGCGCTGAATGTGCTCTGCAGCTGTGGACTCGCTTTCGGGGACTTTGCAGTTCATGTTCCATGTATTTTTGTTTACTTTTATTTTACTATTTGTGCAAATTGTAAATTGGATATATAGTGGTGTCGTAGTGTGTTTTTTTTAGTGAATTCTGTTGTGTTCCTTTGCTTTGCAAGTGCCTGCAAGAAGATAAATCTCAATACTCTGATAATAAATATAAACTTTGAACTTTAACTCTTCCACAAATGAGGCAGGTGATGGTTGATGGAGAAGCAGGTGGATAGTTGTTGAAATAGTATGTTCTTTCACCCTTTACACATGACTGCTGTGTGCTCTCAGATTCTCAATATCATCATTAATGTTCCTACTCAACTTTGAGTAGCCATAAAATACAGGTTTGAGGAGTAAATGGGGGAGTCACACTTCTTCATGGAAGCTTTAAACACAACATTGTTTATTTCTTCATCTGACTGGTAATCTCCTCTCACTGTAGAGAAAGGATTGATGTTTGACTAAAGAGCTGAGTATTGGGGTTGATGATTTGACCAGCCCAGCAGAGTCAGCTGAGAGTATCTTAAACCTCATTGCTAGGGATGTTGGATGCTTGCTTAGCTTTGATTTGGAAGATTTTGTGAAAATACCATTTTCAAGTATTTTCAAGTATCTTGAACTGATGCTCCAGGTAGTCCTGGGATCACTGCTGCACAGTAGATCATGAGGTCTGAGGTCTTGATCTTCAAATCTTTTTTTCTTCAATCAGCCTATAACTGTGCTGCTGCACGAAAGCAGCAGTTAATTTCATATCTGTTTTGCTAAAAGATGACTCCTAAGAAGTGGGGAATTGTCCATGCTTTCTTTGATCTTGCCATGAACTTGTATTACTGGATGGCAGCGTGGTGCAGTAGGAATATGTAAGTAAAGGCCTTGGTCATCACAAGCATATGCTTCACCACCACTGGTAGTATTTACATTAGGGTACTGTCCCAAGAAGGCAATATCTATCAGCCAAAATCACCATCCGGACCATGCCATCTTCTCACAGCCACCATTGACCAGGTGGAACAGAAGTCTGAAGTCCCATATCATAAGATTCTAGAACAACTACTTCCCTTCAACCATTCAGTCAGTTCTTGAACCAACCTGTATAACACTATTCATTACCCAGTAGATCAACACTATGGCCACTTTGATCACTTTGCACCACAATAGACATTGATTTAATTGTTCTAATAGTGTTCTTTCTTGTAAAAATGTGTATAATTTATGTTTTTTTCTTGAGAACGTTGCTTATACAATACTATGTGCCTGTGATGCTGCTGTAATTAAGTTTTTCATTGCACTTGTATATACTGTGCATGTACTTGTGTGTATGATAATAAACTCAGCATTGACTTTGACTTTAATGAGCCATCCATACACATGGAAAACTTTCTCCAAGGTATGAATGACATTTATTCAGTGGGAATCACAATCATTTTCATTTGAAATATTCTTTATCAGAAAATGAGAAAATACTGACGAATTTCTTATCATTTTGTTACATTAACATATGGCGAAGGAGTGTTTAGGAAAAACAATCGGTTTCAATAATTATCTTCTTATATACTTTTAAGCCATATCCTCCCCCATATTTCTTTGATCTTTCAATTACTTCTGCATTCCACCTACTAAATTCACACTAGCACATTTGTATACATGCACCTGTCAGCATCAACAGTGAATATACAAGCAAACTTCCTGAAATTATAATCCATTATAATGAGTTTGGCAAAACAAAAGGTGTGAGGGAACAATCTAAATAGTCTCTGAGCTTGCTTAATGACATGATGTTCAGATTTTCAAGTGTTTTTCTTCTTTTCCTCTATGAAGAATGATGCTTAATTTTCCTTGTCTATTTTATTGGCAGGCAAGTTGAAGATTGTAGAATCGCAAAATCTTATTCTCCTTGTCAAAGCGTCTTAGGAGTAAACATGACATGTCTGAAATCCAGTCCAAATCATTCTTATTATTACATTGAGCAGATTGGCAAGAAGGATCAGAAAATGCAGTTCATTAAATGTTTCAGTTGGCAAAGACTCTGCAGTTAATGTAGATCTTCATTTTCCGGCCATCAACATTCCTTGAATTTGCTGAGAGGAAAGTAAATCAGCAATTGGCTAGCTGCTCTAGTGGAAAATCCCTGCTCTGTAATAGTAGTTGTCATTAGTCAGACGACCTCAAACACTGGTACAACTGCTGGTAAAGTGATTGAGAAGACAGTTGCTGTTGCTAATAACTGATAGAATCAGGGATGAAGAACTCCTAGCCCCACCAGATGAAACTGAAATTTGCATGCTCAGACTTCCTCTCAACTGCTTTTGAATCCTGGATAGGTCAGGAAGTTCTACAATAACAGGAGATATGTGATGTAATGTGGCATGAATTATGGAAGTAACAATGGCTTCATCAAACCTTAAATGCAAGCACCATATTATGTGGGCAATATTCAGAGCACATTTCTCGATGACATCCAAAACAAAAATCAACAGCTTCTTTCTGAAATCTTCAGCAGTGATTCCTTTAATCTGAATGTCACTGCCTAATCTTTATATTTATTTGTCATTTAAAAGAAACGTCTGCCAATCTTTACAAAATCCATTATGTGACAACACAGAAGGTCTCCTCAGCTCAACATAACTTTGGTAATACTGGGATGAAGAGGTCAGAATAATGTGAATACTTCCTTCTCTGTGTGACTGTAATCTCCACAACTAACAAAGCAACAATAAATAATATTATCTGCTTAAGTATAATAACGATCAAAGATTAGCAGTTCTCCACTAATTGGGAGCATCAACACTTCGCTATGTAACTAGTCATGCTTTTCTGCCTATTATTTAGTATTGTTTCTATATGTTCTGAGTGCCAGAATTAAGTGAGATGATTGATATCTAATGCTTATAGTAAGATTCTGGGACTGAAATGGCCTTTAACATGATCACAGACCCTAGAGACAAAAATGTTTCTGGCTACATCACGAGTGATAATTATTTGGCAGTTGAGAAGTCTGAACTTGCAATCTCCAATTTCCTCTCTAGGGACTTGGAGTTCCACATCCCTGATTTTATGTGTACTCTTCTGGTTGGAATCTTACTTTACTGCCTTTTGATTACATGAACAATCATAATTCTATTGAGATAGAATTAAACTCTTGGTGAGACACCCAGTAAAGTGACTTGAGAGTGAAATAAAGCAGTGAATGAAATTTTCTTATTCCCCAATGTCATGTGGCTAGTTCAAATGCATTAATATTTATAAAATAGTTCCATAAATGTTTCCTACATATTGGGTGAATTTACCACCAGGTGTTCGGAAGCTGATACGGTGAAGTATATTTATAAATTTGAGCAAGATTACTCAGAAAGGAGACATCACATGATAGAAGGACGTAGATACAGTGGGAATTCATGAGAATTCATGGAAAATCAATATTGTTGGGTGCTGGTATGTTGATATGTTGAAATGTTTTGACAGCCTGGTATGGCTGCACTGTTCTCCACCCCCCACCCCCCCCCAACTCACAAGGAATCTATTGTTTAATAGAAAATAGAACAAGGAGCAATCTAGTACAGTACAGTTCTTTTGGCCCACAATGTTTTGCTGAACTTCTAACCAACTTCAAGTGTGATGCTTCCCCCTGCAGAGCTCTTCATTTTTTTCCCACCTATTTTCCAATCTAAGAATGTCTTAAATTTCCCTCGTGTATCTGCCTCTCCCACCACTCCTAGCAGGGTACTCCACACATTTCCCACTCTTTGCTTAAAAAATCATCTCTTGCATCCCTCCCTATACTTTTCTCCAATCACCTTAAAATCATGCCACCTCATTTTAACCATTTCTGTTCTGGGAAAAGTCTCTGGCTATCCTTTTGATCTATGCCTCTTATCATCTTGTACACCTCTATCCAGTTGTTTCTCATCCTTGTTCGCTCTAAGGAGAAAAGCCTTACCTTGTTTAAACTATCCTCAATTCCCATAAGGCCTGCTCTCTAATCAGGCAGCATTCTGGTAAATCTCCTCTGCATCCTCTTTAGTGCTTCTGCATCCTTCCTATAATGAAGGTAACCAGAATTGAACGCAATACTCCAATACTCTTTCCACAATACTCTGCATCTATTAATGCCCCGTTATAACCTACAACAAATTCTACGCTATACATCACAATAATAACCTTCATACTACTTGCAAAGTTTCCAGCTCACCCTTTTATTTCTTCATCTAAGTCACTTCCAAAAATCACTAAGACCAGAGGTCCCAGATTAGATCCCTATAGAACACCACTAATCACAGACCTCCAGGCAGAATACTTTCATGTACTACCATCCTCTGCTACCTGTAGGCAAGCTAATTCTGAATCTATGCAGCCATGTTTCTGTGAATCCTGTGCCTCCAGACTTCCTGAATGAGCCTTGATGAATGCATTACTAAAACCCATACACATTCTGCATCACACATCAAAGTTGCTGGTGAACGCAGCAGGCCAGGCAGCATCTCTAGGAAAAGGTACAGTCAATGTTTCAGGCCGAGACCCTTCAGTTAGTCCTGACGAAGGGTCTCAGCCTCTTACTAACTCTTCCTTCAGTTAGTCCTGACGAAGGGTCTCGGCCTGAAACGTCGACTGTACCTCTTCCTAGAGATGCTGCCTGGCCTGCTGCGTTCACCAGCAACTTTGATGTGTGTTGCTTGAATTTCCAGCATCTGCAGAATTCCTCATGTTCACACTCTGCATCCACCACTCTAACTTCATTGATTTGTTTTGTCACTTAAAAATGAAAATGGAAGATAGGAAGGTTGAATGAAGTGTACACTGGGATATTCAGGACCTAAGATATAGGAGCAGAATTGAACAACTTGGACCATTTAATCTTCTCTGTCATTCCATTATGGCTGATCTATTATCCCTCTCAACCCTATTTTCCTGCCTTCTCCCCTAACCTTTGATGCCTGAATGACCAAGAGTCTTTCAACCTCTGCTTGAAATATGCTCAGTGACTTGGCCTCCACACATACCCGTGGCAACGAATTCCACAGATTCACTACCCTCTGCTTAAAGGAATTCCTTCTCATCTCTGTTCTAAATGGACATTCCTCTATTTGGAGCCTGTGGTCCTAGACTCACCCACTGTAGGAAACATCTGCTCTACATCCACTCTGTCTAGGCCTTTCAATATTTGATAGGCTTCACTACTCAATCTTCTAAACTCCAGCGAGTACAGGCCCAAAGACATTAAACACTCCTCATACTTTAATCCTTTCATTGCCAGAATCATTTTCATGAACATCCTCTGGACTCTCTTCAAAAGATGCCAACACATATTTACTTAGATAAGGAGCCTAGTACTTCTCACAATAGAACAAGTGAGGTCTGACCAATGCCTCAGAAACCCCTGGCATCACATCATTGCTCTTATATTCTAGTCCTCTAGTCCTAATGCTAATATTACATTTTTCTTCCTTACCACTGACTTAATCTGTGAGTTAACCTTTAGGGAATCCTGCACAAGGACTCCCAAGTCACTTTGAACTTCTGATTTTTGAACTTCCTCTCTGTTTAGAAAGTAGTCTATGCTTTTATTCCTTCTACCAAAATGTATGATCATACACTTCCCAACACTGTATTCCATCTGTCACTTATTTGCCCATTCTCTTAATCTGTCTAAGTCCTTCTGCAGCCTACTTCCTTCCTCATCACTACCTACCCCTCCACCTACCTTTGTCTTGTTTACAAACTTAGCCACAAAGCCATCAGTTCTGTCACCCAGATCAGCTAACGTGAAAAGAAGTGGTCCCAATGTTGATGCCCACGGAACACCACTGGCCACCAGCAGCCAACCAGAACAGATCCCTTTTATTCCCATTCTTTGCCTCCTGACAGTCAGCCAATCTTTTACTTCTGCTTGTATCTTTTCTCTAATACCATGGGCTGTTACCTGGTTAAGGAGCCTCATGTGCAGCACCTCGTCAAAGGTCTTCTGAAAATCCAAGTAAACAATAGCAACTGACTCTTGTTTGTCTATCCTGCTTGTTATTTCATCAAAGAATTCCAACAGCCAACTCATAGACATTCTTCAAATTCCCTCTCTTGGGATCCAGCACCAACCTGATTTTTCCAATCCACCTGAATATTGAAATCCACCATTGTCCTTATTATAAGCTGTTTTTATTTCCTGTTCAAATTTATATCCCACATCCTGTCTACTGTTTTGGAGCCCATATATCATGTGTGGCACCTCATCAAAGGCCTTCTGAAAATCCAAGTAAACCATAGCAACTAAAACACTACTGAAATTTTCATCCATGCCTTTCCTATCTGATGGGAGTGATATACACAGGTAGGAAAGGCACTAAAGCACTACACAGGGCAGCATTAGGTGATATTAATAAGGTAGGAATTGATCACTAAGGAGATAGTATTGCTATGTTGTTTGAAACTCATTTGGGATTCAAACCTGATACACAGGAAAACAGGGAACAAATTTTGCAATGTCAGACAAAGAAAATGGCTCATTTCTCCTGATGTTTAGTTGGTGGAAATTTCTGCTTATCTGTTCCAGTCAATCCCAATCAAGCAATCAAAGAATTTTATGACAATGCAACAGTCAAAGGACGGTGGTGAGAAACAGTTGGGTGTTGTCTACATGTGAAGATATACAGGCGGGGCAATTTGTAGTTTGATGTTCTCCTTCGACCGGTTTGGTTCCATGGCTTTTTGTTTCGTGGCTGTCTGTGAGAACAAGAAATTTCAGGGTTGTATACCGCATACATACTTTGGCTCATGGTCAAAGGCCACGGTTACCTCATCAGGTAACTGAAGACAGCACCCCGGTGTATGATACAAGATAATAGATGTACTTTGAATCTTTAAAATATCAGCGTGTTTTCAGTTGATACTGATAGGAAAAACAAGTCCAAGAAGCATAGAAGTTGGTCAAGAGATATAAGTCTTACGTTCAGGTGAGATTGGAGAGTACGTAACAAGAAATAGACACAAGAGAACACCTCAAGTTCAAAATTAGACTGGAGTTAGTCTGTGTACTGGTTTTGTAGAACAAGTAGGTGTAATCTTTAACAGTCCCTGTGATTCAGCCTGGTTTCCTTGGCTGCGTAAGTCTAGGGAAGACAAACTCCGGCCCTGCCAAATTCATGGGATTGAGGCGTGCTCCCACCCCAAACCTCAGTTGCTGCATCATTTGCTACCCTATTACAAATTGCTGCCATGAAACAGACAGTAGGCTGCATATGGTTAAAGGAATTATATTTATGAATCTTAACTTAACTAAAGGGTGAGTAAAGAATAATACAATAAGGGTCCATTCTAATTAAGTAATCAAATATGCACAAGTTGGAATTCATCTTGGACTCCTCTGTCACTCATGAGCTGGGCCCTCGTCAGTGTGAGCACACACACCACCTTCCGAAGGTCGCTCGCAATCCATCTCGAACAAATGGGTCTCCCACCGGATTGTATACTACGACCGGTTCTCCCCAGCGTATTCTTTCTCCAACTCCCACCGAACAAAAGCCCAGGCCCAGCCTTACTGTCCCTCACCAAGAAAACCTCCCGCTAACTAGATGTCACACATTCCACATCATCCCTTATCTTCAACAGTAATCCAAACAAGCTGAAAACAAACTGCTCTTACAGAACTGCCAAAATGAAATACATAGAGCATAACAGTAAAAATATGAACCAGAGCATTACATTATATATTAGACTACCAATAACTACCAATTGAGTTACATATCTAATGACATTATAAAATCATTATCACATGACTCATTTGCATACACTCAGTGGCCACTTTATTACTTATCTCCTGTACCTAATAAAACAGCTTCTGCGTGCATGTCTTCTGCTTCTGTAGTCTATCTACTTCATGGTTTGACATGTTGTGCATTTAGCGATGCATGCTACTGATGTAATGAGTTGTTATTTGAATTACTGTCCCCTTTGTATCAGCTTAAAAAAAGTCTAGCCATTCTCTTTTGACTTATCTCATTAACAAGGCATTTTCACCCTCAGAACTACCACTCACTGTATGTCTTTGGTTTCATAATCATATTTCTACAGCTGTAGGGCAGAGGGCAGCTCCATGATTTTCTACTGACCCAGGCCTTAAGCAACACAGACATACAATTCTATAGTCCTGCAAAGGTATTTACCCAACCCCAGTTAGCCCAGATCCTCCACACCGACTGATTAGAAATTTGCATCAATGAGCAGGTGTATACGCATACCCATATCCAACGTTAATCTCCTTTTGAAACATAGAAACATAGAAAACCTACAGCACAATACAGGCCCTTCCGCCCACAAAGTTGTGCCGAACATGTCCCTACCCTAGAAATTACTAGACTTCCCCATAGCCCACTAATTTTCTAAGCTCCATGTACCTATCCAAAAGTCTCTTAAAAGACCCTATCGTATCCGCCTCCACAACCGTTGCCGGCAGCCCGTTCCACGCACTCACCACTCTCTGAGTAAAAAACTTACCCCTGACATCACCTCTGTACCTACTCCCCAGCACGTGTGTCCTCTTGTGGCAACCATTTCAGCCCTGGAAGAAAGCCTCTGACTATCTACATGATCAATGCTTCTCATTATCCTATACACCTCCATCAGGTCACCTCACATCCTCCATTGCTCCAAGGAGAAAAGGCCAAGTTCACTCAAACTGTTTTCATAAGGCATGCTCCCCAATCCAGGCAACATCCTTGTAAATCTCCTCTGCACCCTTTCTATGGCTTCCACATCCTTCCTGTAGTGAGGCAACCAGAACTGAGCACAGTACTCCAAGTGGGGTCTGACCAGGGTCCATTATAGCTGCAACATTACCTCTTGGCTCCTAAATTCAATTCCATGATTTATGAAGACCAATACACCTTATGCCTTCTTAACCACAGCGTCAACCTGCGCAGCTGCTTTGAGCGTCCTATGGACTCGGACCCCAAGACCCCTCTGATCCTCCACACTGCCAAGAGTCTTACCATTAATATTATATTCTGCCATCATATTTGACTTACCAAAATGAACTACTTCACACTTATCTGGGTTGAATGTGCTTTGTAATACATGCACATATGCACATATTTGCATATATGCTTTGTAAATAAATGACTGTTACTGATTAAATCTGTTACCTGGCTTTGTCAGATGTGTGGACTTTCTTGACTGCATTTATGTCAATGAAACTGTAGTTATATTTTAAAGGATTCAAATCACTAATCATTCTGTCTTCTCATCACTAGTTGGTTCTATATGCACTGCTGGAATACATCCATCATCACAAAATTTTTTACTGTGTTCTGATATATCCCTGGGTACAATCACTTAGCCAACATCAAACCTTCTGACTTTTTCAACCATCTTGAATAAGATATCATTTAGTACTTTAGATTTACGTATACTGTCTGTGTTGGCAGAAACATCTCAAGCTTCATCATGCTTACAGGGCCGCATGCAGTTCGCGCTGTTGACCCATGACTATCGCAAGATGCAGTTCAAACCAAATCATCAAGTTGACTGATGTCACAACAGTGGTTGGCCTTGACAACAAGACAGATAGATAGATAGATAGACAAATACTTTATTGATCCCAAAGGAAATTACAATGTCACAGCGGCATTACAAGTGCACAGATATACAAATATTAGCAGAGAAGAAGGAAAGAATAAAAAATAAGTTACCTCAAACAATCTAACAGGAGGGGTCATCACTTCCCCGGCTATAGGTTGACTCCTTATAGAGCCTCGTGGTCAAGGGTAAGAATGACCTCATATAGTGCTCTTTGGAGCAGCACAGTTGCCTTAGTATATTACTGAAAGTGCTCCTCTGTTCAGCCATTGTGGTATGCGGAGGGTGAGAAACATTGTCCAAAATTGACAGAATTTTCCGTAGTCCTTTGTTCTACCACTGCCTGCAGAGTGTCTAGTTTGACTGCTGTAATGGAGACAGCCTTTCTAATCAGTTTATTGAGCTTGTTGGCATCACTCGTGTTGACGTCATTGCCCCAGCTCACTACCACATAGAGGGCTGTACTGGTAATGGCAGACTGGTAGAACATATGAAGGAGGGAGCTGCATACTCCAAAGGACTTCAGTCTAGAACATAGAAACATAGAAAACCTACAGTACAATACAGGCCCTTCGTCCCACAATGCTGTGCTGAACATGTCCTTACTTTAGAAATTACCTAGGCTTACCCATAGCTCTCTATTTTTCTAAGCTCCATGCACCTATCCAAGAGTCTCTTAAAAGATGCTATTGTATCTGCCTCCATCACCATCACCGGCAGCCCATTCCACACACTCACCACTCTCTGCGTAAAAAACTTACTCCTGACATCTCCTCTGTGCGTACTTCCAAGCACCTTAAAACCGTGCCCTCTTGTGTTAACCATTCCCATTAGCCTGGGAAAAAAACATCTGACTATCCACACAATCAATGCCTCTCATCATCTTATACACCTCTATTAGGTTACTTCTTATCCTCCGTTGCTCCAAGGAGAAAACCCTGAGTTCACTCAACCTATTCTCATAAGGCATGCTCCCCAATCCAGGCAACATCCTTGTAAATCTGCTCTGCACCCTTTCTGTAGTTTCAACATCCTTCCTGTAGTGAGGTCACCAGAACTGGGCACAGTACTCCAAGAGGGGTCTGATCAGGGTCCTATATAGCTGCAACATTACCTGTCGGCTCTTGAACTCAATCCCATGGTTGATGAAGTTCAATGCACTGTATGTCTTCTTAACCACAAAGTCAACCAGCATAGTAGCCTTGAGTGTCCTATGGACTCAGACCCCAAGATCCTTCTGATCCTCCACGCTGCCAAGAGTCTTACCATTAATACTGTATTCTGTCATCATATTTGACCTATAAAAATGAACCACCTCACACCTATCTGGGTTGTACTCCATCTGCCACTTCTCAGCCCATTTTTGCATCCTATCAATGTCCCACTGTAACTTCTGACAGACCTCCACACTATCCACACCTCCAACCTTTGTGTCATCAGCAAATTTACTAACCCATTCCTCCAGTTCCTTATCCAGGTCATTTATAAAAATCACGAAGAATAGGGGTCCCAGAACAGATCCCTGAGGCACACCACTGGTGACCGACCTCCATTCAGATTATGACCCGTCTACAACCGCTCTTTGCCTTCTGTGGGTGAGCCAGTTCTGGATCCACAAAGCAAGGTCTCCTTGGATCCCATGCCTCCTTACTTTTTCAATAAGCTTTACGTGGGATACTTTGTCAAACGCCTTGCTGAGATCCATATACACTACATCTACTGCTCTACCTTCATCAATGTGTTATTAGAGAATTTCTGCAGATAACATGATTCAGCTTTGTATCTGAAGTCCGGGGTATACAGGGTAAACAAAGCAGGTACAGGGTTCTGAGCTGGATAAGGCAGGTACAGGGTTCTGAGCTGGATGACCAGCCATGATCATACTGAATGGTTGTGCAGGCTCGAAGGGCCGAATGGCCTACTCCTGCACCTATTTTCCAGGTTTCTATGTTTCTATGAGCCAATACAGTCCCTTGTGGGATCTCAGTGCTGCTTGTAGCCGTGTCTGACACACAGCTCTGAAGATGGACAAACTGTGGTCTGCTTGTCAGGTAGTCCATTATCCAGGATACAATGGAAGTGCCAATCTGCATTGAATGGAGCTTTTCTCCCAGCAGTGAAGACTGTATGGTATTGAAGGCACTTGAGAAATCAAAAAAAAACCATGATCCTCACAGTGCTGCCCTACTTATCCAAACGGGAGTAGGCTCTGTTCAGCAGGCGGATGACAGCATTGTCAACTCCAGTGTTCTCCTGGTAGGCAAACTGCAGGGGATCGAGGGCTGATCTGAACAGGGGTTGGAGGTGAGCCAGGACCAGCCTCTCCAGAGTCTTCATGATGTGTGATACAGAGTAAAGAGAGGAGCTAGGATGGCTGGTAAAATGGTGCAGGCACAGCAGCTTGCATCTCAGCTTAGAAAAGAGATGATTGTGGACATTATGAAGGTGCAGGATGAACACTCCTCACTACATATATATGGCTCCTCTCTGTGAGTGCTGATAATAACTGACTAAAAATACAAGGAATAATAGTGGAAGTGTTTTTTCTCTCTTAGTATTTCTCTTTAGCAAAAGGTTTTCAATTATTTGCAAGTCTTTGATGTGTTTTAATTGTTTTATTTGTCAATTTAATATAGTACTTAAAATTCTTTACTTCATCCTGAACAGTTTGTAAATGGAATCAAATATATTCGGGATACATAAATACATTTGAAATTATTTGTAGCTCTGAGCAGTGATGAAGCTCCTCTCAAGCTAATCTTTCTGTCAAATCCTATCAGTAGAGTTCTGGGGGGCAGGCCTTTTGTGCTATTTTTCAGGAGGCCTGGTCACCAGATTTGTGACATTGTCGCTTTGCATCTGGCCCAACTAAATGTGGATTTAACTGTGGATTACAGTTGCAGGCAGTGATCCAAAATCAGCATGATCCATCTAATAGCTTTCAGCTTTGATGAAAGGACAGCATTCTGAAATATTTTTCTCACCAGGAATCCTGCCTGACTTTATTTATTTGTTTTCTGTCTAAAGTTTCGAGTTCAAGCGTTAGCAATATATTGTCTTTGTTACATATTTGTATATTAATTTCCTGCAGAATCAACAGGAATTCTGCAGATGCTGGAAATTCAAGCAACACACATCAAAGTTGCTGCAGAATCATTTGGTTTTCCAGCCTCTTACTGAATATAATATTAAGAAGAGAAAACGTACTGGTGAATAATTCTGCCACTCAACTGGGCCCAAGCCATAGCACTGTCAAAGTGCTTTTCTGTGATATTATCAAGTCATGTGTAATGTTTGTAGAAAAATAAGCTCAGCTTAAGTATTATTGGTTAAATGATCATGAGAATATTCAATGGTAGATATTCTCTAGCTTCCTTGTGTAAATAGTCATATAATAGACTTGTCTCTCAACTGTAAGACTGCTCCTCTGGGGTTAATAATAATGCCACTGAACTGTTTACAGAGAAAACCCCTAAGACATTCTTCAAATGGACTGTCTCTTTTCTTCATTCTCACAGGATCTATGTTGGTCTAATTCTGCCTTACTTTTACACGTGAATTCCTTCAAGCGATCACTAATCATTTTTACTGGAGAAAACTTGGTAATGAAATGCACTTTGGAATTGAACAGAATCCACCACATTTATATCAACTATGTTGGTTCTCAGTATTGACTGGATCAACTTTGCGTCTGTTTCTTTTCCACCTTCATGACTTGCACTGCTGACCAAAGAGTTGCGTACATTCTCATTCAGATTTAGATTTCATGAAGATTGATTTTACTTCTGACTGTTGGTTCTTAAGTGGAATGTGCTAACTGACTGGCTATCAATTGATTTTCACCATTTTAGTGCTGAACACCATAGGCAGTCAAATATGAGCAAGATATTTATTAAAGCAAAACACAGAAGATGCTAGAGGAGCACACATCAAAGTTGCTGGTGAACGCAGCAGGTCAGGCAGCATCTCTAGGAAGAGGTACAGTCGATGTTTCGGGCCGAGACCCTTCGTCAGGACTAACTGAAGGAAGAGTTAGTAAGAGATTTGAAAGTGGGAGGGGGAGGGGGAGATCCGAAATGATAGGAGAAGACAGGAGGGGGAGGGATGGAGCCAAGAGCTGGACAGGTGATTGGCAAAAGGGATATGAGAGGATCATGGGACAGGAGGCCCAGGGAGAAAGGAAAGGGGGAGGGGGGAAACCCAGAGGATGGGCAAGGGGTATAGTAAGAGGGACAGAGGGAGAAAAAGGAGAGAGAGAGAAAGAATGTGTATATAAATAAGTAACGGATGGGGTATGAGGGGGAGGTAGGGCATTAGCGGAAGTTTGAGAAGTCAATGTTTGTGCCATCAGGTTGGAAGCTACCCAGACGGAATATAAGGTGTTGTTCCTCCAACCTGAGTGTCTTCATCTTTACAGTAGAGGAGGCCGTAGATAGACATATTAGAATGGGAATGGGATGTGGAATTAAAATGTGTGGCCACTGGGAGATCCTGCTTTCTCTGGCGGACAGAGCGTAGGTGTTCAGCAAAATGAGCTCCCAGTCTGTGTCGGGTCTCGCCAATATATAGAAGGCCGCATCGAGAGAACCGGACGCAGTATATCACCCCAGCCAATTCACAGGTGAAGTGTCGCCTCACCTGGAAGGACTGTCTGGGGCCCTGAATGGTGGTAAGGGAGGAAGCGTAAGGGCATATGTAGCTAGAGGAACTCTGCAGGTAAGGCAGCATCTATGGAAATGAATAAACAGTTAACGTTTTAGATTGAGAGCCTTCTTCAAGACTGAAAAGGAAGAGGGGAAGAACCCAAATAAAAAGGTGGGGGTATGGGGAAGGAGGACTAGCTAGAAGGTGATAGATGAAGCCAGGTGAGTAAGATGCAAAACTGGGCTGAGAAGTGGCGATGGAGTTCAACCCAGATAAGCATTTTGTTAGGTCAGATATCATGGTAGAATATAGTATTAATGGTAAGTCTCTTGACAGTGAGGAGGATCAGAGGGATCTTGGTGTCCGAGTCCATAAGACACTCAAAGCTGCTGCGCAGGTTGACTCTGTGGTTAAGAAGGCATACAGTGTATTGGCCTTCATCAACCATGGGATTGAGTTCAAGAGCCGAGAGGTAATGTTGCAGCTATATAGGACCCTGGTTAGACCTCACTTGGAGTACTGTGCTCAGTTCTGGTCACCTCACTACAGGAAGGACATGGAAACTATAGAAAGGGTGCAGAAGAGATTTACAAGGATGTTGCCTGGATTGGGATGCCTTATGAGAATAGGTTGAGTGAACTTGGTCTTTACTCCTTGGAGTGACGGAGGATCCAGAGGATGAGATGATAGAGATGTATAAGATGATGAGAGGCATTGATCATGTTGATATTCAGAGGCTTTCTCCCAGGGCTGAAATGGCTAACACAAGAGGGCACAGTTTTAAGGTGCTCGGAAGTAGGTACAGAGGAGATGTCAGAGGTAAGTTTTTTATGTACAGAGTGGTGGGTTCATGGAATGGGCTGCCGGCAATGGCCTTGGAGGCAGATACAAGAGTTTCTTTTAATAAACTCTTGGGTAGGTAAATGGAGCTTAGAAAAATAGAGGGCTATGGTTAACCCCAGGTATTTTCTAAAGTAAGTACAAACGTTTGTACATGTTTGGCACAGTATTGTGAGCCAAAGGGCCTGTATGGTGCTGTAGGTTTTCTATGTTTCTATGAAAGGTAAAGGGCTGGAGAATAAGGAGAGGAAAGTGAACCATGAGAGAAAGGAAACGAGAGCTACTAGGGGGAGGTGATAGGCAGGTGAGGAGAAAACATAAGAGGCCAGAGTGGTGAATAGAAGAAGAAGGAAGGTAAAGAGGGAAAATTATTGAGCCTATTGTGTCTCGAGTCGTTAAGCTCTTGTGTTTTCTGACTAGTTTTGCAAGCTTACTTTGACTGGCACGGGTTGTCAGCGTACTATGATTATTTAAAATGTACTCCCAATTAGCATTTATTATGGGGTCCTTGGGTGTTTCAAGAATGATTTGTCTCGTGTGTATCTCGGTTGAGCCACCAATATTCAGTTGGAATTTCTAAGAATAAACTCTTGTTTCTTTCTCAATATGGGAGTCTATTGTTTCTCTGCACCAGGGTTCAGTTATTTGTCAGCGCACACCATGACTGAAGGATCCCATTGCCATAAGTAGACTCAGCACTGTTTCAGCTGCAGCTTGGACATCGGTCGGCTGTCCCCAGCTATGCCTGCTTTTTCATCGGCTACACAGAACAGTCCATGTTCCAAGTCCTCCCTGGTAATGCCTCCCAGCTCTCCCTTTGTTGCATTGATGATTACATTGACACTGCATCATGCACTCGTGCTAAGGTCATCGATTTCATCAACTTAGCCTCCAACTTCCATCCTGCCCTTAAATTCACCTGGACCATTTCTAACCACTTTCTCCCCTTTCTTCATCTCTTTAACTCCTTCTCTGAAGGCAAGCTGTCTAATGACATCCTTTATGAACCCACTGGTTCCCATAGGTATCTTGACTATACCCGTTCCCACCTTTATTCCGTCTTGGTAATGTCCTGTAAAAATGCTATTCCCTTTTTCCAGTTCTTTGTCTCTGCTGCATCCTTTTCCAGGATGAGGATTTCTTTTCCAGCACATCAGACACGTCCTCCTATTTCAAATAATGGGATTTTCCTTCTTCCACCATCGATGTTGCCTTCTACTACAATTCTTCCATTTCCCATAAATCTGTACTCATCCCATCTTCCTGCAACCTTATCAGGCATAGAGTTCCTCTTGTGCTCACCTACCACCCAATGAGCTGCTACATCCAAAACATCATTCTCCCCTATTTCCAACATCTTCAACAGGATTCTATCACCAAGCATATTGTGCACTCATTCCTCCTCACTAATCTCCCTCCCAGCACTTATCCCTGCAAACACCAGAAATGCTACACCTGCCCATTCACCTCCTCCCTTACCTCAATTCTAAGCCCTAAATAGTCCTTCTGGTGAAGTAACAGTGCACCTGTGAATCTGTTGTGGTTGTCTATGCTATCCGGTGTTCCTGACGTGGCCTTCTCTACTTTGATGAGACCTGATGTAAATCGGTGGACCGCTTTTTTGAACACCTCTGATCCATCCACCAAAAGCAGAGATGGAGGAGCAACACCTCATATTCCATCTAGGTGGCCTACAACCTGATACCATGAATATTGATTTCTCCTTCTAGTAATTCTTTCCTTCCCCCTTGCCTCTTATATTCCCCACTCTGGCCTCTTATCTCTTCTCCTCACCTGGCTATCACCTCCCCCTATTGCCCCTCGTGCTTCATTTTCTCCCGTAGTCCACTTCCTGCTCCTATCAGATTCCTTCTTCGCAAACTCTTTACCTTTCCAATCCACTTGGTCTCACCTCCCACCTTCTAGCTTGTCCTCTTTCCCGTACTGCCACCTTTTAATTATGTCCAATTCCCCCTTTCTTTCCAGTCCTGATGAAGCATCTTAGCCCAAAATATCTTCTGTTTATCCATTTCCATAGATGCTGCCCGACATGATGAGTTCCTGTCACAATTTGTGTGTGTTGCTCTGGATCTCTAGCATCTACAGAATTTCTTGTGTTTAAGATATTTATTTAAATGTTTCAGTTAAGCTTCTTATACTACATTGTATCTGCTCAGGATAAGATTCTGAGAAACATTTTATCAGCTAGAGTGGGTTTAGAAAAGTTCACTGTACAAAGTGGTCTGAAAAGTAGATTTTTTAAAATTCAGTTTCACTCTCCAAGTTATTATTCGCTTTTGCTATGATGTGTCTGAGCAATTTATGAAAATATTATTTGTACACATGGAAATTTTTTTTAGAACCGATGCAATTTTTATTGTTTATTTTTCATTGCAAATCTGGCTCTAATTGAACTATATTGAATACTTAGGCAGAAGAGGAGCCATAAAAACCAACATGCAGAAAAGGAGCATTGACAATGCATTGGCAAGGATGTAGAAGATGAAATAATGTTGAGGAGGAGGCAGTCATTTCTTTCTCATGGTTTATTGTACTGAGGAGGATGTGAAGGGGAGGATAATAATACATTGTTGTTCATACTCATATTACAACTACAATATAGAAGAAGGCCATTTGGCCCATCAAGTCAATGTCAGCTCTCAAAACAATCCCATCAATCCTATTTCTCACTTACTTCTCTGTGAAGTAGACTTTCTCAAATACAAATGCCTTAAAATCACCTTATCAGCTCAGCTAACTCACAGTCAGTGGCAAGAGGGTTTCCAGGGACAGTAGCAAAATGTTTGAAGTTCCAAGTGAGTATGCCTGGAGTAGGTGGTAAAGATGTAGGCTGGTGTGTCACAGACTGCAATAGGTATAGCTTTTCTACCTGCAAAATGGTGCCTCATATATCAGGATGCTGCTTATTGGCTTCAGGTCGACAATTAATTCCATCATTAAATGGAAGGAGGAGAAGATGGCTGTGTAACGGCAGCACGTGCGGTCTTTCCAGTGATGAATATCTGTTATCTGTCAAGTAGAGGACCGTGCACAATCCTGATTTGATGGAGACAGACGTGAGAGTACGGAGGAACATCTGGAAAACTTCTGGAAAGCTTCGCTGCCGCTGCTACTGTGTGGTAACCAGAATTTCTGCAGCAGAAGGCCCCGAAATCCTTGGCTTTGCTTGTTTCAGTGGCCGGGACGAAGTCGAAGGCGCTCGGCAAAGGATGGCGCTTGGGAAGCTGTATCAGAGGGGCTGGCCGGAGGCTCGAAGTTTTCGGACGGATGGACTCAGTGTTGGCTATGGTTGGCTGTTTCCAAGGCATTGGCAAGTTGATAGTGCCTGGAGGTTTATGGCAGGGGGTTTCTCCCTTTTGCTGCTGCTAACAGGGACTCGGGGCCTTTTGAGACTTTTTTTTTACTGTGCCCATAGTTTGTTCTTCATCAAATTATGGTATTGCTTTGCACTGCTGTAACTATATGTTATAATTATGTGGTTCTGTCAGTGTTAGTCTTCGGTTTGTCCTGTTTTCCGTGATATCACTCCGGAGAAACATTGTATCATTTCTTAATGCGTGTATGCATTTCTAAATGACAATAAACGAGGACTGAGTGTTCTCATAATCTAAAAGATTTCATGGCTCAGAAACTGGTGGGTAAACTGTTCTCACTGGGTCTCAACACCTTTCTCTGTAACTGCATTTTGGACTATTGACAGAAAGAGGAAAGGCAGTCCACGTTGGCAGTAAAATCTTTAGGTCCGTCAGGCTGAGCACTGGCACCCCCCTGTGGCTGCGTGCTCAGCCCCATGCTGCTCACACTGCTGACACATGACTGTACTGCATCCAGTTCAAAATGAAACATCAAGTTCACTGATGGCGCAACAGTGGTTGGCCTAAATCAACAACGAAGACAAGACAGTGTATAGACAGGAGGTAGAACAGCAGGTTCAAAGATATAAGGGCAACATTTTGAATCTCACCATGGACAAGACTAAAGAGATGAGTATCGACTTTAAGAAGGTGCCGGATGACACTCCTCATTGCACATAAATGACTCATCCTTGGAGAGAGTTAGGAGTGCCAGGTTTCTAGGACTGCACCTGCTGGACAATCTCACCTGGTCCCTCAACATCACCTGTCCAGCCAAGAAAGCACAACAGTGTCTCCACTTCTGGAAGAGATTGAGGTGAGCGGGGCTGCCCCCATCCCTGCTTTCTAAGCAATTTTTACAGGAGCACCATTGAGAGTGTCCTGACCAGCTGCATCTCTGTCTGCTATGGGATTGCAAGGCATCTGACTGCAAGACTCTACAAAGGATTTTGAGGACTGCTAAGAGGCTTATCGGAATCTCTCTTTCATCTATCCAAGATATCTATCAAGAATGCTGCATAAACAGGCAAGTGAGCATTGTCAATAATCCCTCCCATCTGTACAACAATCTCTTTGACCCCCTATCATCAGGCAGGAAGAACCGTAGCATCAGGACAAGGACTGTTACGATGGCGAACAGGTCTTTCCCCAGGCCGTGACAATCCTGAACTCCCTGTCACCACCCTGGTCTCATCAGATATGAAGCACCAGTAGTGTATACTATTTGCTTTTTGACTTGTGTTGTAAATGCAATACGTTAATTTATTTGTGGTATTATACAGTAACCCTTGTATGTTGTGTGTGTGTGTGTTGTACATATTGAGTGGTTCACTTTGGTCTGGAGGAATGTTGTTTCGTTTTGTGGGATCCATGTATATAATTAAATTATAAACACACTTGAACTTGACCGTGAATGGTTCTTCATCTGATGAAGGGTCTTCTCCCTGAAATGTTATCTATTTTTCCCTTCCTGCCGATGTTGTTGACCTGGTGAGTGTTTCCAGCATTTTCTATTTTTTTTTAATATGTGATGCAAATTGGGTTTATACTTGACATGTTTAAACACATTTTTGTTGTTGTGGACATTTCCATGGTCATTTCAGCCGCTTTTACTCTGTCTTGCATGTGGGGTTCATGATGTCTTTTCAATAGTTGTAAGCAACATGAAATCCGGAAGTGTAACTAAACAATGAGGCACGTGTTACTAGGTTTCCAGAGGATCTCAACATGGTGATGTGATGGATATGTATGTATATGGTGGTTGAAATTCAGTACAAAGAAATATGAGATAATAAGTTTTGTTGGAAGAATAAAAGACAATATGTTAAATTATACAATATTAAGCAAGGGATACCTGTGCACAAATTCACATAAGTTTCATAAAGCAGTTATTATAATATATGCACTATAGGCCTCATAAACGGGGGCAATAGAATTTAATTTGTCTGTGGTTACATGTGTTAAGCAAGATCCACAGAGGAAATATCTCCTTGAAGAATAATTGGAAATGTGTTTCAATGGTTCCTACTGATCACAATTTTCAAATTTCATGCAATATCATTTGTTACTGGCATCAGATATGCTTGACTGAACTTGTCAGTATTTACCTTTAGTGGCTTGGGAACATAAATCACAAAATTTATGCTTGCCTGTATTATAATCTCTCATTAGATTATGGGGTAATGAGTTTAACCAGGAAGAGACCATTGCATTACAAAAAGATCTCATATCTAATCAGTAGTTATGGCAATGCAAAAGTGTTCCAGAAATCCAGAGTAAACAATTATGTTAGAATTCGGTATTCTGTAGAACTCTTTGCCCCTCAAAATAGTAATTCAATAAATAGCATGTGAGCTGGGCTTCTCTCTCTGCCAAAGTATCATGACACCCATTTCTGACCTGACATTGACTCTGCTTTTAGTATGACAATTCTTCTTCACCACCTTCTCCTACTTTCTCACTAATTCTTGGCTTCAGCTAACAATCTTATTTCTGTTATACTCTCCGAGCTCTGCTTCACAAGCACTCTGACCCTAACTCTCTTCTGCAGATTCAGATACACCTACACAAGATTTAGTGGTGAAGATCAAGAGAATATATGTGAGTACTTCAGAAGTTTATATGTTGGTATGTTTTGCTGACTTTTTATGACTAGCTTCCTTCTGATTAGGCTAGTGTGTTGTACTTTAATCCCTCTCTTCTATTTTATACATAATGCAATGATTATTTATATTTCTTTTTTGGAATAGAGAAGAAGAAACAATGGAATTATGTCAGTTGGTGAGGTTCAATTACAAATATCTGTAGATATCCTCAAACTAGATTATTAACCCAATTTGCACCTACTTATATCTGCCTTTTGAACATGAATTGTAAAGACTTCAGTTTGAAAAGAGCTCTATCACTGAGTTATGTCAGATAATTTAAACAAATTTATACATTCCACTTCCACCAGAGATACCCTTCTGTGAATGACTGTTGAGGTGACTAACACTTTTGGTTTCTCTGCTGTTAGTTTATTCCAAAGTGTGAAAAGTGTGTGAAATGGGTGTATAAAATGTGTCTCATACTGGAATGGATCCCAGTGCATGCTGAAATACAACACATCTAGGATCTATAATGTATTAATGACAGTCATATTTTACATCATCCTGAGAATCCTGGAAAAAGGGGTATCAAGAAAAGGCGTGGAAGTTCAAGCCTACATGATTAAGGGAGCTTTCTTTAAAAAGGTTAATAATCAGTTCTGTGAAGAAAACTCTTTGACAAACTTCATCAAAATTGCTGGACTTTGATGTGTGTTGCTTGAATTTCCAGCATCTGCAGAATTCCTGTTGTTTGACAAACTTCATTTTTCTCTGTGCAATAGGGACCTTCCCATTAATGCTCTCAACCACCGAAATTAGTGAGATACACTAGCTGTTGATTACATCTGCCTTATAAATGTGGATTTAACAATGACCTGTATTAGCTTTCTATAACTGAAGGCCTAATTGAGAAATGTATGGGAGCTACAGTCAACATTTTTTCTGTGAGTTTTCTTCTGGAAACTATCACAAGTAATCTCTTGGGGAATTCCATTATAAGCCTGACAAAAAGGAACAGAAACAGTATTTATTTAACAGTTTTGCCTGGAGATACCAAGTCAGGCTACTCTTTTAAAGTAAATATGATTTTTTTTAAATGTCAGAAAGATGTTAGAGAGCTGGATTTGCAATGAGTTGATGGTGTTCCATTTATTGTGGAGCAAGTCTTCCTGGCCGGTTCTTGCTTCCCCTCCTGCTGATACAGATAAAATAATCAAAACATCTAGCCATTTCAGAAAGTAGGCTTTCTTTAAATAAGGTAAATAAAGGACAGTGAGTCATATAATTATACACCATGGAAGCAGGCTCTTTACCCCAACTTGAGAAAGTTCTATTTTCCTGAATTTGGTCCATATCCCTCTGAACTTTTTGTATCCATGAAGCTATCCAAATTCGTTTTAAACATTGTAATTGAACCATCTCTACCATTTCCTCTGCCAGCTCATACCATATACCCACCAGTGCCGAATTAACCTAGTAGCAAAAGTAGCATATGCTACAGGCCCCAGATTTTTGAGGGCCCCGCACTAAATGCTTGCAAGCTGCAGTCTGGTGAAATTGGCATCTCACCGTATTCTCACGACGATCTGGCAACGCTGTTGTTTTCATGTCGGGGGAGCTGCACGCTGCATGGTCTATGTGTGCAGGCGTGTGTTGGCTCCTTGAGGTGTCGTGGTGACCTTTGTGCTATCTCCCATGCTCCCAAGCCACTACAGCATGAGCTGTTACGCCGCTGGAGGGTGCGCTGCTGACTTTGACTGTACACTATGTTTTGCCATCTGGATCAGTTGAAAGATTTGTGAAGTTTTTGGATATGGAAGGTCACAGTGCTGAACAGCTCGCTCAAAGTTTACTTGACTTTTTAAAGGAAAATGACATTGATACAAAAGACTGCCAAAGTTATGACAATGCCTGCAACAAGAGTGGCAAGTATAGTGGCTTACAAGCACGAATTAAAGAGCTGAATGAATTTGTGGATTACAATCCATGTTTTGCACTTTCACTAAATTTGATTGGAAAATGTACTGCTGAATGTTATCAAGAAGCATTAATTTTCTTTCAATTTGTAGAAATCCTGTACACATTTTTTTCTGCTTCTACTTATCGGTAGGATCTCCTTTATGCTGTATTATCTGATGATGGTGCTCATTTGCCTGTTGTGAAAAAAATGTCAGATACCAGGTGGTCAGCTCATGCAGATGCAACAAAAGCTTTTCAGCAATGAAACAAGTCTTGGATGACATTTCAAATAACAATGATCAGAAGGCAGAGTGTTGACAATAGGCTCGTGGACTACTTACAACCATGATGAAATTGGAAACAGGAATAATGTCATATTGTGGGATCAAGTATTACAGCGTTTTCAAATGACCAGTGCTTCTTTGCAATCTTCTGGCCAAGACTTGAACACAGCTTGTGCTCTTTATGAATCCTTGCATGGATATATTCAAGTTATGCAGTCTACTTTTTCAGACATTGAGCAAAAAGCCAAGGATACGACTAAGTGTGAAGATTATCAACAGCAAGCTCGAAGAAAACACAAGCAAAATTGCACATATGATGATTTTAGTGGTTCCAGCACTCTTGATCCACTTGTTGAATCTCAAGCACCTTCTCAGAAGTTTAAAAGCTGAACATTTCTTGCCATTATTGACAGCTTGCTTTCTGCCCTGTCAAAAAGGCAGAAAGCTTATCTAAATGTGAATGGTGTTTTTGGATTCCTTCATCAGTTACAATCGTTTACACCTGAAGAGATCGTAAAGAGGTCATCAAATCTTATTAAATCATATCCGGAAGATCTGGAAGAAAGTCTTGATGAAGAAGTTGTGCAGTTTACTGAACTGTTGAAAACTGATCTTGCTTCTCATATTGGCACCAAACAAGACCTTGTAGAGTTACAGTTGTACCATTTGATAACTGACAATTCTTTGGAGTCATGTTTTCCAAATGTAGAAAATGCCTTGCACAGCTATTTGTCACTCATGGTTACCAACTGCAGTGGAGAATGCTCATTTTCAAAACTGAAAAGGATTAAAAATGAACTAAGGAACACCATGGGTCAAAACAGATTGAACAATCTCACTCTAATGAGCATTGAACATGAACTTCTGCATGAAATAGACATTTCCAGTATCATCAACAAATTTGCTCATGCTAAATCTAGGTAATGTAACTTTTAAATTGTAGTTTTGTTATTTTTGACATTTGAAATTGATAGCTACATGTAAGTAATACTATTGCTAAAGTGTCAGACATTTGTCGTATTATCTGGCTGTATAGCAAATGAAAAAATTGAATTACTTTACTTTGCAAGTAAATAATTTATGTTTTAATACTTAAGTGCATTTTTGAAATTTAGGGCCCCTTTATAACATATGCTACAGGCCCCGCACTAGCTTAATCCGCCCCTGATATCCACCGCCTGCTGTGTGGAGTAAGTTTCTCCTCACGTACTCTTTAAATTCTTCTCCACTTGCCTTAAACCTATGCTCTGAAGTTTTAGACTCCTCTGTCTGGGAAAAATACATTGACCATTATGCTTATCTGAGCCCCTCATGTTTTTATGGATCTCTAAATGTCACCTCTCAGATTGTTTTGTTTCAGCCTATAGCCTCAGTCTATCCTGTCTTTTCTTATAACGCAAGTCCTCTAGTCCTGGCACCATCCTTGTGCACTTTCTCTAGCTTAATTGTATCCTCCCTACATGGAGCACAGAGTACTTCAGGTGCTTTCTAACCAACATCTCGTACATCTGTACATGAGTCCTTGATTCTTGGACTCAGGGATGAAGGCAATGACTTCCTCGACACTTTGTCTACCTGCGTCAATGGGGATTGTAGTTCAGGGTAGAATGAAAGGGAGCAGAACAAAATGTTTGAAAAACGTCATAAGGCTGTGAGAAAAGCAGTGATTCTCTGGGCCACAGGACTAAGCTGTGCTGTGCTGACTCATGAGTTGTTATCCCATCACCTCCTTCAGTTTCTACATTACCGGATAATTTAAGCCGATCCCCATATTGTCATTTTAAATGTAGATAGCTATTTAGCACAAATGGTTCCAAGATCTATATTTTGTGTTGCAATAAAATCACATACCAGAATGAGAACCTCTTTGATTATATTAAACTAGCTTTAGTTAAGGGTGATTTAATGATCTGCCTGATGTAGATGTTTAATTTCCACTAAAAGACAACTAAAAATCTGCAGAAAATTCATATTACCTTTGGGAAACCTCATATGTTAATTTTTCACTAAATTAGTCTGTCACTCTCAAAAAACTACTGCCTGGACATTAACCTGAGGAAATACTCTGTAAAATAATTCACTCCATTTGCTGATGCAGACAAGCACCTGGTCACAGGGCAGAAAGAACCACAAAGCCATCAAAGAATCTGATAATTCTGCAAGAGTGAAGAATGATTGATAGAGATGGTGAAGCAGATAAATCAAAGGATTGGAAATGCAGACATAGGTTCATTCCAGGATTGAATATGAAGGGACAGACATGTTGAGAAGTCATGAAACTGAAGTAGTAAGTATTGAAAGAGTGAGAGATTCTCTAATAAGTGAAATTTCCTAGCTATTATTTATTACACTATATATTAATCCTTACTTGTTAGCCATAGGGGGAGAAAATGAGATAAAACTGATGACTTTTTTAACCATCCTGTACTAACTTCATCATTGTCATGCAGTAAGTTTGCCTCTAAATTAATGCTGCATAGATATGAACTAACAATGAAGCTGAAAGAACATTCTTTGTTTATGCAAAGTCCAAAAATACCTTCCAAGAGGAATAATGGACAATAAGAAGTTATCATTACTGAAGTGCAAAGGGTAATGATAAAGAAATGTAAGGAATAAAAGAAGCTCAAAGTTCAAAGTAAAATTTATTATCAGAGTACAAACATGTCACCATATAAAACCCTGAGATTCTTTTTCTGCGCGCATACTTAGCAAATCTATAGAACTGTAAACTGTAAACATCAAGAACTGTTAACTGTAAACAAACTGCAAATGCAGATATTGATAAATTGCAATAAATAACGAGCATGAAATAACAACATAACGGAGTCCTTAAATGAGTGTAGCTATCCCCTTTCGTTCAAGGGCCTGATGGTTGAGGGGTAGTTACTGTTCTTGAACCTGGTGCTGAGAGTCCTGAGGCACTTGTACCTTCTATTTGATGGTAGCAGAGGGGAAAGAGCATGGCCTGAGTGGTGAGGATCTTTAATGATGGATGCTGCATTTTTACAGCAATGTTTCATGTAGATGTGCTCAATGTTTGGGAGGGCTTTACCCATGATGTTCTGGGCTGAATCCACTACCTTTTGTAGGATTTTCCACACAAAGGCATTGGTGTTCCCACACCAGGCTATAATGCAGCCAGTCAGCACACATCTGTAGATGTTTGCCAAGGTTTTCGATGATGTACTAAACCTCTGCAGATTCCTGAGGAAATGGAGGAGCTGTCGTGCTTTCTTCACAAAAATATTTATATGATGAGTCCAGGACAGGTCCTCTAAGATACTGACATCCAGGAATTTAAAGCTACTGACCCTCTCAACCTCTGCACCTCTGATGATTACTAGCTCATGAACCTCTGGGTTCCCTCTCCTGAAGTCTACAATCGGCAGAATTGAATATGATGTTGGAGATGTACTGAGCCACACAGACATAAGTGCAAAGTGAGTAGAGCAGGGGACTAAATATACATCCCCGTGGTGCTTCCGTGCTGATGGAGATTGTGGAGGAGATGTTTTTGCCAATCCGAACAGGGCCTACAAGTGAGGAAATCCAGGACTCAATTGCACAAGGGGGTATTGAGGTCCCAGTCTTGGAGATTACTGGTTATTTTTGAGGGGGTAATGGTATTAAACACTGAGCTGTAATCAATAAAGAGCATCCTAATGTATACACCTTTGCTGTTTAGATGTTCCAGAGTTGTGTGAAGAGTGAACGAGACAGCATCTGCTGTGGACCTGTTGGTTCGGTAGGTGAATTGGAGCGGATCCAAGTTGCCACTCAGACAGGAGCTGATAAGCTTCAACACCAGCCTCTCAAACTTTATCACTGTGCATGTAAGTACAACTGGGCGATAGTCAATTAGGCAGGTTACCATGCTCTTATTGGGCACCTGTACGACTGCAGCCTGCTTGAATCAGGTGGGTACTACACACTGCCTGGAGTGAGAGGTTGATGATATCCATGAATACATCAGCCAGTTCGTCGGCACAGGTCTTCAGTACTTGGCCAGGTACTCCGTCTGGACTGGATGTTTTCCTTGGATTCACTGTCTTGAAGGCAGTTCGCACGTCATCTGCAGAACCAAAGTGCAAAGGGTAAATGATATAGAAATGCAAAGAACGAAAATGGAAATGAAATTTTGGGGAAAGAGAATTCCGAAGTGCGTTGACTGTGTGTGTGAAAGCTCTGCCATTAATGTTTCAGTGGGGAAAGGAAGAGACAGGAATAGGAGATGATCTAGCCATGGGAATAGTTAAAAAATCGTTCATAGGAATAAAGTTCTAAATAGATTTTGATAACTTGAGGAAGATTTTAAAATCAATGTGGGGTAATATGCCATTGCAGGTCAGCAAAATCAGGACAGTAAATATGCTGAAAAATTTTGGGGAGAGAATACAGTCCCACTGATATGAATAAATTAGAATGAGAGTGAGAGATAGAGAGATAGAGAGAGAGATAGAGATAGATAGATATCTATAAAGAGAGAGAGCGAGAGAGGAAGAGAGAGGGAGCAAGAGAGAATACACTGGTAATGAGCTTCCAGTAGCTGCAGAACAGAATGATTTCAATTTTACTGATACTGTATTCGGCTAAAAAAAAATCTGATTCAGACAGGGCCTGATGTGCATAATCTACCCCCTGTTCAGTGTGGAATTAAAAATTCTGTCGGTATTTTCTGTCTCTTTCTTTGGTAGGTTACTGAATCATTCAGTTTTTTGGATACTGATTGATCTGCAACGCATACAAATATTTTGAAATGAATTAACAAACAATTCCTTGTGAATATGTGAAATTCCTAGTGGAGGAATGCTGTGAAGTCTTACAGTTTGCCTTTGCTGTTTTAAGACCATAAGACATTGGAGCAGAATTAAACCATTTAGCCAATTGAGTCTGCTCCTTCATTCCTTCATGGCTGATTTATTATCCCTCTCAACCCCATTCTAATACCTTCTCCCAGTAATCTTTCATGCACTTACAAATCTATAACCTAGCAATCTCTTTAAATATACCAAATAACTTATCCTCCGCAGATATCTGTGACCAAAGAATTCCACAGAGTCACCACCCTCTGGCCAAAGAAATTCATCCTCATCTTGGTTCTAAAGTGATGTCCTTCTGGTCTAAGGCTGTGCACCCTGGTCCTAGGCATCTCCATTATAGGAAACATCCTCTCCATATTCACTCTATCTAGGTCTTTCAATAATTGATAGGTTTCAATGAAGTCTTCCCTCATTCTCCTAACATGGCCCAGAGCCATCAAGCACTCCTCATACGCAAACCCTTTCATTCTTGGGATCATTCTCATGAACCTATCCAACGCCAAATCATCTTTTCTTGAGTAAGGGACCTAAATCTGCTCACAATACTCCAAGTGCAGCCTGACCAGTGCCTTATAAATCCTCACCATTCCATTCTAGTTTTTGCATTCTAGTCCTGCTGAAATTAATGCTAACATTGCATTTGCATTTCTTTCCACCAACTCAACCTGCAAATTAACCTTTAGGGAATCTCTAATTAATTTATAAGAAATTAGTTATTAGATTCAAACAGACACAGCTACACCTACTTTTGACAAAGCTAACGTGAAATGATTCTCAGGAATAGATAAATAAATCTTGCCTTTGTTTACTGTGGTGAACCTAAGATATATTTTACAATCTATTATATACTTATTGAATGTTGTTACACTATACATTTGTTCCTAAGGTTGACTTCAGCAAGATAACTTGTACAGACTCCCTACTCTTGCTGCACAGAAACAAAATGCAATACAATTACTTCAAAAATATTGTTATTTATAGATGATACCTCACTGCTAAGAGAAAGCATGGTGTCGGCATTACATAATCATGTAAGTATGCCTGGGAATTATAGTGCATTTTTCTTAATTTACCAAAATTCTTCTGCATTTTGCCTAATGACAAGAAGCCAAAATGAAAGGAAAAGAATGGATTTATGTGAGGGAATGTCCTTGATCCTTAAAGCAAGTAGCTGCAACTAGTCTTGAGCAAAATAAACTCTCACAAGAAAGAAGAATTAGGCATAGGTTCAGCAACCGTTGCCCAAAAGAACTCGTTTCTACTGTGATGAAGTACTTTGAGAGGCAGATCATGGATAGATTTAAACCCTGCCTGAGCAAAAACCTGGAACCATTGTAAATTGCCTACCACCTAAACAGGTGGACTGAATCTTAGTAGGTCTCCACTTGACTGTGGAGCACCTAGACAACAGCAAAGCATAAGTCCGGCTGCTGTTTATCAATTCCAGGTTGGCATTTGACACCACCATTTTCTCAGCAATAATCAACAAACTTAAATGCCTGGGCCTCTGTAACTGGATCCCTGATTCCTTATTGGGAACTGACAGTCAGTAACATCTACTCCTCACTGAAAATCAACACAGGTCCAGGTATGATGCATGCCGAGCCCTCCGTTCTACTCTCTCTGCATTCATGACTGTGGCTAGGTACAGCTCAAACAGCACCTATAAGTATGCCAATAACAACCTGATGGCAATGAAGGGGCATTCAGGAATGAGATAGATTGTTGGTTGAGTGGTGAAGCTCATACTCAATTTTGAAGAAGTGGTTCTCAAATGGTGCGGGGGGAGGGATGTTAGGTAACCGTGGCTGACAAGGAAGTTAAAGAATGCATAGAAGCCAAGGAAAGGGCATATAACGTAGCAAAAGTGAGTGGGAAGTTGGATGATTGGGAAGCTTTTAAGATCCAATAAAAGACAACTAAAAATGCTACAAAAAGGGAAGAGATGAAATATGCGGGCAAACCAGCCGATAATATAAAGCAGGATTCTAAAGGTTTTTTTCATTTATATAGAGTAAAAGGGAGGTGAGAGTTGATATTGGACTGCTGGAAAACGATGCTGGTGAGGTAGTAATGGAGGACAAAGAAATGGCAGATGAACTTAATGGGTACTTTGCATCTGTCTTCACTGTGGAAGACACTACCAGTATGCCAGAGGTCAGTGAGTGTCAGGGAGCAGGAGTGAGTGTCATTGCTATTACAAAGGAAAAAGTGCTGGGCAAACTCAAAGGTCTTTAGGTGGATAAGTCACCTGGACCAGATGGACTACATCCCAGAGTCCTGAGAGAGGTTGCTGAAGATATAACAGATGCATTGTTCATGATGTTTCAAGGATCACTTGATTCTGGCGTGGTTCCAGAGTACTGGAAAATTGCAAATGACACTCCACTCTTTAAGAAAGAGGAAGCAAAAGAAAGGGAGATACAGGCCAGTTAGCCTAACCTCAGTGGGTGGGATAGTGTTGGAGTCTATTATTAAGGATGAGGTTTCGGCATACTTGGAGACTAATGATAAAATAAGTCAAAGTCAGCATGGTTTCTGTGAAGGGAAATCTTGCCTGACAAATCTGTTAGAGTTCTTCGAGGAAGTAACAAGCAGGGTGGACAAAGGAGAGGCAATGGATGTCATTTACGTGGATTTTTGGAAGGCATTTGATAAAGTGCCAAACAAGAGACTGGTTAACAAGTTAAAATCCTATGGTGTTGCAGGAAAGATACTGGCATGGATACAGGAATGGCTTACAGGCAGGAGGCAGCAAGTGGGGATAAAGGCGGCCTTTTCTAGTTGGCTGCCAGTGACTAGTGGTGTTCCACAGGGGTTATTATTGCGACCTCTACTTTTCACATTGTTTGTCAGTGATTTAGATATTGGAATTGATGGTTTTGTGGCAAAGTTTGAGGATGATACAAAGATAGGTTGAAGGGTAGGTAGTGCTGAGGAAGCAATGCAATTGCAGCAGGACAGACAAATTGGAAGAATGGGCAAAAAAGTGACAGATGGAATACAGTGTTGGAAATTGTATAATAATGCATCTTGGTAAAAGGAACAATAGTGCAGACTATTATCTAAATCGAGAGAAAACTCAAACATCAGAGGTGCGAAGTGACTTAGGAGTCCTAGTGCAAGGCTCCCAGAAGGTTAATTTACATGTTGGGTCTGTGGGAAAGGAGGCAAATGCAATGTTGCCGTTTATTTCAAGGGGAATAGAATATAAAAACAAAGAGATAATGCTGAGACTTTATGAGATACTAGTTAGGCCACACTTGGAGAATTATCAGCATTTTTGTGTCCCATATCTCAGAAAGGATGTGTTGTCATTGGAGAGAGTCCAGAGAAGGTTCATGAGGTTGATTCCAGGAATGAAGGGGCTAACATATGAGGAGTGTTTGGCAGCGTTGGGCCTGTACTCACTTGAATTTAGAAGAATGTGTGGGGATCTCATTGAAACCTACCAAATGTTGAAAGCACCAGATAAGGTGGATGTGGAGAGGATGTTTTTATGGTGGGCATCCAGAGCCAGAGTGCACAGCCTCAAAATTGAGGGGTGATCTTTAAGAACGTAGGGAAGAAGGAATTTTTTTAGCCATAGAGCAGTGAATATGTGGAATGATCTGTCACAGACTGTGGTGGAGGCCAAGTCCATGGGTATATTTAAAGTGGAAGTTGATAGTTTCCTATTTGGTCAGGGCATCAAAGGATATGGCAAGATGGTAGGTGTATGGGTTTGAGTGGGATCCGGGATCAGCCGTGATGGAATGGTGGCAGAGACTCAATGGGCTGAATGGCCTCATTCTGCTCCTTTGTCTTATGGTCTTATTCTCTTATCAGCAAGACCAAGGAATATATAGAGTTCAGAATGGGGAAGTCAGGAAAACACACATCAGTCCTCATCGAGGTGTCAGCAATGAAAAGGGTGAACAGTTTCAAGTTCCTTGGTGTCAACACCTCATAGGGTCTATCCTGGGCCTAAAACATTGATGCAATCGTGAAGAAGGCACACCAGTGGCTATAATTCATTCGCAATTAGAGGAGATGTGATAAGTCACTCAGAAGTGTACAAAATTTCTAAAGCTATACCATGGTTGTGTCACTGCCTGATATGGAGATTCCAATGCACAGGATCAGAAGAGGCTGCAGAGAGTTGTGGACTTAGCCAGCTGTATCACGGACACAACCTTCCCCGCTATTGAATATATCCTCAAGAGGTGGTGGCTTAAGAAGGCAGCATCATTATTAAGGACCCTCACTATCCAGAGGATGCCCTCTTCTCTTTACTACCATCAAAAAAGAGGTACAGGGGCCTGAAAATCCATACTTATCTTTTAGGAATGGCTTCTTCCCCCTGCCATCAGATTTCTGAATAGTCCATGAACCCGCGAACACTACTTTGTTATTATTCTTTCGCAGTATTTATTTAATTTTGTAACTTCGAGTATTTTAATTTGTTGCACTATACTACTGTGGCATTCAGCTGATTCTGATTCTCCTAAGTATTTGCAATGGATCTCACCCATTTCACAACTTTCACGGTGTGACGAGAGACCTAGGCAAGGATGGCAAGGACCCAGGTGCTGGAGACTAGAATCAAGACACAATACAAGACTGAAACAAAGACAGGGTTCTAAACTAGATACTAGACGAGATTCCAAAGTTGAGCTGTCGATTGAGCACCGAACCTCAGTTCAGGTGCTCTTTAAATAGTAAAATCTTGGTGCCAAAACATGGCCACCAGTTAGTGGGGTGGGCCTGAACCTTTAAAGGAGCTGTGTCAGTTCATCATATTCTGGAGAGTTAGAGCATCGAAACCCTGGAGGCCGGTGCATTCGGGTGTGTGTCATTACACACACAGTCTTTCTTTGTTCTTTTTAGTAACTTTGTCATTAATCTATAAAACATGTGGCTTCATTAAATCCATGGCTAACCAGGACTCATACTATTAGAGGTATGCCCTTTATTTACTCCCTCCCTGCTCAACCCTCTCTGTAATTGAAAACTGTTTTTTTCTCTTGTTTTTGAGACCAATGAGGTGAAACATTTAAGGAAGCTAAAAAAGGCTGTCATCGTCCTGCTGGCACATTTGATCCATTGCGATTTATGGCCTTTTTCAACTGTACTGTGCTGATTTTTCACACCATGAGAATGAATTTCTGGAGTCTCCTGTGAGTTTAGATTTACTCCATCTTGGCATAACCCTTCTCTTCTTCAATATAATGCCGAAAGAGCTTTTACTCCCACCTTTGAAGGCAAATGGACATGAATTCAACTTCTAATGTAAATTTGAACTTTTCTTCAGCATTGGCACTGTGACTTTTCATAGAACATAGAACATACAAATTTACACCCCATTACAGGCCCTTCGGCCCACAATGTTGTGCCGACCATGTAACCTAGAGTCTGCCTAGAATTTCCCTAGCGCATAGCCCTCTATTTTTCTAAGCTCCATGTACTTATCTAAGAGGCTCTTAAAAGACCCTATTGTATCCACTTTCACCACTACCGCCGGCAGTGCATTCCATACACCCACCACTCTCTGTGAGAAAAACTTACCCCTGATATCTCCTCAGCACCAATTTCCAAGCACCCTAAAACTATGCCCCCTTGTGTTAGCCATTTCAGCCCTGGGAAAAAGCCTCTGGCTATCCACACGATCAATGCCCCTCATCATCTTATGCGCATCTACCAGGCCACCTCTCATCCTCTGTTGCTCCAAGGAGAAAAGGTCAAGTACTCTCATAAGGTACCCCTCCAATCCTTGTAAATCTAAGTCTTCAGTCTCTGACAAGAGGGTTAAGAGCTGATAATTAGTCAGTGACTACTTCATGTGATGCCATTTGACTTGATGATGCTTTTTGTTATGGAATATTTGATGGAGAGCACATTCAGACATTGAGAGCTTATCTTTACCACCACTGGCATGATGCCACTGTCCACACATCAGATATGAGTGAACTGAACATACAGTCCATAAACTACATTAGATCAGAAAAAGTCATTATTTGGATATATTCTGCAAATGGAATACTGCAAGACACTTACGTCACAAAATATTTTAACATGAAAATATAACTGCAAGTTTCACTGTTACCCCATTCTCATACTCAGTTCATTATTTAAAAGAGAACCTTTTCATTTGGAGTAGGAAGCAAAGGGTTACTGTGGAACCAGGGTAAGTATTGAGAGAAACTGAGAGAGAGAGAGAGAGAGAGAGAGAGAGAGAGAGAGAGAGAGAGAGAGAGAGAGAGAGAGAGAGTGGTGGGGGGAGAGAGAGAGAGCATGAGGGAGAGAGAGAGCATTAACTTTGATGGTCATATAATTCTAAAATTAATTAGCTATTCAGTGCCATACATCTATCTTTGAGGCAGGGATTGCTTCAACTCAATTCAATGCTTCCTTCTTCACTTTAACAATCCCTACTGTTGTTTGCTTGAGTAATTCATTTCAGTCCTATACTGATGATATCATCACTTTCTTCGGCTATGAATGCAACTATTATGCAGGGAGTGGGGCACTATCTCCAGGACACTGCACGTACCATTAATTCAGTGATTTTTCCTGAGGTATTGCATTGCTTCTGATTTTCAGCACATACTCGTCTTCCTGAACAGAAAGAATTTGCATATTTTTTAGTAAGGGCAGAAAATATTCATACTGATATTCTTGTGACTGGGTGTGTATGCCTGTCTTTACATATGCTTGTTTACTTATCATTATGTATGTGTAAGGAGAGTTCTTGCTTTGAATGCTGGTCCTCATGTATTTGGCACTGATATATTTGTTGTAACATGATAACATGGTTTCAAGGAAAGTGACAATTTTTTTTAACTTTGGGTCACCAGTGAGCTATGTGACATGCTTAACAACAGAATCCAAAAATGGATTCTTCATACTGAGCTCAGACAAGAGAGGAGATTAGGTAGGTGGAAAGACATAAAAAATTGAAGATATCCTCAAAGCCCCCTTGAAGAAGTGCAACATCTCCAGTGACTCTAGGAATCTCTGATCCATGATTAATCAAAGTGGAGAGGAACATTCAGTACTGAGAATCTCAATGCATTGGGTTTGGTATATGGAAGAAGCACATGTTCAGAAACACGGTTAGCCAGCCCATTCTCACCTTCCATCCATCCTTATCCTGAGGAACCATCAAAGAAGAAGTGCTCATTATCAAAATATTTGGCATCCAAATGTCCCACTGTATTCCATGGAAACTGAAGTTCACAAACAAAACCCACAATATTAAATCACTCTTAGAAGACTGATGCCTACAATACCGTTTTCTGTTTAGGGCATGCCAAAACAGGAGCAAATGCTAGTCCATGGTAATGGTGCTTAGACAGGAAGCTAAACTTTCACAGTCAGCTGATTCACAAGTCACTGGCAATGATTTGCCTGTTCACTGTTAAATATTCTTTTTACCGAGCATGTAATTTATATAAACAAAGTTCATATTATAGAACATAGAACATTGAAACCTACAGCACATTACAGGCCTTTCGGCCCACAATGTTGTGCTGACCATGTAACCTACTCCAGAGACTGCTTAGAGTTTCTCTGGTGCATAGCCTCTATATTTTTAAGCTCCATGTGTGAGGCTCTTAAAAGACCCTATTGTATCCACTTCCACCACCGTCACTGGCAGTGCATTCCGTGCACCCACCACTCTCTGTGTGAAAAATTTACCCCTGGCATCCCCTCAGTACCTATTTTCAAGCACCTTAAAACTATGACCCCTCGTGTAAGCCATTTTCGACCTGGGAATAAGCCTCTGACTATCCACACAATCAATGCCTCTCATCATCTTATACACCTTTATCAAGTCACCCCTCATTCTCCGTCACTCCAAGGAGAAATGGCCAAGTTCACTCAACTTATTTTCGTAAGGTACGCTCTCCAATCCAGGCAACATGATTCCATTAAGATTATCTTGAGAAAGTAAACTGCTAATAATTTTTCAAGCACAAGAGACTCTGCAAATACTAGAAATCCAGAGCGACACAAACAAAACACTGGAAGAACTCACTAGATCAGGCATCATCTATAGAAAGGAATAAAGAGTCAGCATTTCATGCTGTGAACCTTCATCTGGACTAATACGCTAATATACTTAACTGGCTGGCAATAAAACTGGATAAAGAGGTAGAATAGATAATAGCTAGAATGAGAACTGTCTTTAGATTATGTCTTTGGAACATTAATACATTTTCTTTCTGTTAGTTATTGAAGGGTGTTTCTTTCTGGCACTCTCAGTTTTCATTTCATACCCACAATCTTTTGTTACATATTTCTTTAGATTTTCTGAGAATTTGCTAAATAATAAAATGCTTTACTAAGATAAGTATGTAGTGAACAAGGAGTAGATGACAGAATTCTACAACTTGTACTTTCTTTATTAGCAATCCAGATTAAAGGCTGTTCATCCACACATAGAAGAGGCATCTTGGTGTTTAAACTAGATCATGTTTAAGTTCAATTTAATTATTATTCGATACAGCCAAATAAAACAGTGTTCATCTGGGGCCAAGTTGCAAAACACCTTGCCAACAGCACATATCACACGGCACATAACAAATAGCTCCAACAGCACATATGTCATATATGGTTACATTTTCAGAATAACTTAAAAAGAAAAAAATTATATAGCCTAAGCTCCTGAGTGACATGATTATAGAATTGATGGTAAGTTTTCTATTATTTTATTTTTCGGTTTAGAGATATAGCACAGAATTGGCCCATTCGGCTCTTTGAGCTGCGCCACCCAGCAACCTGCTATTTAACCCTAACCCAATCATGGGACAGATTACAATGACCAATTAGCCTACTAACCAGTACACCATTGAACTGTAGGAGCAAACCAGGCCACCTGGGGAAAATCCATGCATTCCACAGTGAGGACCCTTACAGAGACACTGGACTGAAGTCCAAACACCAAACTCCGATACCCGGAGCTGTAATAGTGTTGGTATGCTACTGTGGTCCCACCTTGTTCTTCCACTGAGTGAACACTGGAAGGTAGCACCAAGTGAATGTCGAAGGGCAGCACTGAGCGAACACCGGGGTGGGGGGGGAGGAGATGGGAGGAATGACAGGAGGGGCTAGACCCCAACTCAATTACTCGAGTACGGAATTCAGTGTATCTCACAGAGGCTTGCCCACGCTGCCTCAGCATCTTTCCTTTTGGTTGGCTGCCGCAGGTGAGCTTGAACTTGAGTCTAATTCTTGCCACAACTGAGGCAGTGAGGCTCCTTCACCATTGGTCTCACCAATAAACCAGTGTTCAGAGTTGCAATATTCAATGTTACCGATGTCCAACAGGGGTCCTCCAATCACCAAAATGTCCAAGACAATCACAGCACCTTTTTTGTTGGACAATGCACCAAATCTACTGAATTAGAAAATCAAATATTCTGGGGCACAGCTAATAATTTAGTACTGGATTTGTTTTCACAAAACTCTATTTCTCTATTATTTAGATCCCTTCACAGCAAACAAATGTCTCCACATTTTCAAAATAATTTAACTTCTCACCTTTGTGTTTTTCACTCTCACTTGCTTACCAATATCCACCAGGGCTTTGTGTGGTGTCTCCACAGTAAATACAGGGAGCTTTTGGTTGAGGCCATAGAGAGATGGTGCTGTTACTGAATTTATTGGTTTTGGGCTTAGTTCTTCATGTTCTTCAGTCACCTTTACTTCCTGAGGAGACGGAGGTCCTTTGGAGTACGTAGGCCTCTCCTTCACATGTTCTACCAGTCTGTTGTAGCCAGTACAATCTTATATGTTGTGGTGTGTTGGGGCAATGACATCAATGTGAGTGATGCTAACAAACTCAATAAAATGTTTAGATAGGTTGGCTGTGTTATAGAAGTCAAACTGGACACACTCGAGGTTGTGGTCAAACAAAGAACCCTATGGAAAATCCTGGCAATTCTGCACAATGTTTCTCACCCTCTGCATGCCACCTTGGCTGAGCACTTTCAGTAATAGACTAGGACAACTGCACTGCTCCAAAGAGCTCTATATGAGGTCATCCTTACCCTTGACCACTAGGCTCTATAATGAGTCAATCTATAGCTGGGTTGTACCTTCTGTTAGACTGTTTGAGGTAACTTATTTTTTAATTCTTTCTTACTTCTCTTCTAATATTTGTATATCTGCCCATTGATAATGCTACTGTGACACTGCAATTTCCTTTGGGATCAGCATCCCTCTATCCATATTTGATTCAAGGCTGCAGCAAATATTAAACATGATTTGGCTAATTAGCTCCTGTCTAAAAGATCTTGATAAAAAATTAGAGATTGTAAATGAACCATATTCAGGTTCAGGTTTATTTTCACTGTCTTATATGAAATGAAATTGATTGCTTTGTGGCAGTGGTGTGGTGCAAAGACATAAAACTAGTATCAATTTCAAAGAAAATAAATGGTGCAAAATAAAGGAATTATGAAGTAGTGCTCATGAGTTCGTGGTCCATTCAGAAATCTGGTGACGGAGGGAAATTGTTCCAGAATGCTTGAGTAATGTACAGTAAGTACTGTGCAGAAGTCTTAGACACACACACACACACACACACACACACACACACACACACACACACACATATATGTAGCGAGGGTGCTTAAGACATTTGCACAGTACAGCATTTGTCAATACGGAGTGGAGAGGAAGTTTGTAAATTTGGTGGGAGCAAAGGAGGCTGGAATGGCAAAGGCGGAGCGCCAGGGGAGGAGCGTGGGACAGGTAGCAGAGAAGGAACACCAGGGGCGGGGCATAGCACAGGTGCAGACACACCCAGCTTGAGACACTAGGCAATGTCATTTGATTTCAAACAATTGATTTATTCATCTCTGGTGTTTCCTACTCCCTCCCCTCTCCCTTCCCAATTCCCCACCATGATTGCCCTCTTCCTGCACTCATCCCACTCCCAGTCCACACAAGAGACCCACATCAGAATCAGGTTTGCTATCACTCACACATGTCATGAGATTTGTTTTTTTTTGTGGGAGCAACCATGCATAAAATTACCTCAATACTGCGCAGAAGTCTTAGGCGCTCTAGCTATATCTATGTGTGCCTGAGCATTTTGAACAGTACTGTAAACTGAGTAATATTACTAATCTCTAATGGATTAATATACTTCTGATTTTATCCATTCTTATCCAATCTATACTCATTCTTGTTGGGATGTACTATGTTAAATGGACAATAGGTATTTAGTATCGGATCAGTTAGAAATTGGATTAACTACTAGTGCTCAAAATAACTAAGAAAGCAATTAATAATTGTTCCAAACAAATTATTTTCAACAGAAAACTTCTAAAAATGTAAATTTTAACCTTACATTTTAATTTGGAATTTAATGGGGAGAAAGACTGCCATCACTACTTTATCATTTTCCGTCAGTCACCTTATATACAGACACTTCCATACCTAACATCAATTTATGCACACAATCAATTTATATATATAAGCTATCTTACGTATTTATATTTACTGTATTTTTTATTATTATATTCTTTATCTTACTGTGTTTTTTTGGCTGCATCAGATCTGAAATAGCAATTATTTCATTCTCCTCACACTTGTTTACTGGAAATGACATCTTGAATCTTAAAGATTGAACCTTTCATGACCTCACTGTGGTCTCTGTCATAATTTATGAACTGCAGCAGACCTCATTTTAGTAAAACAGGAGAGTTAAAGGAGAAATATAAGAATGTTGATGTTAGTTTGGGGATAATTAATTGTCTAGGGCACTGTGAAAACTGTCTAGTCTTCAAATGAATACGATAGAATATTTTACATCTATCTGAGAGGTCGCTTGCACAGGAGTGTCAACCTAGATTTAATGCTCTTGATTCTGTAGTGGGATTTTAGATCACCTCCTTCTGTCTCTGACATTGAGAACGCTGCTGCAGAACCAATGTTGCCCTGTCTGTTAAGTTGCAGAGTGTAATATTTATAATTGGAATGCATGCTTCTTTACAATATCATTGGAAAGCTTGCTAACTTTATATTGCCTAAGGACATAGAGCAACATTAACAAAATTGTTGTAAAATAAGGTCTATGAAGGATGAAGGCACAGTGAGAGAGTGAAGTAATTTCTTTTGATTCTCTTAATGAAGCTAAAGGTACTTCTATATCAGAAACTCTCAATGGCCCAATTTCCGCTTCTTTGTATTGTAGTGTGATTGGTGGAAAGAGAATCTGCTTTGTTTAAAACTAGAATTAAGGGACGTTACTTCCTGCAACTAGCAGCAGGCCAAGGACTGCTAAAATGTCCATGATATCCTAGACAAATGGATTTATGTTTCTTGGTGTGTGATATGCTTGTAGCCTTAATGTTGCTGTATGAAATTGCTTTGTTCCATTTTTCTTTATTCAAATTATCATTTCGATTGCTGTTGATTTTCTGTATGTAATATATGGTTGAGAATTGACATGTGGAGACATATCCTGTCAGTGAGCTGTTCTTTCAACAAGTGGCTTGCATATAGATACCAAGGGAATTCATCTGAGTTCAAACCTGCAATAATCCAAACAAAGCAAAAATAGATTTGTTTGGCACTGCATAAAATTATACCAAATTCAGATAGTTTGGAATTGAACAGAGCATATACTGTTAGCTACAAAGTGAAAAGAGAAGCTGCTGTATGTGCATGCATCAGGAGATGTTTCCGCATTATTTCCTTGTATGCCTGTATCAGGCCTCTTATTCTCTTTGATTGCCCATGAGCCTCTCTCCACCTCATCCAATAATTACAGATTTTGTTTCACACTGAACATACCAGCCACTTCATGCATGTTAGCACATTCTGTAAATTGGAGTCATTCTCTTCTTGACAAATTACGTGCTTAGTCTCTAGACATTGAATAACAGATGTGTCCTCTCCATATTGTGAGCCACAATGGAATAATGTTGATATCCAGTTATGAAATAGTTTTGCGAAGAACTTGAGTTTAGAGTGGCCTTAATGTAGTGAAACATCCCAAACAACTTTGCAGAATCACTGCCAAACAATTGACATCGTTACACGAACAAAAATGTCAGGTGACGAAAAAGTATTATTGAAGAGACAGGTTTAATGAACAGAATAATAGCTTTGGGATACATAAGGGACAACAGGATGGCTGAGACATTGGACATGTTTGAAAATGAGGATGAAAGTTTAAAATCGATGCTGAGTGAATGAGGGTCAAGAGTAGGACAGCAAGATAAGAGATAGTGGGTCTATAGGATGAGATATAACTTAAGATACAGGCAACGGTACTTGGATGAGATCATGTATGTGGAGCCTGGAGGATGGGAGATGAGCTTGGAAGCACAGGATTAGTCAGATCTAGAGTTTAGAAAGGCATGGTTGGGAATCTCATCCACAGACTAGCTGAGGAGGTGATGCATTTGACTTCACATGGAAATGGAAGTGGGAATTTTTGTGTTTTTTCATGTGCATTGTTGGAGAGCTGGCTGCAGTAACAGATAGCAGAGGAGCTGAATGGCCTTGGATTATTGCAGGGACCTGGCCCTCCAGGTCTTCATACTGTGACCTTACCTGTAACAGTCATCCAGAGATGGAGATGCCAGAAACAGTGTGAGAGAAAACAGAAATGCAGCAAGTGCAGTGGAATCTTTATGAGGTGAAATGGCTATACCCTGCAGGCGAGCTCTCCCGTCAGTACTGCTGTCAAATGTTCACTGGCTGGAAAGCAAGCTGAATAAACTTTGTCAGCAACTGACCCATCACGAGATTATAAACAGCTGGGTGCTTACTCTTACTGAAACATGGCTCCAGGACAACATCCCATATACTTGTGCTAGTATTATTGTGCTTTCAAAATGTTCATTTATTAGCAAAGTATACAACCTTGAAATTATTCTTCTCCAGGTCGCCACGAAACCAAGAATGAAAAGAACGGGAGCATGGTTATACACCCCTAAATCCCCCCTAACTGCAGGAAAAAAATGAACAAAAATGGAACAGACACATTGATTTCCCCCAAGTTCCCTCCCCTGTACACAAAAAAAAAGCACGAAAGCTTGCGCGAAAAATGGAGAATATAGAAAAACTATAAGACTCAAAGATGTCCATGGTCCAAGTTCATATTCATATCCATATCCAAACTGTCGAAAACCTGGGTAACATTCCCTAGGCACAGCAGCAGCTTTTCCCCTCTCCAACAGCAGAGTGATCCCACCAGTGATCAAAAGGCAGTCTCTCCTCTGTGGCAGCAGAGTGATCCCCCAGAAATCAAAAGGCAGTCTTTTCTCTATGGCAGCAGAGCGATCCCACCAATGATCAAAAATCTCTCCTCTCTGGCAGCAGAGTGATCACTCCAGTGATCAAAAAGTAGGCGACTGACACTCACTCTCCACATTCGCCTCAATGTTTCAATGTCCCTCGTCACTTTAATCAGCAAACAAAGGAAGCTTTAACTGGCGAAATGGAGTGCCCTGTCCTGCAGTCTCCTCGCCATGTGGTTCGTGCATGCTGCCTCTATGTCCTGGGATCCTCTCAGAGACAGCAGAGCACTGGTACACCCAAATGATCTCCAAACAGCAAATCACAGGCACTAACAGTTCCAGAGTCACGTTCAAGATGAAAAGCAGATGTAAAAAACATACAAGAAGCAAAATCAATGATTTCATAGCCAATCCAGAAGATGTTGATAGTTCCACCAGAGCAACACACACACAATGCTGGAGGAACTCTGCAGGCCATGCAGTCTGTATCTCTTTCACCAATCAGATACATCACTCCCCCATCACCCCCCCACCCCAGTTTCACCTATCCCTTAGTGTTTCTTCCTCTCCTCCCCCAACCTTCTACTCCTCAACTTGTATTTTCTTCGGTCCTGGTGAAAGGTCTAGGCTTGAAACATCGACTATCCTTTTTTCCATAGATTCTGCCTGGCCTGCTGAGTCCCTCCAGCATTTTGTGAAATATTGACTGTGGAAGTGTTGTACACTGGTGTCATCTTGACTGGAAATGATCATAACTTTATCATCATTATACAGTTTGTGCTGCATTTTAAATATAGGTGCTGTATTGTAACTGTACAGTATGTGGTGTGTGTGACTATGTACTGTATTTTGCACCTTGGGCACAGTAGAATGGTGCAAGTGTAGAGTTAAATGAAAATAAACTTCAACTTGAACTTACATTTGAGCTTGATGATTTTTGTATTTAAGTGGTAAGCTGCAAGAAATTTCCAAGTACAGGTAAACGAAATTAAAAGCATCGAGATGCTAGAAATCTGAATGCAAAAGTGATCATAGGTCATAGGTCTACTTTGGAAAGTTAATAGCCTACATCTCTTCTTTTCTTTTATATTTACCCAGATTCTCTTTATTTCTTGCCATTCCAGACTATCTCTGTAACATTGATGGGGACAAGGTAGACTTAAGTGTTCCATTGTACACGTTAAACCTGGCTGATTTTTGGTTGATTATTCCAAGAAGCAATGGGGGGTGGCGGGGGGGGGGGGGAGAGAAAAAGTCCTTGGAAAGCATTATAAATAATATTACGGATTCAGAAATAGACTTTGTTGCTGATTCCAGCCATGACTCATGGCTAGAGAGATAACAATAGAAAGCAAGTCCATTCCCCCCAAAATAGATGAACTAGGTATTGGATGAGAATGGAGACACAAGAAATTGCTTATTTATCTATCCATCCATTTATTTATTTATTCATCTACCTATCTACCCATCCATTTATCTATCTACCTATCTGTTTATTTGTTTGTGTGTTTGTTTATTTATTTATAGATCAACACGGTAACAGGCTCTCCCAGCCCAATGAGCCTGTGCCACTCAGTTATATCATTGTAAGCAATTAAATGTGAGACGAAGCTGGAGCACCCAGAGGTGACCCACATAGTCACAGGGACAGCGTTGGAACTGAACCTGCTTTGGACCAGATAGATGGAGATAAAAGAGCGGATTAGATAGTTCAATAGTTATTAGTAGTTGTTAAGGTGTGAGTGAGTGGATATCCTTGCAGTTTCTCATTTGGGTGATGATATGTTCAGATTCCAGAGTTATTTGTTCATGAATTGGGATTGGGAGGAGGGTGGTGTCATAAGTTCCCATGATTGTCTCACTATCAAAATAGGGTGTCACTTTCCACCAACTAAAATCCTCCCCTCTCTCTCTCTACTTGCTCAATATCCTCACCATCCTTCCCTTTGTCGGGTATCCTTACTGTCCCGCTGCTCTTCACTCTCTGTACCTTCTCTGCCATTCTTCACTCACTGATCTCCCAAACCTCCTTATGCTTGTTCTCCATCGCCTGGACTCCACCTTGTGAACCACTGCTCAGCAATAGAACCAGAACAACAGGAGACACCCAATTCCCAGCCTCCTCTCCAAATTGTGTTCCTGTTCCACAGCAGTCCATCAGTGGCAATTCTGATAGGCAATCCATGCAAATATAGTGGACTGGCTACATGCTTGATGTCCAAGTAAAAACACCCGAATGAACATTAGCAGGGTTTTAACCACATGATGAATGACCAACAAGTAGTAACTAGGATTAAAAAAGAAGCAACCACTTTTAGCCAACATTGGCATGATGGTGGAATAATTTCCTTCTGTGTTGTAGATGCTTCCATATTTTCTTGTCAAATCTCCAGTATTCTATCTCCTAGCACTCTTCTAGATTACGATTCAATTCATGAGTAGCACAGCAAGAGTTTACCACTGATTGTTGCCCCATGTTTTAAATTTGGATTTTACAGTACATTATACATTCAGATTTTTTTTACCTAATATATTGGGTTTGTTAACTGTAGGCCAGTTTCCCAATACTGTATAATTGACATTGAGAGTGATGGTGAATGTTGTGACATTTTGAAACTTTAGAAGCCAATCAAAAGAAAAACACAGAAGCCAGGATGCTTGTCTACTTATTTTCCTTTTCTTTTTTTTTAGTGAGGCACTCAGATATGATATGGTGGCGTAATGACATATGCCATTCATGCACCAAGGAATCCTTAGTCAAACAATACTACTCAAATATTGCTGAAATATTAAATACACGACAAGCTTCTGTTTGAATGGTGGTACAGGTATTCCTTGTTGTGTGACTTGGGAAAGAACACTGAAGTGACTGTCTTCTCATGTGTGCTGTGGCTGTCACCTTTCTAGGCATCAGTGACTTCAAGGGATTTTCTTGTTTAGAGATGTGGCGCAAAATAGAACCTTGTGGCTCATCCACCCCCAATCAAACTTTAGTATAATCATGGGATAATTTACAATGACCAATTAACCGCGACATCTTTAGACCGTGGGAGGAAACAAGAGTTTTTATTATTAAGTATTGCAATGTACTGCTGCCACCTAACAACAAATTTCATGACCTATGCCAATGATATTAAACCTGATTCTGGCTCAGACAGATAAATCCTACACATTCCAAGGGGAGGATGAAAAAACTCCTTGCAGAGAAGGCCATGATTGAACTTCAATCTCTGACGCCCTGGGTGTCATGGTAAATACTACGCTACCATGGTTGAGAGCTACTGTCAAATTAGCTTGGTAAGTTGCTGCAATGCTTCTTAGAAACATCACAGAAATAGAAATAGATTGCAGTGGGTAGTACAATGATCGATTATGGTAGATAAGGTAATGATCAAACATATTCCTTTCTCCCTGACAGAGGAGTTCCTTGTGTGTATTTAGAGCTGTGGCAAGAGTTCTATCATGATGTTGACATGTGCATTGCAAATGGTGGAAAGGCTCTGAGAAGTTAAGATCTTTTATAAAGCACCCAGTTTCTAACCAGCTGTTGGATCACAGTAATTTAGTGAATGGCTCAGTTAAGTTTCCAAGTCGGTGGTGATATTGATTGTAATGGAACTTTGATGATTGTAATGTAACTGGATGTCAAGAGGATACAGTAGACTGTGCTATTGAATTGCCGATTGCCTGAGATTTATGTGCTATAAATATCAGTCCGAGCCTGAGCCTGAATGCTGTCCATATTACAACATAGAACAGTATAGCACAGTACAGACCTTTTGCAAATGATGTTGTGCCAACCTTTTAATCTACTCCAAGATCAACATAACACTTCCTCCCACATAAATCTCCATTTTTCTTTCATCCATGTGCCCATTTAAGGGGCCGAATGGCCTATTTCTGCCCCTATATTTTATGGCAGTGGTCCCCAACCACTGGGCTGCAAAGCATGTGCTATTGGGCCACAAGGAAATGATATGAGTCAGCTGCACCTTTCCTCATTCCCTGTCATGCCCACTGTTGGACTTGAATGTACGCGAGGTCATCAGTCGGTCATTAACCTACAACTACTCGAGGAGCAAAAAACAAAATTCGCTTGTGAGTTTCTTTGGAAGAGGTGGTAGGGAGCATAAAAGGCCCAACGATGATGATAGTGCAGAGACAGCTGAGGCCAAGACTGCAAAAACAAAAGAAAGTTTCCTTCAACAGAAAATACGACTACTTAAAATATGGCTTTACTGTGACCGATGACTCGCACCCTCCAAGCCCCCTGTGTGTGATATGTGGAGACAAGCTGTCTAATGAGGCAATGAAGCCCTCAAAACTGCTTCAGCACCTTGAGTCCAAGCACCCTGCACTTAAAGACAAACTCGTTGAGATTTTTGAGCGGGAAAAATGTGAGCAAGCGGGACAGACGTAAGTGCTGAGAGCCACCACCTCCACAAATGCTGCTGCTCTGAGAGCGCTGTACTTAGTGGCTAGCCGTATTGCTAAGGCTAAGAAGCCTCTCACTGTTGGTGAAGGATTGATTTTGCCTGCAGCCAAGGACGTGTGCTGTGAACTGTTGGGAGAAGCTGCAGCTAACAAGATGACACAGGTTTCTCTTTCAGCTACCACAGTTTCAAGGAGAATCGATGACATAGCAGAGGACATCGAAGCACAGCTGTTGGAATGGCTTAACAAGTCACAATGGTATGCTATCCAGGTCGACGAGTCTACTGATGTTGACAACAAGGTAATACTGCTGATTTATGTGCGATATATATTTCAAGATGATATGCATGAGGATATGTTGTGTGTGCTGCCGCTGCCAACTAACACAACTGGAGCAGAACTGTTCAAGTCTTTGAATGACTACATGTCAGGCAAACTGGACTGGTCACCTAATCTTAACAACGTACTGAGTGATGTTGTTGAAGTTATCAATCACATCAAAGCAAAAGCCCTTAACTCACGCCTGTTTGAGCAGCTTTGCGAGGAAATGAATGCGGAGCGCAAACGCCTTCTCTTACACACTGAAGACAGGTGGCTATCAAGGGGGAGAGCCCTGGCCAGGGTTTTTGAGTTAAGAGAGCAGCTACAGAGATTTCTTTCAGGAAAAAAGTCACCACTGGCAGCACACTTCAGTGATGAGGAGTAGATAGCAAAACTCGCTTATCTGTGTGACATCTTCAACCTGCTCAATGAACTCAATTTGTCACTTCAGGGGAGAATGACAACTGTCTTCAAGCTGGCAGATAAAGTGTCTGCTTTCAAAGCCAAACTGGAACCGTGGGGACGGCGAGTGGACAGGAGCATATTTGACATGTTCCCAACATTAGCTGGGATTTTGGGAGAGACTGAGGCTGCACCGTCCTTCTCATAACTGGTGCACGATCACCTATCTTCGCTGTTGACAAAACTCGAGCGTTACTTCCCAACCGCAAATGACCCAAGACATGAAAAGAAATGGGTCTGTGACCCTTTTGTGAATGTCCCCGGTGAATCATTCATGTCAGCACAGGAAGAAGATCAATTCCTCGAGCTTGCAAATGACAGTGGGCTGAAAAGTATGTTTGACATAACAGCTCTGCCGGCATTCTGGATCAAAGTCAAGGCTGAATATCCTGAGATAGACGCGAGAGCACTGAAAACGTTGCTTCCATTTCCAACATCATATCTCTGTGAAGCAAGGTTTTCTGCAATGAATGCAATGAAAACTAAATTGCGGAGTTGAGGAATAGACTGGACATAAGGAATCCCCTTCAAGTAACGCTGTCTCCCATCATATCTCGATGGGACCGTCTGTCTTGTTGCAGGGAAACAAGCCCAGGGCTCCTACTGATTCAGCAATATTGGTGTGTTGCAATGATTTTATATGTTCATATGAGGAAAATCTGCGCTGTGTTTAATATCCAAATATTATTTAAAATGTTATGATGCTATTGACTTATAAGTGACTTATAATTGACTATATTCATGCGAGGAAAATATGCACTTTAAGTGTTTAATATTAAATTCATTAGATAAACCCTTTGAGAAATGAAATTGAGCGTATTAGCCACTTATAAGTGACTTATAACTGACTTATTACCTATATTCTGGTTGTGATTAACACCACCACCCCCCACCCCCATCGGCCGGTCCGCAAGAATTTTTTCAATATTAAACCGGTCCGAAGTGCAAAAAAGGTTGGGGACCCCTGTTTTATGGTCTATCTAAGAATCTCTTAAAATGTCCCCAGTATATCAGCTTCTACCATCACTCCTGGCAGTGTGTTCCTTGCATCCACCACTCTCTGTGTAAAAATCTTATTTCTGACACCTCTCCAATACTCTGCTCCAATCACCTTAAAATTGTGCCCTCTCATGTTAGTCATTTCTACTTTCGGAAAAAGAGTGCTGACTGTCCACTCTATCTATGCCTCTTATCTTCTTATACCCGTCCAGAATGAGGCGTCACAGTTTGAGGATAAAGGGGAAGCCTTTTAGAACCGAGATTAGGAAAAACTTCTTCACCAGAGAGTGGTGAATCTGTGGAATTCTCTGCCACAGGAAACAGTTGAGGCCAGTTCATTGGGTATATTTAAGAGGGAGTTAGATATTGCCCTTGTGGCTAAAGGGATCAGAGGGTGTGGAGAGAAGGCAGGTACAGGGTTCTGAGTTGGATGATCAGCCATGATCATACTGAATGGCGGTGCAGGCTCGAAGGGCTAAATAGCCTACTCCTGCACCTATTTTCTATGGTTCTATGTTTCTATGTTTACCAAGTCACCTCTCAACCTCCTTCGCTCCAGAGAGACAAGCCTTAGCTCCCTCAACCTTTCCTCCTAAGACGTGTACTCTAACCCAGAGAGCTTTCTTGCCTAAATCTCCTCTGCACCCTCTCTAAAGCCTCCACATCCTTTGTATAATTAGGCAACCAGAATTGAGCACAGTATTAATCACGTTGCATGTAGATCTTGAACTGTTTCATTATTTATGGAGTTGTAAATGGGACTGCAGAGTATGCAACCTCCAACAATCATACCCAATAAAGCATATGGTAGAAAGGCTATTGCTTTTTTGATTGAGGATTGATGGTTTAAGGTTATTGCCCTGAAGAAATTCTGCATTTTGGTAGTCTGATGGCTGTTCTCCAAACACCACACCTATCTCTTCAGATTTATTGTGTTGTACCTTGTACCAGGTTCCTATTGAAATTATATGTGACCCGGAAAGGAAATTAGGTGGCATAAAACCTGCACATCCTCTGTTCTTTGCCTTCCAAATATATCCAGTGCATCGGCATTGGCATTCATTATATAAGTGAAGGGAAACAAATCAGCTAAAAACTTACTTCTCTGATGGTACTATCCTGATGAATTTTTACAGGTAAAAAGGAAGAAAATAGAAATAAATGTGGTCGTTTAAAAGCTGAGATACCAAGGACATTACGGCCTAATTTGGATTTGTCTTTTGTTTTGTGGAAAGAACTATTACGTAACCGGCCACAATGAATACCAATCGAGACAGGTTTCATAAAAACAACCAAACATTTATTAGACACGGATAAACAATAATTAAAAAAAACGAAAACCTTAACTGAAAGTTAACCGCTATGCGGCTGTTCAACAAATCGCTACTCTGTACTGGTTCTTAAAGCGATAAATGCGAAAACAGTTCTTAAAGCGGTAAAGTCAAATACAGTTTTTAAAATGGTAAATTCAAAAGTCCAACAGATTTATACATTCAATTAGGAGAGACTTCTCTGGAGAAGGATTTCTTCAAAGACACGACTTTCCTGCTGGTTCTGTCCAAAGGATTCACGATGAAGGAAATAAATGGTTTAAAACAACTGACCTTTATTTCTAGAGAGCAAACCTTGCATGAACTTCCTTGATCTTTTGGCAGGAGTTATCTTCGATACAGGTCGCTACTTCTCCAATGAAGCCTCAATAAGGTCGATCCTTTATTAAGCTGCCGAACATTACCAACTTCTCTTAATCCTTCATATCCTGTACTTCGATAAAGTTTTCTCTGCAATACTACTGAAAAAGTACATCAACAAATCCAGCAGAAATTGAGTAAACTGCCAATCCAGCACTATTGTACCTGACAATAGAACGTAACACTCTGTTTTTAAAATGAAACTGCATCATAAAACAAATACGCAACGGAACAGAGACTCTGATGAATGTTCTAGCTGGAAAACTAACTGCGTCTGTCTGTCTGTCTGTATCTTGTTTTATGGCGGTTGGCATCCAGCTTAATGGTGCATTACCGCCACCCTCTGCTCCGGAATGTGCACTAGACATACATTCTAAATCCCTTCACCCAATCGCGCGTGCATACACACACACACACATATATACAAACCTACACTTCACCCTCCTATCTTTGACCATCCTAGTATCCTATTCCTATTTATTCGTCATATCCTATAAAAAACCCCTGTACCCCTTAAAAACGGTAAAAATACCTGGACTTGTGCTCTCTCACTCGTGCCCAGCAACTCTTTTAATGTGAATTCCTGCATCCCCAACTCCCTTAATTTATTTCACCTCATCTCTCTCTGTAACTGCGTCACCAGAGTTCTTCCTTTTTATACCCGGGGTGAACATGTCATCACGTGACCTCACATCGGCGGGAAAATTACATCAGGTGGCCTCCAAAAGACCATTACATCATTCTCACAAGAAAGTCACAAGATCTCCTTGAGGTATGTAACAGAACATCTGACCATTTTTTCATTTCATTGGATAATGACAGTATTGATGTTATTGGAAGGGATTGGCAAAACACGGGAATTTTTTTAAAAAGTGGAAAAGGGAAGTTTCAGTGAATTTGAGCGCATGACAAGTTAATAGTTTTACTATTAATAACCAGTGCAACTTGAGTGAGTTACCACAATTAATAAGTGCAATCAATGTTAAAATAAATTGCTTTGAAACATAAACAAGAGAGAATTGGCAGATGCTAGAAATCCAAGCAACAGACACACAATGCTGGAAGAATTCAGCAGGCTAGGCAGCATCTATAGAAAAAAAATACAGTCGATATCTTGGGCCGAAACCCTTCAGCTGGACTGGAGAAAAAAAGCTGAGGAGTAGATTTGAAATGTGGGGGAGGGGAGAGAGAAACACCAGGCGATAGGTGAACCTTGGAGGGGGAGGGATGAAGCAAAGAGCTGGGAAGTTGATTGATGAAATAGACAGAAGGCCATGGAAGAAAGCATAAAAGGTGGGGGATGGGGAAGGAGAACCAGAGAGAGGCAATGGGCAAGCACGGAGATAACAAGGGAGAGGGACAAGGGGATGGGAAATGGTGAAGGAGGAGGGGAATACTGTAAGTCTGAGAAATCGATGTTCACACCATCAGGTTGGAGGCTACCCAAACGGAATATAAGGTGTTGTTCCTGCAACCTAAGTATGAACTTATCATGACAGTGGAGGAGGCCATGGATGGACATATCAGAAAGGGAATGGGAAGTGGAATTAAAATGGAAGGCCATTGGGAGATCTGCTTGTTCTGGTGGATGGAGTGTAGGTGCTCAGCAAAGTGGTTTCTTAATCTATGTTGGGTCTCACTGATATACAGGAGGCCACACTGGCAGCACTGGACAAGGTATATAACCCCAACAGACACACAGGTGAAGTGTCACCTCACCTGGAAGGACTGTTTAGGGCTCTGAATGGTAGTGAGGGAGGTTATATTCTGTTTCGGTAGTCTCCAAGCTGATGTCATGAACGTTGATTTCTCAAACTTCCAGAAATGCCTTCTCTCCCCTCACCAATTCCTATCCCCTTTTCCCTCTCTCATGCTATCTCCTTGCCTCCCCTCTGATGCTCCCCCACCTTTTTCTTTCTTCCATGACCTTCTGATTCTTTCACCAATCAACTTCCCAGCTCTTTGCTTCATCTCTCTTCCTCCAAGGTTCACCTTATTGCCTGGTGTTTCTCTCTCCCTCCCCCCCCACCTTTCAAATCTACTCCTCAGCTTTTCTTCTCCAGTCCTGCCGAAGGGATTTGGTCGGAAATATCGACTGTGCTTTTTTTCCATAGATGCTGCCTGGTATGCTGAGTTCCTCCAGTATTTTGTATCTGTTGCTCCTAAACATCATTGTTTCCCTCTCTACCCATGGATTATCCTCCACCTTGTTTTCCTTTGCTTATTCATCAATATGCTGATATGCTGTTTTTTTGGAATTTCCTGCACAACATAAGTAAGAGTTCAGAACTACAGGAAACCTAACAGGCATAAGAGTAATACAATAATAGTTTTATAGGTCGTGTGATCTATCTATAGTCAAGTGGTCAGAACTTTAGGTGATCAAATGTCCACAAATGTCTCCAAATTAATTCTGCAGTCCTATTAGTAAATAACCCTACTTGATCCTATTTGAATTGTGCAAGAAGTCTGCAGCTGTTTCAAATGGGAAATCTTATTGCCAAGTCATAAGCACATCTGGAAGTGTTCCGCAAACGATCAAAATAGCATGATAGCATTGTCAAAAACAAAAAAAAATCTGCAGATGCTGGAAATCTGAGCAACACACACAAAATGCTGGAGGAACTTAGCAGGCCAGGCAGCATCTATGGAAAAATGTATAGCTGAAGGGTTTGTGCTGAAACCCTTCAGCAGGACTGGAGAAAAAAAGCTGAGGAGTAGGTTTAAAAGATGGGGGAGGGGAGAAAGAAAAACACTAAGGGATAGGTGAAACCTGGAGGGTGAGGGATGAAGTAGAGAGCTGGGAAGTTGCTTGGTGAAAGAGACAGAAAGCCACGGAAGGAAGAGAAGGGGGGAGGATCGTTAGAGTGAGGCAATGGGCAGGCAAGGAGATAAGGTGAGAGAGAGAAAAGGGGATGGGAAATGGTGAAGTGGGGGGTGGGGGCATTACTGGAAGTTCGAGAAATTGATGTTCACGCCATCAGGTCAGAGGCTACCCTGACGGAATATAAGGTGTTGTTCCTCCAGTCTAAGTGTGGTCTCATCACAACAGTGGAGGAGGCCATGGTTAGACATATTGGAATGGGACTGGGAAATGGAATTAAAATAGGTGGTCACCGGGGGATCCCGTTTTCTCTGGTGGACAGAGTGTAGGTGCTCGGTCAAGCAGTCTCCTAATCTGTGCTGGGTCTCACCAATATACAGGAGGCCACACTGGGAGCACTGGACACAGTTTATGACCCAAACAGACTCACATGAAAGGACTGTTTAGGGCCCTGAGTGGCAGTGAGGGAGGAGGTGTAGTACTTGTAGTATAAGTGCCAGGTGAAAGATCAGTGGGGAGGAATGAATGGACATGGGAGTTGCCTAGGGAATAATCCCTGTGGAAGGCAGAAAGTGGTGGGGGAGGGAAAGATGTGCTTGGTGGTGGTTAGCACAACACTTCACCACCAGTGACCTGGTTTCAATTCTCACCCCAGTCTGTAAGGAGTTTGTACATTCTCCCCGTGATCGCATGGTTTTCCTCCAGGTGCTCTGGTTTCCTCCCACGGTCAAAAGACATACCAGTTGGTAGGGTAATTGATCATTGCGAATTGTCCTGTGGTTAGGCTACGGTTAAGTCAGAGGTTGCTGGGCAGCATGGCTTGAAGGGACAGAAGGACTTCACACTGTATCTCAATAAATAAAAAGAATGTTTTAGTGGAATGATAGTAACCATGAAATGTGACAATGAAACCCAACTTACATTGGGTATGTTGTGACACCAGTCACGGGAGGAACTGGTCAGTAACAACATGCAAGGTCTTCCACTTATTGCATCCTTGATTTAATATTCTATTCATCTTTTTGGATGTATAAATCCATTTATGATGTCTGATGCAACTTCTTATATTCGATTGCAAAGACTCATGTGCTATTGAGCCATAGATTTTGATTTCACTGGTGAGCTTCAACGCCTTCTGAGAGCTGCAGGCAGCCAAGTAAAAGAAAAATAGTTGAAACAAAAATCTTCTACAGGATAACGCCTTTGGTAGACCACTGACTTAATAGGATAAATATACTGAAATGGGAGATGGTTTCACTTCCAAGCTTTCTCTGACACTGTGTCAATCCAAGCCTGTGGAGAGCTGAGATAAAATTATCACTTAGCAAATTTAGATTTCTTTGTGAATATTGATAATAAGGCTAATGAACTTTTCCTAAATAATTCCACACCATCCTTGTTGTGATTATTGCTGTACAACATGTCACTTCAATTTTCAGTCTGTTTTCATTTCCTTAGCTCATCCTTCTTTTCTGTCTTTCTGTTTTAGCCTTTCTGATTGTTTCCTTGCCTCCCATCCTCTTACCTCCTAAACAAGACTACTTCCCTGCTTATTTTGATGTCTTGGTTACGCTCTCTTCCACCTCCCTTATTTTAACAACCCTTTTCCCCTGTTTGCCCAGTTTAGTTTTGCTTCGTTGCCCATTTCTCCCCACAATTTACCATTTTATTTCCCCCTTTTCCTTTTGCTGTTTCCTTCACTTTGTTCATCTCTAGCGTGTTGATTGTCTTCTGGAATTTTTTAATGAAATGCAAATCATATAAAACATCACTATCCTGACAATAGATTATTTTAATCAATTTTTCAATGTCAATGTTTTCAAGGAAGTTAAAACAAAGAAGAAATCATTTTCTCACATATGCGTGTTGGAATCTCCCAGTTCTCAGTAATGTAAACTAATACAGAAAGAATCAATAATGCTACTCCCACACAGCACAGCTACTGCTGGTTTTCAGATAATCAGCATGTCTGAGAACTTCATGATCTGAATCTAGTGCTTTTACATTACTCGCGGTGTGTGCCAAGTGATTTATTGGGGCTGCTGATATAATTTTTTAACCTTGTTATCTTCAGTTGCATTATTATACGCCTATGTTAGTGCAGCTTCCCTTTAAATACACTGTGTTTATTTCCCCTTTATGGTGTATAGGTGTAACCATGTGGGGTATCTCTGATTTGGTAATAAAGAGAGTAGCCATGTTGTCATCATACTCAGCAATAAATCTTTATAACTAATCACAAGTACTAAAAACAGTCAGCTCTTACATCAGTGAATAGGATTTCTAGTCCCAATGGTTCTTTGAAGGATTGCTGGTTGTTCTAATTTGAATTCAGTTCCCGAGAACATCAGGAACTGAAACTCCTGCTGCAAGTATTACAATAATATAACAACTCTGAGCCTAGTTTTTCAACCCATGCAGTTCATGCTGACATTGATCCATTACATAAGCAGTAGGCCTGTTTAAAGATGCTTGGTCTGTTTTTCTTTGCCCTTTTAAATTTTTTCTTCAGCCATAAATCCAAACAATTAACTGTTCGCATAATCTCACATTTTCACCACTATCCAATCTCCTTCTATTCTGTTAAAAAAAAGTACTGCTCTCTCTCCTAAATGATGACCGACCACATGTTCACAGACTCATTGGCTGGCCTTTGTTCAGTGCAATCATGCACAATTTCTCATTTAACATATGTGTGCAGAGAGAGTGGAGCAATTAAGAGGAAGGTGATGCAAGAGGTCATAGAAATGAAAGGATCAGCAGCAAAGAGTCATTGAGAACAAGCGTGAGGGAAAACAGCATGAACTTACACTGGAAAACTTAACTAGTGCTAACAGGGAAGGTTTTAACTAATAAGATGATGAAGATCACAAAAAGCAGCAGAGAAGGAAGTTATTGAAATGTTTATTAAGGGGGCAGGGGCTTGGGGCTGGTGGAACTTTGCATCTCTGTAATGCCTTTCATGACCTTGTTCTACCTCAGCCTAGAAGTCCTCTGTTTGTCAAAGTCGACTATGGATGTAGCGTTTCAGCTGTCTACATGATACACAAGTTAAGAAAGTATGATATGGAGAGCAAACTGTTGCCTACGTAGCCGGCTCCCTTTCTTCACACAGATGATGAATCCAAAGGAACGTCAGAAACTGATAGCCTTTGGAGAAGTCACTACCCCAGGGGTTCACATACTTCTCCAACAAGCACGTGTAATATTGGATCATTTTTCTCAATGAATAAATGAGCAAGTATAATGTTTTTGTATTATTTATTTAATTGGGTTCTCTTTATCTAGTTTTAGAACAGGTGAAGATCTGATCACATTTTAGGTCATATTTAAGCAGAAATAGAGAAAATTGTACAGGGTTCACAAACTTTCTACCACTGTATGTGAGAGTTTATCTGTGAAGCACTCCACAGTCCATAGGTTTGTCATGAAGGGTGTCCAATGTAACAAGCTTTCTGAGGCATATACTGAATCTTATTCGAGTGCTTATTTTTGGAAAGGACCTTTACCCCAAACTGTGGCTGCAAAGTTGGAGAAGTTTGGGCCACATATTTTTCTTCATCTCCATCCCCGTCAATGCAGTTTACACTTGGCAAAAGTGAAGAAGCATTTAGACTTGGTTGGCAGGTAGAGTGGCCTTGGTAGGCAGGTGGGGTGCCGGAAATGGAAGGTGAATTGGATCTGAAGATCCACACTTTACTCCATTCACTTCATGCTAGAAGGGAGAGCTCCAACCAATTACTAAACAAAGCTGGAGATAATTGGAATAAAATGCAATCTAATGGTTTTCCTTGGGAATACAAATACTGCCCAATTTTCAGTAATGTAATAAAATATACCCTGCGGTTTCTAAATGTGCCTAGGTTGAGTTCCCGATTATTAATCTGCTGCCTATCAGCAGGATGCATGACAGTATGAGCTCACAATTTTCCAAAATGCCCAAGATGGCTAGACAAGTCGGTAAAATATGAAGCAATCTTCTTTGGCAGTAGCATCGTTCTGACAGCAAGCCCTTTTAAATCCACTCTGAGCAGTAATAAAATCCATTCAACAGCTGCAAGGCAGAAAACCACAGAGGTACATGTCACTGATAGCAGATGCGATATGAGGAACATTGGAAATACAAAGAGAGGTAACAGTTCTGGGCCCATTAATCTGAAAGACTGTAACCTTGCAGAGTCTCCAAGTAATTGCTGCTAGCATCTTAACTGGAAGTGAAATTGCTTGATGACATAGCTAGATTTGGTATGGGAAACATAGCTTTCACTGAATCAATGCTAAGGATTTCCTATTCTTTAAAAAGAGCTTGATTTTTCTTCAATCTGGCACTTGAAATATCATTATCTTTAACACTTTATTTGCAAAATCAAGGGGAATTTTTTTTTGGTCAGTAAATCCATTTCACCTGCATTTGGCTGACTTACTTAAATGTGTTGTCATCCATTTCACAATGCTGTACAAAGACCTGGCCAAACAACATCTGAGACAATGTGCACAGATCTTTGTCAGGAAATGCACTGTAGATTTTCCAGAATAATTTTGGACTTCGAGGGTTAACTTACAAATTCAGATTAAGTGCAATTGTATTCATCCAACTAAAAAGTGACTTGTTGAAAGTTTATTCAGGGTACTGTGAAGATTGATGAAGATAAGCTCCTCTGTTGCTTGGTGGCTCTGACTTGGGGCCATGGTTTAAAAACCAGAGGCAGATATTTCAAGAAATAAGTCAGAAAGTGCAGAGATGCTTCACAGGTGCATAGCTTTGGCAGAGATGATTAAGGAGAAGCTAGAGATGTTATTTTAAATATGTTACTGGATAAAAAGTAACTAGAGAGAGAATAGGGTCCCTCAAAGACATAAGTGAACACCTCTGTATGGAACCATAAGAAATGGGCAAGACTGTCAATAAATATTTTTCCAGTGTTTACACCATGGAGAAAGACCTGAAGATTTGGAAACTAGGGAAAGCTAATGGGGACGTCTTGGGAAAAGCCCACATTACTGTAGAAGAGGAGCGAAGCAAAATTAATGTAGGCAGGGAAATCTGTGAGGCCCGACCAGATAAATCCAAGAACACAGTGGGAGGCTAGTGAATAAATAGTGGGAACTGTGGCTGAGATATTTTCATCACTTTTAGCCATGGATAAGGTGCCAAGAGATTGGAGAATTGTGAATGTTGTGTTTTTATTTAAGAAAAGCTACAAAGAAAAATCTGAGAACTATATATCAGCCAACCAGTAAACGTAAAATATATGGAAAGTAAATTACTGGTGGGGGTTCTAAGGGATAAGGTATACACACAGTGGCCTCTTGTACACCAGCTCATTAATGCAAGTATCTAATCAGCCAGGCACGTGGCAGCAACTCAGTGCATAAAAGCATGCAGATATGCTCAAGAGGTTCAGTAGTTGTTCACATTAAATATCAGAATGGGTAAGAAATTTGACCTAAGTGACTTTGACTGTTGGCACCAGATGGGGTGGTTTGAGTATTTCAGAAACTGCGAGCAGCCGGGATTTTCACACACAACAGTCTCTAGTGTTTACAGAGAAGGGAGCAAAAAATGAAAAAAGACTTCCAGAGAGCAGCAGTTTTGTGAGCGAAAACACCTTTTTAATAATAGAGGTCAGAGGAAAACGGCCAAACCAGTTCAAGCTGACAAGAAAGCAACAGTAATTTAAATAACCACACATTACAACAGTAGTGTGCAGAAGAGCACCTCTGAACACACAACTCATTGAACCTTGAAGTGGATGGGTTACAGCAGCAGAAGACCATGAACATACACTCAGTGATCACTTTATTAGGTCCAGGAGGTACTGCGTGGCCAACTAACTGTACATACGTCTGGAAAGACTGGGGTTGATTAGGGGTCATCAGCATGACTTTGTGCATGAGAAATCATGTCTTATGAGTTTGATTGGGATTTTTGATGAAGTGACGAAGGTGGTCAATGATGGCAGGGCAGTAAATGTTGTCCATATGGACTTCAGCAAGGCATCAGACTGCACTGGATGGCATAGAATCCATGGAGATCTGGAGAACTGGATGCAATATTAGCTTTCTTATAGGAAGCAGAGGGTGGCAGTGGACAGAGAGGGGAGTAATGGGTCAGGTTATGGTTTAGAGACAGGTATGAGGGGATAGGTAGAGATCAGGGAGAGTAAATGAAAAGTCTAGGCAGGAGTTTGAGTCTGGGTCGAAACACTTCATGGTCGAGTGTCAACGATCCCAGAAGTTGTACACGGGTGTTGAGGAGACCAGCGATCCCCAGGTTGGAAGTCCATATAGGAGCTGGGTCCCAGTATGGGCAGGAGTTACGAGTCAGGAGTGACACCCTCTGCCCCAGGTTACAGGTGTCGGGCATCCGTGGGAGTCCAGAAGTAGAGGCTCAAAAGTTAAACCTCACGAAGTCCAGAGGACAAAACCAAAGGAGTCACGAGTGTCCAAAGAAGTCACGAAGACCCAGGTCATTAGGATCAGAGGTCCATGCAAGTCTGAAAATTAAAACCCAGAGATTAATCTTGTGATCAATGTACTGGATCAAAGTCTAAAGTTAGGGGCCTGATGTCTGTGCGTCTGAGAATCTGGCAACGGAGAGTGGAAGCCTGGAGGCAGCCTGTCCGGGGGTTGAAGGCCTGTTCTGGGTGTGAGTGGGTGGGCAGGTGGATGGGAAGAATGGGAAAGGGGATTGTTTTGCAGTTGCTGTCTTGCTTTGTTTAGTTGTTGTTGCTGCTGCTTGTGTTGTCCGTGGAACATTGTGATCATGCTATGTCGATGCCAGGATGTGTAGCCATACTTGCAGGCTGCCCCCAGCTCAGGAGGAACTAGCAATGAGACACAGAGCGATTTTGATTCTTTAATGAAGCAACTGTGTCAGCTTATCTGCAAATACTTCCGCAGGATTACTGAAGATGAAGAGGAGGAAGAGGATGATCGCACAGTGGGTCAACAAATGGTCAGACAAGATAAATGGAAGAGGTTTCTTCCCAAAATTCACTTCCATCATTGAATTAAGTGGTAACCTAGGTTATCTTAGAGTCAAAGTGTGTATAAGTGTTTTACTAAGTGAGTATAAATTTATAAAGGAGAGCTTTATAACTTACTCAAGGCAGATAGAGATTCCAATACTTAATTTCTATGCTTAAGAATAGAAAGTTCTGGAGTGGGACAACTGCACCTGATTTAGAGCCAGGAGTCCAAGGAGGGGATTATTAAGGGGATTGTGATACAGATGATTCTCAATATTAGAGGAGCAAGATGTCTGAAGTCACCTTTTCCATCTATATTTAGAATCAGCAGCTTTAATTTCTCTATATAGAGAACCAACCTCAAATCCATTCTGGAAAATTGTAGGTGTTATCAAAGCCAATAATTATGATCATTTTGATTAAGTTAGCTAAGTAATAGCTTCTTTCTCTAATGGAGCTTAATAAAAGACAGCATAATGGTGTGATAGATAGTTTTGCTGATGCATAGTTCCACTACTTGGTTTGATCCTGATCTTGCCTATACCCTCTCTCTAACTGTGTGAGTTTCTCTATCTTCACTATTTCCTTCCAAATTTCAAAGATGTGCTGATAAATTAAATCAGTAAATTGTCCTTAGTTTAGGTTGATAGCATAAGAAATTTGGGGTGCCGTGGGGTGGGGGTAGTTGATGATCTTGCAGGAGAGAATAAATTGCAGGGGAATGAGTCGATAGAGGAGAGTGAAATTGATTATCGTGCTCAGAGGGATTGATAATTTGAACAGTTCCTTCCATATTGTAAGAAAATAAAGAAATGAATAGAAAAGTGCAGTCTGATTTCATCATCATTTTTAATTCAATAATGCTCAGGATGATCACATGCAAAGTTATTCTATTCTAAAGTCATGCTTTTCCCAGATGGTGAATTTTGTAATTCTTTCTCCATTTCCAGTAACTCAAATGAGTGGAATTTGAGGACTACATTGGCTAACTTTAAAAACTCCATTACTTATAAAGTAGGCAGCATTTATGGAAAAGAGTAAATTCTGAACGTTTTGGGCTGAGACCCTCCATCAGTCCTGATGAAGGAGCTCGGCCAAAAACCTTGACTATTTACTCTTTTCCATAGATGCTGCCTGGCCTGCTGAGTCTCTCCAGCATTTTGTGTGTCTTACTTTGATTTCCAGCATCTACAGATGTTCCCTTGTTTGAAGCTGCATGGACTCTCCTGCTGGTTGTGAATGGAGTAACAGCTTCTAGCAGTCGTTCCTATCTCACTTACTTTACTGTTTCCAATCTGTTTTGAAACCTCACTTTTAAACATGATATTTTTTATGATGAGTACGAGGGGTGCCAAAAGTACTAAAAAAGAAGAAGATGCTCCTGCATCCTTGGATTCTATAATGGATTTGCTTCGAAAACACAGAAAAGAATCTTCCAACGAGTTCCAACAACTTAGATCTGAATTTAAACTAATGGACAAAAAATTGGATTCTATTCAAAAAACCTTAACTGATCATGGTAAGCAAATTGAAGAGGATGAAGAAACTCTGATGATTTTGGGTGCAAGAATGGATGACCTGCAAAAGCTCTGTGAAAAGCAATCTAAATCTAATGAGAAATTAAGACAGATGATTATGGATTTAGAAAACAGAAGTAGAGGAAATAACCTCTGAATTCTGGGACTTGAAGAGTTAATAGAAAGTAATCATCTTACTGAATTCATTGCAAGCTTTTTAGCCTTTTCCTAAAATCTTACCGTCTGCCCCTGTGATCGATCGAGCTCAAAGACCGCCCGTGCCCAGACCACCTCCGGGAGCCAAACCCAGATCAGTTATAATTTGTTTTAATGAATTTCAAACAAATGAACATTTAATTTGTGAATCTCATCGAAGAGGAATGATTGATTACAAGGGTCAGGAGAATAGGTTTGTCGAAGATTTTTCACCCGAAGTCATGAATGAGCGTGCTAAAATCAAAGAGGTTATGTCAGAGCTTTGTAACAAAGGTTTAAAGCTGTCTCTTCATTATCCTGCTCGTCCTAGAATCACTCTGCAAGATGATTCTAAAGAATGGCCTTGCTCGAGTGTAGAAGCTCGGGATTTCTTAAAAACAATGGATTGTCTGTTTAGTATCTTGCTATCTGAATAATTGCTTCTCTTACTTTTGCTGAACCTTCGCAGCTAAACTTCCTTGTGATTTAAATGCTTTACTTAGAGAATAAGATTTTAGTGAGTTAATACCGTGTGTGATTATATGTTATGAATTTTGATGTTTTTTATTATTTTATACACGTTTTTGAGATTTTTTATCACTATGGCTTAGTTTGGGTATTTTTCGTTCTATTGTTTTGAAACTGTAATAATTAATCTATTTGTGTTCTTGTTATGAGGGTTAAGTTGTTTTTTGGACGTTATCTAGTCTACAGTTGACCTTGGAATTAATTAGGAGTCAAATTCAGCAGGTTGTTTTGGGAGGATGGTGTCATTAGCTGTAGCTGCCAGCCTTCTTTTGGCTGGCCTTCTGACTTTGGGAGGGGAAAGGGGGTTGTCTCTTTCTGGGAGCTATCTTGAGATGTTAGCCAAATCTGTTGCTTGGTTACCCTATTTCAAGGCTTATTGTTGGTTTTAATGTTCATTTTGCTGGTTATTACTTTAATTTCTCTATTAAATAGTATTAATAATGGGTCATGCTATTAACTTACTCAGTCTTAACGTGAAAAGATTAAATCACCCTGTGAAGCGGAATAAGATTTTTGCCTATATTAAAAAACTTAAGGCCCCAATTATTTTTTTACAAGAAACACACGTACGTAATTGGGACAACTTATGTCTTTTCAGTAGATGAAATGGACAACATTTTTACTCCTCGTTTCAGGCTAAGTCCAAGGGAGTTTCGATCTTTATGGATAATACGGTTCCCTTTGTCCAAAGTAAAGTGGTGTTTGATACTAATAGGTGTTTTGTCATAGTGTCAGGGAAATTAGATAATAAATTAATGGTATTTGCCAATCTGTATGCTCCAAATACAAATGATCCAGGATTTTTTGAGCAATTTTTTTCATTTCTGCCAGATTTGAACCTTTACTCATTGGTGATGGGAGGAGATTTTAATTGCTGGTTAGATCCAACTTTAGATATGTCATCCTTTAAAACAGTGACATTTAATAAATCAGCTTTGTTTACTCAATCTTTTTTAATGAAATGTGGTATTGTTGATGTATGGCATTCTTTATATCCAATAGATAGGAAGTATTCATTTTTTTCTCATGTCCACCATACATATTCCAGGATTGATTACTTTTTTTATTGATAGTCAAATGATTCCTTTAGTTCGATATGTGAATATAAAGAAATTGATGTTTCAGGCCATGCTCTGGTGCTTTTATCTTTAAATTTCCCTGGTCTTCCTCAAATAAACAGATCTTGGCGTTTTGATTTAACTTTGCTATCTGATAAAGATTTCTTAAAATTTCTGGAGAGGCAAATTATTCTTTTTTTTGAAGAGAATAGTTTGGAAGAGACTTCTAGTCTTATTATACGGGATGCCTTTAAGCCTTTATTAGAGGTCAAATTATTTCATATACTGCAAGTGTCAAGAAAAAAGCTAATAAAGAGAAAATTAAGTTAGCTAGTTAGTTAAAACAATTAGACCAAAAATATGCCTTGGCTCCAGATCCTTTTATACTAAATATAATCTTCTTTAAACATATCCAATTGAAACTCAACTTTTAAAAGATAAAAGTCAATTTTATGTCCACGGAGACAAAACAGGTAAATTATTGGTTAACCAATTAAAAACCTTTATAGCTAAACGGCAAATTAAAGAAATTTGTAAAGCCAATGGTGGTAGGACTAACCATTTAGAAATAAACGATATTTTAAAAGAATTTTATTCTAAAATTTACAGTTCTGACACTCCCAAAGATAACACTGTAATGAATGATTTTTAGACCAATTAAACATTCCTACACTTTCTGTTGATATCTGAAAACAGTTGGATCAACCTATTTCATATGAGGAAATTGCTGAGGCTGTATGTTCCTTGCACTCGGGGAAGGATTCGGGTCTTGATGGATTTTCTGCAGAATTTTATAAGGCTTTTTCCTCGCCGCTTATGCCTCATTTACGTGCAGTTTTTTCAGACTCCTTTAAGTTGGCTAGGTTGCCACAATCTTTTTATGAAGCTTCTATTTCGCTTATTCTTAAAAAAAATAAAAACCTAATCGAATGCTCTTCATACAGACCAACCTCTTTACTTAATGTTGATACTGGCGCATTTTTCTATCATACGGTTCTTTGTAAGCACTCAAACCATCTTGCAAATATGCCCTAAACCGACGTACCCTTTTGAAATTAAAGTTGTAATTTATCATTGCAGCAAAAATCTCACGCAGTTGCTTCACGTTCAGTTCCTGGACGACTTCACTTTCGGTCCATTCGCTACTGTATTCGGTTTTGATTGTTATCCTTTCCTCTTCCAATTGCATCAGCTCTTCATCTATCAGTTCTTGGTCATGAGATGCCAAAACCTCTTCAACATCATCTTTGCCAACTCTACTAGCCAAGCTCACTTTGCCCTTACTTGGTTCACCATGATCGAAATGCTTAATTATGTCTAGTTTTACGCTAAGTGTAACACCCTTATGAGTTCTTTCAAGCTTTTCCGATACCTTAGAACTCATCTTGCAAATGACTGCTCACAGGCACGTGTTTAAGCAATGCCAGCTAGAATGCCGTTCCGAATCCGGGGGGAGAGAGGCTGCTTGGGGCGTGCGCTGCCTTTTATCGCGCGCTGATTTTTTTTTTGCATGCTGCCTTTTTTCGTAACAGTGAAAACACCTTCTGTTAGCAAAAACAAGGAACTAATGTAGGTCTTTCGTAACAGTGAGGTTTCGTAAAGCGAACGTTCGAAAAGCGGGGGACACCTGTATTATGTGAGGACTGTCCAATATGGGTTTCTTTAGAAGCTAAATCTGTTAATAAATTTTCTATTATTTCTCTTCTTGGATCCTCACCCCCTTTATCCTTTAGTAAACTAACTGAAAATTTGGTAGTTAAACACACCTTGAGGATCTGGGTACAATTTAGGAAATTCTTTGGTTTATTGAGATTTTCTTTGTCTAGTCCCATTTATTCTAACTTTTTTTAAACCTTCGATGACCGATTCAGTTTTTAAAGAATTGGATAGATTGGGTATTAAATACTTCCAGGATTTGTTTAGGAGGAAGTCCTCTTTCGTTTGAGCAAATGTCAGCTAAATATAGTTTACCCAAAACTTACTTTTTTTGTTATTTACAAATTAGAGACTTCCTGTGTTCTCAACTATATACATTCCTATAAGTTCTGATAAGGACTTACTAGATGTAATTTTTAATTTGAAACCTTTTTATAATGGTTCAATATCCTATATTTATGGCATGTTGCTAGGAATGAGAAATGTTCCTATAGACAAAATTAAAAATCTTTGGGAACAAGATTTACAGACTTCAATCTCTGAGGAAACTTGGAATGAAATTTTTAAATTAGTTAACACATCATTGTTATCATTTCCTCTTACAATGTAAAGTGGATCATAGGGCTCACATGTCTAAGGATAAGCTATCTCATTTTTATTCGGATATATTTCCTTTCTGTGATAGATGTAATAATGGAGAAGCTTCATTAATTCACATGTTTTGGACATGTCCGAGCCTTGAAAGATACTGGCTGGAAGTATTCCAAACTTTCTTGGTACTTTTCAAGGTAAATTTTAAGCCTAACCCTTTAACCACATTATTTGGTATTGTTGGAGGAAAAGACTTTATTTTGGAGACACCTGATTTGCATATTTTGGCTTTTATCTCTCTTACAGCTTGGAGGGCGCTCTTGCTTAAATGGAAGGATGCAGTTCCGCCTACTCATGCTCAATGGTTACGTGATGTTATGTCATGCTTAAATTTAGAGAAGATGCGTTGTTCAGTTTTTGAATCTAGCCAAGACTTTTATACGTTGTGGGGACCATTTTTGAGTTGTTTTCAAAACCTTTGAATTGTTGTAAAAGTACAGCTGGTGGCTAATAATATATTTTCTTGTATGATAAGGGTTTTCTTTTCCTTTTTTCTGCTTTTCCTAACAACTCTGACTTTGGTAGTGGGTTTAGGTTCTTTTCTGTATAACAAAATGAATATATTTCAATATTACGATTTAATTTAATTTTTATGAATACAGGGTTTTGTGATTGTAATTGTATTTTTAATGCAATGTATTTGACGCTATTTTATTTTTTTCTTTTGACTTATATATCTTCTTGTACTCTGTATTCTTCTGTGAAGAAACTAATAAAAATATTGAAAAGGGAAGCTGCATTACAGCTTAGCTGTGGGAAGCAGCTGCTTTTGACGTGCCTCTCAAGGATTTTCCTGAATCCTACTGCCATCTCTGACTGCCACCAAGAACTTCTATTTGCTGAAAACCTTCCTAAGATAAAGGAAGCTCTTCACATACGCTTTTATCTAAGATGTTATAAGAAGCTAACAGCGGGGGGCTGGTTGTTATACTGATTCAGTCCACCAGCTGGCTCCTTCACTAGGATTACAGGCCCCAGTGGTCAATTATGCAACTTGTTGTAATCCTGCATTCTCAATCTCCTCCAGTTGATGGGTGTCAAAATAAAAGCAGCTTCTCATACAGCCCCATATGCTTTAACTGCCGAACTGAGACTATTGCTTTTACGCAATCTTTGAATACTGTATACTATTGGTACCACTGTGAGAATAGCCTACAATGATGACTGAATATTAACGAGGTTTATTACGGGAGTACATCTTCCTTTTGCTTATTGTGAGACTTGCAGTTCTTTGGAGCTGTGGAGGAATATGGTTTACGAAGACTGAGTTGAACTTGATTTAGCTTTTTGTGGCTGTGTAGTCAAATCAAGATGATAACTGGTACTTTAGACTCTTTCTTTCAAATCAGCAAATGAATACATAGGAAGGATGTTTTTGTGCAAATAAAATTGTAGAAAGGAAGAACAAGTTCAAATTGCTCCCATTTGAAAGTGCTAAGAAATACAGGTTGTTAAATAAAATTAAAAAGTTGTTCAAAAACCCGGGACAAGACATTCATAAAAATGCTTAAACTGACCACAGTTCTATGGCTGGAATGGACATCCGGATTAAACCATTGAAAACTTTATTGTATATTTGACATGAAAAGCTAAATTGTTACGAAATGCACCCATCTGCTCATGTGTTTAGATGCTCTATCTCTCCCCAATATAGATAGCTGGTGCAGCCCCATTTAAAGATTCAGGACCATGCTGCTAATTGGCAATCATATTTTGGGTGCAAAGGATTGAATACTTAGAGCACCTGAACAGAACCTCAGCACATCCAGAGATACCGTCTAGTGTTTTGTTTTGAGCTCAGTTCTCGATCCAGTTTTATTCTGTGTCTCAATCTTAGCCTCGGATACTCCAGCATTTGGGTCCTTGTCAAGGACTCTTGTCACACAAATACTGCATGTGGCATGTTTGGAGGAGATGTTATAAGATTCCATGTTACGTGGGTTATAAGACACATATATAGTACTCAAAGAAGGCAACTGGGGTCTCATAAAATCTGTTCATATTGATCAGATAATGGAGAGATTTGTCAAACAAGCACAGGAGCTGCAACAACTCCAATCAAAATTCCAGGATGTTAATAATTGACATTCAAGTTTTTTGGGAAAAGGAGGACCAACCTGAAGGGGAGACATTTACATTGTTGTAACACACGATACCAAGCTAATCAGCACAGACAACATTTGCCAACACACTGCTTGAAAGCAAAGCAAGGACTATTGCAAACTCATTAAAACAAACTGAATAATTGCATCACAGCCTGGAATGGAAACACCAATGTCCTTGTACAGAGAAACCTACAACAAGTAATGGATATGGCCTCAGTCCATCATGAGTAAAGCCCTCCCCATCACTGAGCACATCAACATGGAGCGCTATTGCAGGAAAGCAGCGTCAATCATCAGGGACCCCCACCATCCAGGCCATGCTCTCTCCTAGCTGTTGCCTTCAGGAAAAAAAGTACAGGAGCCTCAGGATCCACATCACCAGGTTCTGGAACGGTTATTACTCCTCAATCATCAGGCTCTTGAACCAGAGGGGATAACTTTACTCGACTTCACTCGCCCCATCACCTCATTGCCCCACAAACTATGGATTCACTTTCAGGGACCCTTCATGTCATGTTGTCAATATTTATTGCTTATGTGTTTGCTGGTTTGTTTGTTTATCTATCTATCTATTTATGTATGTATTTGTTTATTTTCCCTTTTTTTTGTATTAGCACGGCTCGTTGTTTCTTGTACAATGAATGTTTGTCCATTTGTTGGGTGCCATTTTTCATTCATTCTATTATGTTTCTTGCATTTATTGTGATTGCCTGCAAGAAAATGAATCTCAGGGTTGTATTTGGTGACATATATGTAGTTTGATCATAAATTAACTTTGTACTTTAATAGGCATTTGGGAAGAATAGTCAAGGACATCATCATAGGCATGAGCTAAATAAAGATGATGGAGAGCTAGATAGATAGATTGATTAGATTGTGCAGACTAATATAAACCTCAACCTTTTCTAAACATCAGTATATAATGAAGGAAGGTAAGTGTCAATGGAAATTGATGCTGATGCTCTGTGCAGGAACTTAAGTGACGTTCACCAGATGGTACAGTGAAGCTTGGAATTTTTTGTAATCCTTTGTGTTTAAACTGGGAAACCATCAAGGTGACAAGGATATATGAAGTTAGAATGAGAAATAATGACAGTGAATTAAATATTCTCCTAATTGTCTCAAGGCAAGAATATAATTTGATTGGCTACAACAGGCTATGAAACATAAAGCAAGAATTCACAGAAATCAGGATTGCAATTAATCTGTATGTATCCATCGTACTTATTAATACTGTGGTTCCTTAAGGTTCTTATAGCCAGTGGTGGTAATGGGGAGGAGCTCCCACTACCTATTAAATGTTTCAATGGCACGCACCTCAAATAGCTTCTGACAACCAAGTCCAGCTCCTGGCCTTCACATGTGGCTTAGCTACTAAGCCCAGTGGAACCGTTCCTACTGACAGAAGGAGAGGCAAAGGCAGGTTACTGGTGTCTTAAACCAGTTGCATCGGGCAGATGGGGCTCATCAGTCGTGGTTGGCAGCTCATCTAGGAGAAAGAAAACTCTGATCTCAAACCTCCGCTGCCTTAATGCTATACCCTTTCATGGGTTAGGCTTCGGGAGTAAACGCAGAGGGAAAAGTCCAGAGGTGGTGTCCCTAAGGCAGTCTTACATTGAGTTCAACACTGACTGGCAACTCCTGGGATGGTAAACTGTATCAGTCTCTGCAGTTCCTTTGGGATCATTAGATGTGTGAAGAGAAGAAGCTTGCTACATAGGCATCATCTTGCTCTCCATATTGTACTGCCCAGGCTTGCGTATATAGACAGCTAGGAATCAACATCCGTGGTCAACCTTGACTGATGGAGGCCTCTATCAGTCATAAATACTGGAATGCGCTTCATGATGAACTTGGTAGCACTCAGAGTATTAATGCCAATGTTCACAAGACAGAGAATGCTACACTGAGGTTTCTCAAAGCACATTACAAGCTTTATAATATCAAGGAAAAATTTAGGTAAGAGTCAAATCAATTTGAGCTCTTACAACAAAAATTTGTTTGTAACAGTATCACAGGCACCCGGATGCAAACCGTAATGTGAAGATACGTTATATATAAATAATATAAAATTGTGAAGAGGTAGGAAAAAAGTGTACCAAAACCAAACATTAGTGCTAAAAAATTCACAGTCAGAGACAAGTCTGTGGAAGTATAAGAGGTTTTTCATTGCTGAGGTAAGGTTGGGTTGTGCAAGTTGATTCATGGACCAAAAATCCATACAGAAGTAGATATTCCTGAACTTTGTGGTGTGGAATTTTAGGTTTCAGCACTTCTTGCTTCACAGTTGCAACAAGAAGAGGGCATGACCCAGATGATGATGATGCTTGGTGGCAAATGCATGCTTTTTGAAGCAGGACCTCCTGCAGGTGCTGTGCATTGTGGGGAGGGCTGAGCCTGTGAGGGATTGAGCTGTGTACACTACTCTCTGCGGCCTCTTGCGTTTCTGAGAGTTGATACTAGGCCATCATGCAGTTAGGATACTTTCAAAAGTGCATCTGTAGAAGTTAGTTAGAGTCCTTGTTGACATGCCAGATCTCCTTAAGCTACAGAAATAAAGTATTCAACTAGTTAAAATTTCACACCAGGTTATCCCACTCATTTCTATAGGAAAGACAAACAGAATGATTAGGATAAGACAATAATGAACAGAGAAAGAAGGTAGTAAAAATAACTCTAAACTTTTAAGCTAGGATGAGAATGCATTTTGAGGCCAAACTCAGGTTGGAGGAGCAGCACCTCTTATTCCTTCTGGGATGCCTTCTTCTTCAGCCGTTTACCTCTTCCTCCTATACCGTACCACCTTCTTACTTCATTCCCCCTCTTACCTATCACCTGCTAGCTTGCACCCTTCCCCTACCTTCTTATTCTGGCTTCTGGCCCCTTCCTTTCCAGACCTGATGGAAGGTCTCAGCTTGAAATATCGACTGTTTATTTCCCTCTATAGATACTGCCTGATTTGCTGACTTCATCCAGCACTCTTTGTATTTTGCTCAATACTTCCAGCATCTGCAGGATTTCTTGTGTTTATATTTTCCACAGGTTTAGACATGTCCAAACAGTAGCTCAAATTATACAAACATTCAAAGGAGTATGCAAAGGTAACTATTGAAGTTTGACTATTCCAATTTACCAAGATCTATGAAGAGTTTGATCCATGGTCATATTGCAGACTAATTTAAGTAAGTTATAATTTCTGGAAGGAAAGGCCAAGAATACGAGAAGAATCTAGAAGGTGTACTTCCATTTCCAGAATCAGAAGAGTAGATGAGGAAAGAAAAGTTCATCTTTGCTACCTTGCAAATAGTTATTTTAGTTATAAGACAGCCGATAAAGATCATCCAGTAAGAAAAAGATTCCAGCAGTGTTGGATGTACTTTGTTCAACTTATTTGAAGAAGGTGAAAGTTGACTGGAATTGTTCAAGAACAATGGAAATTAATGTGCACCTTTTAGCAAAGTGTTAAGCTTTCTTTGTGAGCAGCTAAATTGAGAACTAATGTTGAATTCAACTGAGAGACAAGAAATCACATTCTTGAGGAATAGCAGTTGCTGTTGAATCACAGTTCTTGTTCATTGTTACCACCTTGAGACACTTGACAATGATGATGTAGTTTCATCATGCTTGTGTAGATGACAGAAAGAGCAAACTTCATTGACTTCATCCCTGCCTGTCTCATCAGGCACTGTTGTCCCCATCTGTAAATGAGTCTGTGATTTCTGATAGACAACACTTCAAAACTGAAATGGAAGGTACTCATCCTTGAGTCCAAGGGAGAGTTCAAGTAGCAGAAGATATGGAGAATCAAAATGCACAGTCCCTTTCATTGATAATTTTCATCAAATTTTGCATCAAAAACTGTTCTAAAGTAGAAGAGGGGTTGGCCCTGGTCTGCAGGCTGTCAAACTTTCATAAGCTTGTGAATGGGCAGAACAGTGCTTTCACAGAGCACAAGCTTTTGCATGGCTTTTTTTGTAGGTGAGTTCAAGGAGATGACTTAGCTAGACTGTGGAGGAAAGATTCAATCTTTTTACAGATAACTCTTCTATGCTCTGAAGTGCAAAAGTGCAATGTAAATGAGCAGAGTTCACTATCAATTGATGCATCTCCATGTGAGGCACCAAGTGAGATTGTGTCATTGCAGGTATATATGAAGAACATGCCAGTGACAACATTACAGCTAACTATTAGGATCCTTGAAGATATGCAAACACATTTAGTATAACAACAAAGGTGGCATGTTATTGAAAAAAAATAAAATGATCAGATAAAGTGATACGGCTCTTTAGGTATGCAGAGTCTTTGATCTAAGACAAGTAAAAGCAGTTTTTCTAAAAAAAAGTGAAGGACATCTAGAAAAAGTAGGTTGCCAGAGCTTTTATCTGGAATAAACAACCAGCTGAGAACACAGTGGGATTCGCTGCTGTCATTACTGTGTGGTCGGGAATCTTTCGGAGGGTAAGCCTCAAAATCCCCGGCCTTGCCTGCTTTTGGCGATCGAGGAGGAGGTCGAATTGTTCGGACCGAGATGGCGCTCAGTACTCGGTGTCGGAGAGCTGATCAGAGCTCAAAGTTTTTGGATGACTCAGAGTCGGATTGTGGTTGGCATGGAAGGGAGAGCTTTTCTTCCTTCTCCCGTCTGCGTGAGATGTGGGACATTTGAGAAACTTTGAACTTTACCATAGAAACCATAGAAACCATAGAAACTACAGCACAGAAACAGGCCTTTTGGCCCTTCTTGGCTGTGCCGAACCATTTTCTGCCTAGTCCCACTGACCTGCACACGGACCATATCCCTCCATACACCTCCCATCCATGTATCTGTCCAATTTATTCTTAAATGTTAAAAAAGAACCCGCATTTACCACCTCGTCTGGCAGCTCATTCCATACTCCCACCACTCTCTGTGTGAAGAAGCCCCCCCTAATGTTCCCTTTAAACTTTTCCCCCCTCACCCTAAACCCATGTCCTCTGGTTTTTTTCTCTCCTTGCCTCAGTGGAAAAAGCCTGCTTGCATTCACTCTATCTATACCCATCATAATTTTATATACCTCTATTAAATCTCCCCTCATTCTTCTACGCTCCAGGGAATAAAGTCCCAACCTATTCAACCTTTCTCTGTAACTGAGTTTCTCAAGTCCCAGCAACATCCTTGTAAACCTTCTCTGCACTCTTTCAACCTTATTTATATCCTTCCTGTAATTTGGTGACCAAAACTGAACACTCTGCTCCAGATTCGGCCTCACCAATGCCTTATACAACTTCATTATAACATCCCAGCTCTTATACTCAATACTTCGATTAATAAAGGCCAATGTACCAAAAGCTCTCTTTATGACCCTATCTACCTGTGACGCCACTTTTAGGGAATTTTGTATCTGTATTCCCAGATCCCTCTGTTCCACTGCACTCCTCAGTGCCTTACCATTAACCCTGTATGTTCTACGTTGGTTTGTCCTTCCAACGTGCAATACCTCACACTTGTCAGTATTAAACTCCATCTGCCATTTTTTAGCCCATTTTTCCAGCTGGTCCAAGTCCCTCTGCAGGCTCTGAAAACCTTCCTCACTGTCCACTACACCTCCAATCTTTGTATCATCAGCAAACTTGCTGATCCAATTTACCACATTATCATCCAGATCATTGATATAGATGACAAATAACAATGGACCCAGCACTGATCCCTGTGGCACACCACTAGTCACAGGCCTCCACTCAGAGAAGCAATTCTCTACTACCACTCTCTGGCTTCTTCCATTGAGCCAATGTCTAATCCAATTTACCACCTCTCCATGTACACCTAGCGACTGAATTTTCCTAACTAACCTCCCATGCGGGACCTTGTCAAAGGCCTTACTGAAGTCCATGTAGACAATATCCACTGCCTTCCCTTCATCCACTTTCCTGGTAACCTCCTCGAAAAACTCCAATAGATTGGTCAAACATGACCTACCACGCACAAAGCCATGCTGACTCTCCCTAATAAGTCCCAGTCTATCCAAATGCTTGTAGATTCTGTCTCTTAGTACTCCCTCCAATAACTTACCTACTACCAACGCTAAACTTACTGGCTTATAATTTCCTGGATTACTTTTCGATCCTTTTTTCAACAACGGAACAACATGAGCCACTCTCCAATCCTCTGGCACCTCACCTGTAGACAGCAACATTTTAAATAATTCTGCCAGGGCCCCTGCAATTTCAACACTAGTCTCCTTCAAGGTCCAAGGGAACACCCTGTCAGGTCCTGGGGATTTATCCACTTTAATTTTCCTCAAGACAGCAAGGACCTCCTCCTTTTCGATCTGTACAGTTTCCATGATCTCACTACTTGTTTCCCTTAATTTCATAGACTTCATGCCAGTTTCCTTAGTAAACACAGATGCAAAAAACCTATTTAAGATCTCTCCCATTTCCTTTGGTTCCGCACATAGCCGACCACTCTGATTTTCAAGAGGACCAATTTTATCCCTTACAATCCTTTTGCTCTTAATATACCTGTAAAAGCTCTTTGGATTATCCATCACTTTGACTGCCAAGGCAACCTCATGTCTTCTTTTAGCCCTCCTGATTTCTTTCTTAAGTATTTTCTTGCACTTCTTATACTCCTCAAGCACCTTATTTACTCCCTGCTTCCTATACACGTCATACAACTCCCTCTTCTTCTTTATCAGAGTTGCAATATCCCTTGAGAACCAAGGTTCCTTATTCCTATTCACCTTGCCTTTAATCCTGACAGGAATATACAAATACTGCACTCTCAAAATTTCTGCTTTGAAGGCTTCCCACCTACCGATCATATCCATGCCAGAGAACAACCTGTCCCACTCCACGCTTTTTAGATCCTTTCTCATTTCTTCAAATTTGGCCTTCTTCCAGTTAAGAACCTCAACCCTAGGACCAGATCTCTCCTTGTCCATGATCAAGTTGAAACTGATGGTGTTATGATCATTGGAGACAAAGTGCTCCCCTACACAGACTTCTGTCACTTGTCCTAACTCGTTTCCTAACAGGAGATCCAATATTGCATCCCCTCTAGTTGGTCCCTCTATATATTGATTTAGAAAACTTTCCTGAACACATTTTACAAACTCTAAACCATCTAGACCCCTAACAGTATGGGAGACCCAATCAATATATAGAAAATTAAAATCCCCTACCACCACAACTTTATGTTTCCTGCAGTTGCTTGCTATCGCTCTGCAGATTTGCACTTCCAATTCTCTTTGACTATTGGGTGGTCTGTAATACAATCTCACTAATGTGGCCATACCTTTCCTGTTTCTCAGCTCCACCCATAAGGACTCAGTAGACAAGCCCTCTAATCTGTCCTGCCTGTGCACTGCTGCAATATTTTCCCTAACCAGCAATGCCACTCCCCCACCTTTCATTCCCCTGCCTCGATCACATCTGAAACATCGGAACCCTGGAATATTAAGCTACCAGTTCTGCCCCTCCTGTAGCCAAGTTTCACTAATTGCTACAACGTCATAATTCCATGTGTCAATCTACGCCCTCAACTCATCCGCCTTCCCCGCAATACTCCTAGCATTGAAATATATACACCTCAGAAGATTTTTACCACCACTCACAACCTTTCTATCAGCGGATTTGCTTAAACTTTTAACATCATTTATTTTCACCCCAGCCACACTGTCAGCTCTGGTAATGTGGTTCCCATCCCCCTACAAATCTAGTTTAAAGCTCCCCCAATAGCATTAACAAACCTCCCTGAAAGGATATTGGCCCCCTGTAGTTCAGGTGTAACCCGTCTCTCTTGTACAGGTCCCACCTGCCCCAGAAGAGGTCCCAATTATCCTGAAATCTGAAACCCTGCTCCCTACACCAGTTCCTCATCCTCCAGAGCATCCTATTCCTACCCTCACTGGCATGTAGCACAGGTAGCAATCCTGAGATTACCACCCTCGAGGTCCTGCTTTTCAACTTCCTACCAAGCTCTCTATACTGATTCTCCAGGACCTCCTCACTCTTCCTTGCTATGTCATTGGTACCGATGTGCACCACGACATCTGGCTGATCACCCTCCCACTTCAGAATGTCATGCAATCGATCAGAGACATCCTTGACCTTGGCACTCGGGAGGGAACAAACCATCCTGGATTCTCTGTCACGACCACAGAACCTCCTATCTGCACCTCTAACTATCGAGTCCCCTATCACTACCGCTCTCCTCTTTTTCCACCCTCCCTTCTGCACTGCAGAGCCAGACCCAGTGCCAGAGATCCGGCTACTGCAGCTAGTCCCAGGTAAGTCATTCCCCCCAACAGTATCCAATGTGGTATACTTGTTGTAGAGGGGAATGGAACCCTGCTCTGCCTGCCCTTTCCCCTTCCCTCGCCTGACAGTGACCCAATTTCCTGTTCTCTGCTCCTTTGGCGTAACTACCTCCCTGTAGCTACGATCTATAATCTCCTCATTCTCCCGAATGATCCAGAGGTCATCCAGCTCCTGCTCCAGTTCCCTAACATGGTTTGTTAGGAGCTGCAGCTGGATGCACTTCCTGCAGGTGTCGTTGTCAGGGACACCAGAGGGCTCCCTGACTTCCCACATCCTGCAAGAGGAACATTCTAATATCCTGCCTGGCATTCTCTCTACGCTAGACAATCTGAACAAAAAACTTACCAGAACCTACCCTGGCCTCATGGACTTTTGTGCTCATGGGCTTCTTCATCAAGTTATGGTATTGTTGCACTGTTGTAACTATATGTTATAATTATGTGGTTTTGTAGTTTTTTCAGCCTTGGTCTGTCCTGTGTTTTGTGATATCACACCGGAGGAAATAATGTATCATTTCTTAATGCATGCATTACTAAATGACAATAAAAGAGGACTACGTGACTTCATAATCATATCATAAATGTATATATATATATAAAATCGTATTATCAATGATGTTTGGGGTACTTGGAATCTCCGGAGGAGAAGACCCCGAGTCCTTGGCTTTGCTTGTTGCTTGGTGGCTGAGGTGGGGTCGAAGCGCTCGGCAGAGGATGATGCTCGGAGAGGTGTATCAGAGGGGCTGGTCAGAGGCTCGAAATTTTCGGACAGACTTGGAGTCGGCTGCAGTCGGGTGCTTCCAATGCATTGGCAAGTTGTCAGCCCTTGGAGGTTCATGGCAGGGAAAGTTTCTCCTTTCTACTGTCTGTGTGAGATGATGAGTCGATCGGGACTTTAAGACCTTTTTTTACCGTGCCCATGGTCTGCTCTTTATCAAATTATGGTATTGCTTTGCATTGTTGTAACTATATGTTATAATCATGTGGTTTTGTCAGTTTTAGTCTTGGTTTCTCCTATTTTGTTTTGTGATATCATTCTGGAGGAACATTGTATCATTTTTTAATGCATGCATTTCTAAGTGACAATAAACGAGGACAGAGTGTCCTCATAATCTAATCTAATGATAAAATGGGCTGAAGTCATCGTAGTTTTCTAAAGGAGAAGTCTTGCCTGACAAGCTTGCATATCACAAATCTGTTGGAATTCTTTGATGAGATAACAGACAGGACAGACAAGCAGAGTTAGTGGTTATTGATAGCTTGGATATTCAGAAGGCCTTTGACAAGATGTCACACATGAGGCTACTAAACAAGATAAGAGCCATGGTATTACAGCATGAATAGAAGACTGGTTGACTGGGAGTAAAGGGGGTCTTTACTGGTTGGCTGCCAGAGACTAGCAGTGCTCCGCAGAGGTTGACGTTGAGTCTGCTTCTTTTCATGTTATATGTCAATAATCTGGGTGACAGAATTGTTAGCTTTGTGGCTAAGTTTGCAGATAATATGAAGATAGGTGGAGGGGCCAGTAGTGTTGAGGAAGCAGGATATCTGCAGATAGACTTGGATAGATTAGGAGAATAGGCAAGGATGTGGAATACAGTGTAATGAAGTGTATGGCCATGCACTTTGCTAGAAGGAATAAAGACATAGACTGCTTTCTAATTGGGGAGCAAATTCTGAAATCAGAGCTTCAAAGGATTTTGGGAGTCCTCCTGCAGAATTCCTAAACATTAACACAGATTGAGATGGTAGTAAGGTTAACATTCATTTTGCAAGAACTAGAATACAAAAGCAAGGACATAATGCTGAGAATTTATAAGGCATTGCTCAGACCACACTTGAAACATGATGAGCAGTTTTGGACCCCTTTTCTAATGGAAGATGTACTGACATTTCTATGTGGTGCAATATATGGTGATGGAGTTTATTTTTTCCAGTTTTGTCCTCATTTGAGCAAACTAGGACAAAAACACAAAACAAATGAATTCAAAATATCAATGAGCTAAATCCAAAAATGCAGATGCTTGCATACTTTGTAATTTGCATTGGTTGAAGATTCACTTTGATTATGTAAGGCCCATTCAAATATTTGGCTTTACCTGTGTCATAAATTGAGATTGTGGTGATTTTAGGCATCCTTCAATGCTCAACTACTTTTTAAAAAAATATATAGGTTCATATAGGAAGTTATAAAAGATTTTGTTTTCGTATTAGGAATATCAGGCTGCACGTGAAGCTTTGCTGACATTGAGTGAGAGGTTGTTGTTGTTGCACAATTCAACCAGGTTTTCATTCTACCTCCCGCATGCCAATTCATCGGACAACAACAGTGGTGTTGTCTACAAACTTAAAGGTGGTATTGGAGCTGTACCTAGCCACTCAATCATAAGTATAAAGTGAGTAGAACAGGAGACTAAGTAGACAGTCCAGTGGTGCACCTGTTCTAATGGTGAATGTGGAGGAGATGTTGTTGTTAATCCATAATAACTGAGGTCTGCAGATGATGGGTAAATGTCTCTGAATGCACTTGGATGTGATGAACCAGAACTTAGAACTACAATAGATTCCAAACCAATGAAGCAGAAGGAATAACATGATGTCAGAGTTTGTGATCAATAGTTTGAAGCAGTTGATTTTGTATTTGTATGAGCCATCACATAAGGCATCTGGTTATTGGATTGCATTATTGATTGAACAGGATCAATGTCATTTATGAATTTTCTGGATGACTGTGATACAATGAAGTATTATTAAGATTCCTTTAGAAATTTGTATATCCAGTTCATCAACTTAATCAGGTGAGTTTTTTCAGAAAACAGAAATGTCCTCACCTTCAATTGGAAACAATTTAGTGAAGAAGGACCCACCTTGAAATGAAAGCCTACCATCATTGAAATGAAATGAAAGCTAATATGCCTTTGCAAGCTGAGCTGCATCCTTTGCAATGAGTGAGAAAATACACTAGATTATTTGAATTTGTAAGTACAGTAGATATTATTGTTTTGTTGACAGGACTGGACTTTTTTCATTTAGTTACAAAAGAGATCAAGGATCAACTTTATTTGCCATATACATTTACATGTATTAAAAATTTTCCCGGGTGTATAATAATAATACATATATATGATGTATATAATAATATATATAGAGTCTTATATTTATTATTATATGTTATATATATTACAAGTGTCATTTAAATACAAACTTTGTATATTGAAATGCTACCATTGTCATTAATTTCAATTTCCAATGTTTAACAACAACATGGTGTAGTTATCTGAATACCTCAATGTGTTCCTCTCCATAAAGTGCTTTTACATTTTCCTCAGACAGCCCACAGCATCCACATTTATTGATGACAGCAAGAGTGCAAACTACAGTCCACCCTATGTGTTACTTTATTCTATTATGTAAATGCATGTACTACAATAATTTGGGTGGTGGGGTAGAGATATGTCTCTACCAAATGAGGTGTAAGACATCCTTCTCTCTGCTAGCCTGCAGGCCATCTTTGGGCAATGTGTAGCAACTGCTTAACACACCCTTTAACACACCCCAAGTGAAGCCATGGGGGCAGATGTTGGATGGTCATATGAGCAGCTGGTGCATGTCACAAGTCCTGGTTATGCAACCACTGACGCCTAGCAGACAATCTCTGAAGAGTATTGCTAGTGGCTTCCCCAGAATAGATCTCAATGATCCAGAAATATGAACCCTTTCCCCCTGCTTTTTCCCCTCAAGGAAGGCCTTAAACTGCTGTCCTTCCACTCAAAGACCTTTATCACTGAAACTTGGGATAGTGTTGACCATGTTATAATTTGAAACTGTAGATAGTATGTAATGTGAAGTGCTGTTATATTGTTCCAGTGTGATCCTGCAATCAAGACCTTTGGAGAATGCAAAACAAAAGAAAAAAGGGCAAAAAAGGGAAAAGGGAAAAGGAAAAAAAGACAAGTTTTAGGCAGACATATAAAACATAGTCGATAGAAGACAAATGAAAACAATTGCTATTATACAAATATTGCCAATGATAATAGCCAAATTCTAGAAAAAACAACATCAATATATCAAACCCAAGATAAATATGAATTTTGAAATTGAATCTTAGCAACAAGCCATGACAGAATACTCATCCTCTTTAAGTCCATCCGCTTTCAGGACAACACCAATGCAATAATTTTGCATGGCCTTACCAGAACTCATACAGTATATCCAAGTTCAAATGCGTGTATTAGACTATAAAGGGATTGATGAACTCTAGTAACCCAATGAGAGGCAGCTATTGAAATATTAATGACTGCAATAATGCTGTTCAGAATTTTATTTACTTAGTTAGGGGTCAACTTATTATTCTATTTGTATATATATATACAATTAACGTCACTTTATCATATTATTCACAAAACATTTAGTTGTAGTGCAACAGCTGTGACCTATTATTGATTAAGCTGAGACTTAACCAATGAACTCTTGAAGACTGTACCCCATTGATAACTGTTCATTATACAAAGATAATACTTTCTATATTATATCAGCGTACTCTTCCAGAAACAGATATTCTGCTTTGGGCATAACCAGAAAATTGCATACAAAATATAGTTGAAATTGTGCCAGCTTTCCTATAGTTGGTTTCTTCTAAAATTAATTTGCATAATTATAAATGTAATATTTTCCATGAATTATTGCATGTGGACAGTGAGATAAAAAGTAATTATAAAGCATTCCTGGTGTATTTCAGAGAGGTAGGCGCTCATCTTATTAACACATCCAAAATTGGCTTTTGCATGAAAACAAGTATATTTTAAGTACTTCACTTGTAGTCTGATATTTTTAAGATGAAAGCAAAATCTTTTATAACTTCCTATACAGAGTTGGTCTGTATAAACAATATGCAATGCAAGCGTTTCACTGTATCTCAATACATGTGACAATCATAAACCAATTCACCAATTTTTAACTATTTGCAGTTAATACAGGTTTTTACGTTTAACTTGGACGACTCATTCTGAACAAAGAGATTTCTTGAAGTTAAAATTTGTGCATATACCTGCCATTTACAGCAAGGTTCAGATGTGTTTTTTTAAACCTATGTTTATCTCATTTGAAGAGGATGAGATTAAGTAGACAAATTAGACAATGTTATTAACTCATTAGAAAAGGATTCTAATCTTTAATTTCAATATTTTATGTTAACTTCAGACACTGATCTAAACTGCAACTTCTAACTGATTATAAATTTAATGATAAATTACTGTGGTATTTTTTGAATAAACTTAGTAATCTCATTCACTGAATCAATTAGCATTATCTTATATCCATTTCATTGCCTAAGTGCTAAAAAGATTAATTTTAAGAATAAGATTTTGTTTATAATTTTATTGTGCAACTTCATTGGTAAATGCTATGAAAATTAATGCATTCATGCAATAGCTTGTAGAGATTCTGTTAGATGGTTAGTGGTGTAAATGCGATAATATCCCAATGTATTGATGAATATCTGTTTGGAAGGTCATATATAGTCTTTTGTAAGATATTATTGATTGAGGTCCCCAGTCTTGTTTATAGACTAGATGATAACTCCCAAGTGGAACATTAAAGTTAAAGTGAAAGAATTACAGAGTAGCTTGGTGCCCTTGAAGATGAAGCTTATTTAAGTAATAATTCCTGCGCATGATGTCAATCAGCACAGGTGCACCACGAGTCTGTGTGCTTAGTCCCCTGCTCTACTCACTTTACACTTATGGCTGTGGGGCTAAACACAGCTCCACTGCCATATTTAAGTTTGCTGATGGCACCACTGCCATTGGCTGAATCAAAGGTGGTGACAAATCAGCATATGGGAGGGAGACTGAAAATCTGGCTGAGTAGTCCCACAACAACAACCAGTCACTCAATGATTATTGACTTCAGAGGTCCATGAAGCTTCCAGTCCCATGAAATTTCATTGCATTATCTCATTGGGTACCATGCTGCGACTAGAATTTAATGATGAATGGGTTATTTAAGACGCCTACATTCAAAGGGTGAAAGTTGTTCAGATGCATCCAGATACATTGGTGTAGCACTTACTTACTTCTCTTGTCTAAATCTTGAGAAAGGGGGAAATTTTACAGATCAACTGAGGCATTCCATTAAGTTTGGTGGCATCATTCCAAACACAATGAAAAACAGCAACTATAACTGATCAAGGAATTGATCATTTGTTGTTTTGATAAGGTGGCTTGGAGCATTTCTTGCAACGTCAGTTGAATTTATAAAGTGTATCTGCTGATTTAATGTCCGCAGGTTGCTGAAATTTTGGAAAGCCTATCACTCTGCAGAAGCATAACTCTCATATCTGGAACAAAATGAATTCTGAAGATGAAGATTTAGCACATCAATCTTCTCTTTGATACTGTTATGTTTTGTAACTTCATAAACTAATTGAAAGAAAAATAGAGGAGAGCTGGGGATTACTCGTGTACGCTTGTTTTTACTTTAGTGAGGTGCACACTTACAATGTGGTGGCATAGTGATGTATGCCATTCATGTACTTTTATACATAACCCATGATGAATTATATGAACAGCAAAGAATCATTAATCAAGCAATAGATTTACAACATTACTCAAATTTTACAGAAATATTACATACTCTACAGAATAGCTAACACTATATTGGTAATCTACACTGCAGCTGACTGAAACAACCCTGATTCATAAGAGGAGAGTACAATCAAGTTTTTCATCTCCACATACTATGCTGTTATTTTTCTGGAGACTAATATCAGGTCAGTTTTCAGAATCCCACATTAATCATAAAATGCGCCTTTGGAAAAAATAGTTCTTTTCTGATTTCTCCTCAGAGGCCCTCACTTTATGGCATCTGGATAATTCTTTAAAGTCCTCCGTCCTTTTCATTTCAGATTGCACTTTCTCCGGCTCTGTATCATGATGTTAAATATGCTCATGGATGACATGATGCTTTTGAACACCACACAAGACATGTTAAACCTTTTCTCCCATTGCAGTGTTTAAAAGATAGACAGGTACATGGATGGAAAGTTTTAGAGGGCTATGGGCCAAACACAGGACAGTGGGACGAGCTCCTAGGAAAAGAAAAAGAACATAGAAAACCTACAGCACAACACAGGCCCTTCGGCCCACAAAGCTGTGCCGAACACGCCCGTACTTTAGAAATTACCCAGGGTTCCCCATAGCCCTCTATTTTTCTAAACTCCATGTACCTATCCAGGAGTCTCTTAAAAGACCCTATCGTATCCGCCTCCATCACTATCGCTGGCAGCCCGTTCCACGCACTCACCACTCTCTGTATAAAAAGCTTATCCCTGACATCTCCTCTGTACCTACTTCCAAGCACCTTAAAACTGTGCTCCCTCGTGCTAGCCATTTCAGCCCTGGGAAAAAGCCTCTCACTATCCACACGATCAATACCTCCCATCATCTTATACACCTCTACCAGGTCACCTCTCATCCTCTATCGCTCCAAGGAAAAAGGGTCTAGTTCACTCAAACTATTCTCATAAGGCATGCTCCCCAATCTAGGCAACATCCTTGTAAATCTCCTCTGCACCCTTTCTATGGTTTCCACATCCTTCCTGTAGTGAGGTGACAAGAACTGAGCATGGTACTCCAAGTAGGGTCTGACCAGGGTCCTATATAGCTGCAACCAAAAAAATAGACACAATTGACGGCTTTTCCAGACCCGCTGCATGTGTTCAGGCTCCTGTGCCTTCACCTTGAAGGTGGTGAAGAGAGATGGGGTGGGGGAGGAGTTGAAGTCACTGACTAATTCGCCCACCTGTGGTAAAATGTTGAGGCTCCTGTTGGACTTGAACTCACAGCTTGTGGTTTACAAGACCAGTGCTCTAACTTGTGAACTACGGAGCCTTTCCCTGCCACCCCTCCCCCCCCCCCGTACTTCAGATGGAGAATTTGGTTGGCATGGATGAGTTGGGCTGTTTTTTTTTGCTGCATAACTCTATGACTTTTTAATTTCCAGTCAATTCCACACTCAGTTATAATCTAGACATTCAGTTGTCAGAAACAGAGTAATAATTTCAAATATCAGTGAAAACAGATAGAGTCATAGATCAATACTGCACAGATACAGGCTGTTCAATCAGATGAGTCCATGCTGACTGCAGCGCTCAGCCGGCTGGTCTCAATTTCCTGCATTGCATGGCAAAAGACTATTACTATCCACCTTAGCTATGCCTCTAAAAACTTCAAAGATTTCAATTTGGTTGCCCCTCATTCTCCTAAGTAAGACCTAGTCTAGCCAATTTCTCCCTAGAACTCAGGTCCTCTACTCCTAGAAACATCCTCATAAATCTTTTCTACACTCTGTCCAACTTAACCATATATTTCCTATAACAGGGTGACCAAAGTCGTACACAGTACTCTTAAGTGCAGCCTCCCAAGTGGCTCATAGACTGCAATATAATGCCCCAACTCCTATAGTCAATGCTCTGAGTGATGAAGGTCAGCATGCTAAATTCACCACCGTGTCTATCAGTGACACTGACTTCAATGTTATTCTCCTAGGTCCCTCTGTTCCATTACACTCCCCAGTGGCCTACCATTCATAGTATAAATCCCACACTGGTATTTCCAAGATTCATCACTGCATGCATATCTGTATTGAAATCCATTTTCCACTTCCCTAACTGATCAAGAACCCATGTAGCCTATGATAACCTTCTTCACTCTCAACAATACTTGGTTAGGGGTGTGAGGAGATTTGGCATGTTACCAAAGACTCTTGAACACTTTTATAAATATACAGTGGAGGTAATTCTGACTGGTTATGTTACAGCCTTGTATGGAGGAGCAAACATGCAGAATTGCTAGAGGCTGCAGAAGCTTGTAGATTCAGCCACTTCCATCACAGACACAAGCCTCCCACCATCGAGGATTATCTTCAAGAGGCAGTGCCTCAAGAAGGTGTTATCCATCTTTAAGGACCCTCAACATCTAGGACGTGTCCTCTTCTCATTACTACCATCAGGGAGGAGCCATAGGAGCCTGAAGAACCACTTTTGACAACTCAGGAACAGCTTCCTTCCCTCTGTCATCTGATTTCTGAACTGTCCATGATCCCATGAACATAATCTCCTTATTCTTTTTTTCTCACAATTATTCATGTATTTTATAGTTTATAGTTACCTATGTCTTTGCGCTGTGCTGCTGCTGCAAAACAACAAATTTGTAGCCATATAAGACAGTTATAATAAACCTGATTCTGATTTTCCTAATTTTGTATTATCTGCAACTTACTGATCATGCCTTGTGCATTTGCATCCAAATTATTTCTACAAATAACTAATAACAAAGGTCCAACACCGAACCCTATGGTACACCATAGAAACATAGAAAAACTATAGCACAATACAGGCCCTTCAGCCCATAATGCTGTGCTGAACATGTACTTACTTTAGAAATTATCTATAGCCCTCTAGTTTTCTATGCTCCATGTACCTATTCAGGAGTCTCTTAAAAGCCCCTATCATATCTGCCTCCACCACCATCACCGCCAGCCCATTGCACACACTCAGAACTCTCTGTGTAAAAAACTTACCCTTGACATCTCCTCTGTATCTACTTGCAAGCACCTTAAAACTGTGCCCTCTCGTGATAGCCATTTCAGCCCTGGGAAAAAGCCTCTGACTATCCACATGATCAATGCCTTTCATCATCTTATACACCTCTATCAGGCCACCTCTCATCCTCCGTCACTCCAAGGAGAAAAGGCCAAGTTCACTCAACCTATTCTCATAAGGCATGCTCCCCAATTCAGGCAACATTCTTGTAAATCTCCTCTGCAGCCTTTCTATAGTTTCCACATCCTTCCTTTGGTGAGGTCACCAGAGCTGAGCACAGTACTCCAAGTGGGGTCTGACCAGGGTCCTATATAGCTGTAACATTACCTCTTGGGTCTTAAAGTCAGTCCCATGGTTGATGAAGGCCAATGCACCGTATGCCTTCTTAACCACACAGTCAACCTGTGCAGCAGCTTTGAGTGTCCTATGGACTTGAACCCCATATATTTGACCTGTCAAAATGAGCCACCTCACACTTATCTTGGTTGAACTCCATCTGCTGCTTCTCAGCTAAGTTTTGCATGCTATCGATGTCCTGCTGTAACCTCTGACAGCCCTCCACACTATCCACAACTGCCCCAACCTTTGTGTCATCAGCAAATTTCCTAACCCATCCCTCCACTTCCTCATCCAGGTCATTTATAAAAATCACGAAGAGAAGGGGTCCCAGAACAGATCCCTGAGGCACACCACTGGTCACTGACCTCCATGTAGAATATGACCTATCTACAAGCATTCTTTGCCTCCTGTGGGCAAGCCAGTCCTGGATCCACAAAGTGAGGTCCCCTTGGATCCCATGCCCCCTTACTCTCTCAATAAGCCTTGCATGAGGTACCTTATCAAATGCCTTGCTGAACCAATAGAAACTGGCCTCCATGCTGAGAACCTCCACCCTCTAAGGCAGTTTCGAATCCATCGAATTTGCTCTCCCTAGGTTCCATGGGATCTGTGCAAAATTTGTAGGCATACAGGGTGCCTAAGACTTTTGCACAGTACTACATTGGTCATCGTGGAGTGGAGAGCAAGTTTGTAAATATGGTGGGAACAAAGGATGTTGGGAATCATGAGGGTGGAGCACCATGGAAGGATTGTGGACACAAGGAGTGCCGGACATGGGAGGTAGTGCAGGTGCAGACACGCTCAACCCTGAGCCACCTGGCAAGGTCATTTGATTCCAAGCAATTGTTTATTGGTCATTACTGAATGTCTCTCTGGTGTTTTCTGCTTCTTCCCCCCTCCCTTCCACTTTTTCCAATCATGATTCCCCTCTCCTTGCCCCCTCACTACCTTGAGTCCACAATTGAGACCCATATCAGAATCAGGTTTATCATCACTCACATATACCATGTAATTTAACTTTTTTTGCAGCAGAAGTACAGTTCAATACATGGGTTGAATGCTCAGGTTAGTGTGGTACTTCATTGATTCTGTAATGGTTATTATTCTATTATGAGTTTATTGAGTATGACTGCAAGAATGTGAAACTCAGAGCTTACTTTGAACTTTGAAATTACTGTCCCGCTTGGTGGCGCAATAATATCAGCGCCGGACTCTGGAGCGAAGGTTCCCAAGTTCAAATCCGCGTCGGGTTGAGCATTGAGCTAGCAACTCGGCCTCGTCAAAACAGGAACAGCTTGCTACAGAAACGCCGTCATGACAGTGGCCCGATAACTCCACTGCCGAGTTAAGGGCTATTCTTCTTCTTCTTCTTCTTTGAAATTACTACAGTACTGTGCAAAAGTCTTAGGCTCCCTAACTATATATATGTATATATGTGCCTAAGATTTTTGCACAGTATTGTAAAGTTTCAGGGCAGCCTAGAATGTGGGATTGTGTTGAAAGCCTTGCTAAAGTCCACATAGACAACATCCATTACCCTACAACATCTACCATTCTGGATAGCTGTTCCAAAACTATAAAAGATTCCTCAGATTCAACTTTCCACACACAAAGCAATGCTGATTCCTTCTAATCAGACTCTGTCTATCCGAATGCTAGTAGATCCTGTCCCTCAGAATGACCTTCAGTAACTTCCCCACTGCTCTTGTCAGGTTGACTGGGCTGCAGTTCCCTGGCTTGTCCTTATTACCCTTCTAGAATGGCAAAGCTGGTCCATTTGAATCTGTAGTATGAATTTGGTTCCAGTCTTCCAATTTTGCAGACGCTACTTCCCATTTGAGGATAGTTTTTTTTTGGATTATAAGAACACTCAGTCCTCTTTTATTGTCATTTAGAAATGCATACACGCATTAAGAAATGATACAGTGTTTCTCTGGAGTGATATCACAGGAAACAGGGCAAACCAAAGACTAACACTGACAGAACCACATAACTATAACATATAGTTACAGCAGTGCAAAGTAATACCATAATTTGATGAAGAACAAATCATGGGCACGGTAAAAAAAAGTCTCAAAAGTCCCCAAGTCCATCAACTCCCGAGTCCCCGACAGCAGGCAACAAAAGGGAGAAACTCCCTGCCATAAACCTTCAGGCACTGTCAACTTGCCAATGCCTTGGAAGCAGCCGACCACAGCCGACACTGAGTCCATCCGTCCGAAAACTTTGAGCCTCCGGCCAGCCCTCCGATACAGCCTCCCGAGCGCTATCCTCTGCTGAGCGCCTTCGACCTCGCCCCGGCTGCTGAAACACGCAAAGCCGAGGATTTTGGGGCCTCCTGCTCTGGAGATTCCGGTTACCACACAGTAGCAGCGGCAGCGAAGAGGGCATTTCAGAAGTTTTCCAGACGGTCCTCCGTACTCTCACGTCTGTCCCCATCAAATCAGGATTGTGCACGGTCCCCTACTTGACAGATAACAGATACTCATCACCAGAAAGGCCACACGCGCTGCCGTCGCGTTGCCATCTTCTCCACAAATAGGTTAATAGGAAATGTGATAGATTTCATTTTCTCAACACATTTACCTCACTTACAGTTAACAATGCTGACTTGTGACTCTGCACCCCTGACACAGATGTGGGAATAAAGTTACTCCTACTCACCAATTTTTGGGCAGATGGAGTTGAGATTATTCAGTTTGATAAATTTCAACGGAAAACAGGAATAAGAAAAAAAACACAATATTATAAATAAAAGTATCAGTGACCCAAGTATGGGAGAGTATTAGATAAAGGGTAGCAATATTGGGACTGAGTCATTCTTTTTAAGTGGCTTCAGACATGGATATATATCAATAAGTAAACAGGCTCAGCCAATATAAAACAACCATAAATGAATCATTTTTTTATCTACTGTGCAATATGTATTTAACAGATGCTCACACTGAGATATGAACAGACCATGAAGTACAGTATAAGAGTAAATTGTGTGTTTGTAGCTGGTCTACTGCTTATTCTCATACAATCTATTCAATGCCATCGATGAGCTGCATTTGTCTTGCTTTTCATATTGGAGTATGGACTATTTCAGCAAAACCCTTCCTATTTTCATACTTATTTGGTTTCCTCTAGTCTATACAAAAAGTTGATGGGTTCTGATGGACAGAGATTCAATATACTCAGACAAGATGCTCTCTGGGATTATGAGGCAAGATGTTGTGATATACACAAATTTATACCCTTAAACATGATTGCAATTTACTTTAATCTAAGAGTGCATTCTCATATTTGTACTAGTCATGAATGCAAGTCTGTTTGCATTGTGACGGTTCTATTTCTTATTCACTTAATAGAGTGGTATAGTATATGCATTGCTAATAACCTCAGCAAGGTACAGATTTCTTTTTCCCTAGAGCTAACTGTATAACTTTCTAATTTAGATCAAAATTTGTCAACACTGGCCTAATTTTATAGTACTCTTCTCCATTTTAATTATGAATTAATTTTCTGCTCAAACCCCGGACTCATTATTCCTATTAGAAGTTGCTTTGGTTTCTTTTTTTTCTGCTTACTTTTTTCAATATTCTTTATTACAGTCCATAACTTCTTAGCAAATGAAGCAGTGCATGCCTACATGCTGCAAGATGTAAACAACATTTACCGTTGGCTGATACGTGGCAACAGCAGTCACATTGCGGAAGAGCCAGGCAATGATGTTCCTCAATAAAACCATTCACCATCAAGGATCATTAGCACACAGCACCATCATTATACTGTGGATCACTACTGATTCGAAACTCGGCTGGACCATCCACAGAAATAACGTTCTCACAAGGGCAATTTGAGAGCTGGATGTCCTAAAGAAGTGACTCCCCTCTTAACACTCCAAGGTATTTTCACATATTGCAAGGCAGAAGTCAGCAGTGTGATGGAAAGCTCTACACTTGCCTGGACAACTGCAGCTTTGACAAATATCAAGGAGCTCAATACCATCCAGAATAATGACGCCACTTGATTATCAGCACATCAACCATCAATTGCCTAAAATATTACATTCTTCCATCATAGGTGCACAATAGTTGCACTGTGTGGAAAATATATTACAGTATTTGCATAATTTACCTGAGCAAAGCCCCCTAAACAAGCAAACTCCATCATCAAGGGGGTTAAGGACAACACCTGCAGGAGAGCAGCATCAGCTACAGGATTGCCTTTAAGCTGCACACCACCTGGAAATCTATTAGTAGTCCATCAACACTGACTGTGATCCCTAGAATTCAGCGCAGTGGAGTACCTTCACCAGAAGACCAGAAGACCATAAGACAAAGGAGCAGAATTACACCATTCGGCCCATTGAGTCTGCTTTTCCATTCCATCACATTCAATCCCATACACCTGCCTTCTCGCTATATCCTTTGATGCCCTGGCCAAAAAGGAATCTATCAACTTCCGTTTTAATTACACCTGCGGACTTGGCCTCCACCACAGTCTGTGGCAGAGCATTCCACAGTTACTACTTTCTGGCTAAAAAAATTCCTCCTTAGCTCTGTTCTAAAAGATCACCCTTCAATTTTGAGGCTGTGCCCTCTAGTTCTGGATGCCCCCACCATAAGAAACATCTTCTCCACATCCACCTTATCTAGTTCTTTCAACATTCGGTAGGTTTCAATGAGATCCCCACACATTCTTCTAAATTCCAGTGAGTTCAGGCCAAACTCTCCTCATGTGTTAACCTCTTCATTCCCAGAATCGTCCTTGTGAACCTCCTCTGAACTGTCTCCAATGGCAACACATCCTTTCTGAGATATTGTGCCCGAAACTGTTGACAATACTCTACGTGCCACCTGGCTAGTGTCTTATAAAGGCTGAGCATTATGTCCTTGCTTTTATATTCTATTCTTCTTGAAATAAATGTTACCATTGTGTTTGCCTTCTTTACCATGAACTCAACCTGTAAATAACCTTCTGGGAGTCCAGCACAAGGCCTCCTAAGTCCCTCTGCACCTCTGATGTTTGGATTTTCTCCCCATTTAGATAATAGTTTGCACTATTGTTCCTTTTACCAAAATGCACTATCATACATTTCCCAACACTGTATTCCACTTTTGTGCCCATTCTTCCAATTTGTCTAAGTCCTTCTGCAATTACATTGCTTCCTCAGCACTACCTACCCCTCCACCTATCTTAGTTTCATCTGCAAACTTTGCCACAAAATCATCAATTCCATTATCCAGGTCATTGACAAGCAATGTGAAAAGTAGTGGTTCTAATACTGACCCTTGAGCAACACCACTAATCACTGGCAGCCAACCAGAAAAGACCCCCTTTATTTCCACTCGCTGCTTCCTGCCTGTCAGCCATTCCGCTATTCATGCCAGTATCTTTCCTATAACGCCATAGGATTTTATCTTGTTAAGCAGCTTCATGTGTGGCACCTTATCAAATCCCTTTTGAAAATCCAAATAATAGACGTTCACTGCCTCCCCTTTGTCCACCCTGCCGTTTACTTCCTCGAAGAACTCTAACAGATTTGTCAGGCATGACTTCCCTTTATAGAAACCATGCCGACATCGATTTATTTTATCATTACTCTCCAAGTACCCTAAAAACTCATCTTTAATAATAGACTCCAACACTTTCCCAGCCACTGAGGTTAGGCTAGCTGGCCTATAACACCCTTTCTTTTGCTTTCTCCGTCTTAAAGGGTGGAGTGTCATTTACAATTTTCCAGTCCTTTGGGACCATGCCAGAATCAGGTGATTCTTGAAAAATCATGAACGATGCATCTGTTATCTCCTCAGCAACCTCTCTCAGGACTCTGGAATGTAGTTCATCTGGTCCAGGTGATTTATTCACCTTGAGACCTTTGAGTTTGCCCTGCACTTTTTCCTTTGTAATAGCAATGGCACTCACTCCTGTTCCCTGACACTCAAAGACATCTGGCATGCTGGTAGTGTCTTCCACAGTGAAGACTGATGTAAAGCACTCATTCAGTTTATCTGCCATTTCTTTGTCCCCCATTACTACCTCAACAGCATCATTTTCCAGTGATGCAATATTAACTCTCACCTCCCTTTTACTCTATATAACTGAAAAAACATTTAGCATCCTGTTTTTTATTATTGCCTAGTTTGCCCTCATATTTAATCTTTGCCCTGCTTATAGCATTTTTAGTTGCCTTTTGCCCTTTGTTAGAATTTAAAAGCTTCTCAATTATCCAACTTCCCACTCATTTTTGTCACCTTGTATGCCCTTTCTTTGGCTTTCATGAGTCCTTAACTTACCTTGTCAGCCACAGTTGCCTAACCACTTGTTCTGTGGGACATTTCTATCCTGTGCTTGTGAACTATTCCAAGAATTTCAGCCACCACTGCTCTGCTGTCACCCCGCCAGTGTCCTCCTCCAATCCACCAGGGCAAGCTCCTTTCTCATGCCTCTGTAATTCCCGTCATTCTATTGTGATTCTGATACATGTGACTTGTGCTTCTCCCTCTCAAACTGCAGTAGGAATTCAATCATATTATGATCACTGACTCCTAACGGTTCCTTTATATTCCTCCACTGTAGAAGAACTGCAGTGGCTTAAGAAGGTGGATTACCAATTCCCAATACCAACTCAGAATGGACAAAATTTAATGTCCATGCCAGTAACACTCAGATTACAAAAAATAATTTAAAATAGACTGAGAAAGGAGAGTGGCGGAACACCAAGCAATATAAACCTTTATTATGCCAGGAATAGTGTCATGAGTCCTGCAGGCCTCTGTGCTTGCCGTAGAGCATTGGGCTACTAGGTTTCTCGAGCATCTCTATTTACGAATTTTTGTCTTAATGAGAGTTGTTAAGCCCTTGCGATTGCAGTTTAATCTTGTCAAGTTAATTGTTACTGGCATTGATTTTCTGTTTCTATGATTATTTAATTCGGACTCTCCGTTATCGCTGTTGGCGGCGGTGTGTATTGAGAATGATTTGTCTCACAGTGTCATACGGTCATGCCACTGATGCTCTTTTAGTATTCCTATGTATAACCCCTTGTTTATGCCTCTACATGGGAGTCTGCTGTTCCTCCACACGTGGGTTCTGCCATTGCCTGTGCTTACCGTGATGGATTCAGCCATTCCTCTGCACCTGGGTCCAGTCGTTATCAGTGCTCACCATTACAAAGTTTGCCGTTCTTCTGCACCTGGGTTCAGTCATTGCCAGTGCTCACTGTAACAGAGTCTGCCTTTCCTCTGCACCTGGGTTCAGTCATTGCCAGTGCTCACTGTAACAGAGTCTGCCTTTCCTCTGCAACTGGGTTCAGTCATTGCCAGTGCTCACTGTGACAGAGTCTGCCTTTCCTCTGCACCTGGGTTCAGTCATTGCCAGTGCTCACTGCGACAGAGTCTGTTGCTCTTCCGCACCTGGGTTCAGTTGTTGCTGGGGCACACTGTGATAGCTTCTGGTGCTAACCACTGGTACCAGGTGAAGAATAGTAGAGAGTTGTATTCTGTGGTCTCATCCCACTGAATGAGAGAGTTATCTGAAATACTAACCACATGTCTAATAGTGAAAAGGAAGATTTGTTTCACCTCTGAAAGCCTTTGATTTATGTAGAAGCTGTAATTTGCTTAACATATAGATTGCATAAGCACAATGTAATAGATGCCTAGTCTGTAACTGAGTGACTGAGCTGACAGAACTCTGAAGGGCATATCTTCCTGACATAGCTTGGAGAAAACAAACTTGAGGGAATAAAATGGCTAATTTCATTTTGACAGTAATCAACTTGTCACAGAAAGATTTAACCATGACAACATTGTCACCACATCATCATAACCAATATCCTTAGTCATACTGAGAATACCTTCCTTTGAGTCACAAACCAACAATCAGAAATACAAACAGAATGAGTCTCCTTGGCATTCTTCTGAGGTCCTTACATTTTATTTTTAGTCAAATTGGTTCACCCAAACATTAAGAAATGCATGAGTACCTTATACACAGCCAAAACTGTAGCACTGGGCTCTTCATATCTCCACAGAGCACACAGATATAGCAAGATTTAGCTAAACTTATAAAATAGTTTTTACACAGGTATGTCTCTGACAATTGGGAAGTTGTGCAGGCATATTGTTTTAGAAGTAAACATAATGGGTCAAATCTAACCAAGACAGTTGCTAGTAATGCTAGCTAAACTGCTGGTAATTAACTATGTCAATGTCCTGGATGTTTATAAAGAACCCTCATTTAACAATAATCTGTTTATTTCTCTGTCTTGGAAGTATTTAGTTAAAGGCCTCATTATAATCTTGGTCCAATCACTTGGGCATGTGTCTTTATCTCCATTGTTTTATCTGCTGATTTTCTGACATTATGACATTACAAATGGCAAAATGGAAGCTTGTTGATGATAATTCATATTATCTAAATCTTTAGATAATATGTTTTATATTTTTAATAGAAAATTCAATCTAGTAAGTTTGCGCAAATGAAGACACAGGTTAAGCATAGGTGGAGTGACTTGATGGATAAAACCTACATTTGACATAATGAACCCAAGAAACTGAAAGTTTTTGGTATATTTAAAATTGATAGGCAGAAGTATTTTTGAAATGAATCCTACTTACACTAGTTTTTTTTCCCCATTTGTCACTCTTTGCTCAATTGATAGAATGCTTACATCTGAGATGTGTTATCTCAAATCTGGACTGAATTAATAAGGAAATGTTCCTCCACAAAATTTCAATTTTTTTCTGATATGTTAATCCAATTCCCAGTCTGTTCCTTCCAGTGGATCTAGATTATCTTTTTGGACTATACTGACAAGGAACAGGTGAGTTATTCCCAGTAGCCCTGCCATTTCCAGGGAAGAAGAAAAAATTATACTCAGCCAGAACTGTGTGGCTCAGCGTATCTCCAGGAGAATCCACAGAAATAACAAAAGATCTACTTAAGCTGCTACAATATAGCTGAGTATATCTGAACATGTTTGCAACATGATCAATATGTTAACTGTGCCTCCTCTAACTTTTCAGCAAATTAAAACTAACTTGTTTTCAGAACTTTATTTGTTCTGATGAAGGATCTTCAATTGAAAAGTTGACCGTTCCCTCGGATATTGCCTGACCCACTGGTCAGGTCACCCATCTGAGTGCTACTGGTACCATGTAATCCAGTACTACATGTGGCATGGTCGGGTGGTCAGCGACTAAGCCAGCTCCCCCACCAGGCTTGCCTGGTGAGGAGGGTAGCTAGACACCTTGCAGGATGAAAAACAAGACCTGTCAAAGGGCAGATGAATCCTCTTGTAGAGTCAATGGCCATCTAGCAAACACGTGCCGTGAAGCGCGGAAAGGGCATCCCTTGCATCGAACCTTGGTCTGGCCATTCACTGCAACAGAACTTCCCCCAGCTGTCTTGGACCCAACCATGCCACTGGATCTGGGAGGGGATGTCGAGAGGGTGGGACTAGACCTGTGCAACCCCCTACTCATGCACACACTGTTCCTTTCTGAGGAGTGGGGTACCACCCCACTAACTGACTGAATGGAACCATTATCATCCTATGGGATGGATAGCCAGAGAGAGAGCCTGACCCACTGAGTAATTTTAGTTTTTTCCATTTTCATTTCAGACTTCTAGAATCTGCAGTTTCTTAAAATTTTCATTGGTTGTTGTGTTTCATAATGTATATCATTGGTTACAAATCAAAACCACTTTATTTTCTATAAATCTCTTCAGGGCATTAAAAGATAATATATAAACACATGTCTCATAAGTGATTGTCATATACTAAAGCTCAAGTGAATGACTCTGTTATTTTAGAATTGTTACCTTTCCTACTACCTTCACTTACTTGCTTTCAAGGAGCTAGAAAAACTATACACAGGGCACATCCAAGATAATATCCACTTCACTTCTAGGAGTTTCATAGGTTATAACTTGGTTCTTTTGCTGATCGATTCAGATTGACATTCAGATTTAGATTAGTTTCTTGTCATATACACCACGGTGCAATGAAACTCCATTCTCACAGGAAGCTCACAGAGTAAAGAGTTTGCTCACATGGTAATAACAAGTACAACAATAAATACGGTGACAAGATAAAACACGGAATGGTGCAAAGCACAGTTGAGCAAACTGAGGTAGAAGAAATTCTGAAGTGCCAATAATGCAAGCGTTAGAATTAAGGGTCAAGAACATGACTGTAACATTGGGCAAGGACTGTGAAAGAGATAATTGGTTTAGAAGTCCGGTAGCAGTGGTGAAGAAGCTGTTCTTGAGCTGTATTTTCTCCTGGAAGACAGAAGAGCGAAAAAGGGATGGCTCTGGCAGCAGGCATTATTAATACTGTTAGTTGCCCTTACATGATGCACCTTGAAATGGACTGGATTAAAGAATGAGATGAGCCTGTGATGGACTAGGCAGTGTTTGCCACCTTTCTGCAGTTTCCAATAGTCCAGAGCAGAGCAGAGCAGTTGCTGCACCAGGCTGAAGATATTCCGTGGATATTACCCTGCTCAGTAATTTAGAACTAACTTCCTTGCTAACTCTTTAAAAAGCTTGAGACGGGATGTGGATTACAAATTTCAGCAGGAGAAAGGAAAAGTGTGTCAGAAAGGCAATGTCATGATAATCATTGGGGATTTTAACATGAAAGTGGATTGGGAAAACCAGGTCAGCACTGGACCTCAAGAGAGAGAATTTGTAGAATGTCTAAGGGATAGCTTTTTAGAACAGCTTGTTGTTGAGCCCACTAGGGGGATCGACTGTGTTGGATTGGGTGTTGTGCAATGATCTGAAGGTGATAAGAGAGCTTAAGGTTAAGGAATCCTGAGGGAACAGTGATCACAATATGATTGAGTTCACATTGAAATTTAAGAGGGAAAAAATAAAATCCAATGTGTCGGTATTTCAGTGGAATAAAGGAAATTACAATGGCATGAGAGGGGAACTGGCCAAAGTTGACTGGAAGGGGACATTTGCAGGAAACACAGCAAAGCAGCAATGGCTGGAATTTCTGCAAAAAATGAGGGAAGTGCAAGACAGATATATTCCAAATAAGAAGAAATTCTCAAGGGAAGAAGGACACTACCCTGGCTGACAAGTGAAGTCAGAGCCAAAGTAAAAGCAAAAGAGAGGGCATACAAGGAAGACAGAGCTAGTGGGAACATAGAGGATTGGGGAGCTTTTAGAAACTTGCAGAAGGAAACTAAGTAGGTCATTCGGAAGGAAAAGATGAATTATGGGAGGAAGCTGACGACTAGTATCAAGGAAGACACTAGCAGCTTTTTTAAATATATAAAGGGTAAAAGAGAGTCCAGGGTAGATATAGGACAATACAAAATGATGCTGGAGATATTGTAACGAGTGATGCAGAGATGGCAGAGGAACCGAATGCGTATTTTGCATCAGTCTTCACAGTGGAAGATGTCTGCAATATACCGGACATTCAAGAGTGTCAGGGAAGTGAAGTTCGTGCAGTGAAAATTACTACTGAAAAGGTGCTCAGGAAGCTTAATGGTCTGAGGGTGGATAAAACTCCTGGACCTGATGGAATGCACCCTTGGGTTCTGAGGAAGTAGCTGGAGGGATTGCGGAGGCATTGACAATGATCTTTCAAGAATAATTAGATTCTGGCATTGTACCAGATGATTGGAAAATTGCAAATGTTACTCCACTGTTTAGGAAGGTTGGGAGGCAGCAGAAAGGAAACTATAGACCTGTTAGCCTGACATTAGTGGTTTGGAAGTTGTTGGAATCGATTGTTAGGGATGGGATTACGGAGTACCTGGAGGCACATGACAAGATAGGCCAAAGCCAGCATGGTTTCCTGAAAGGAGAATCCTGCCTGGCAAACCTACTGCAATTCTTTGAGGAAATTACAAGCAGGGTAGACAAAGGAAATGCAGTAGATGTGGTGTACTTGGATTTTCAGAAGGCCTTTGACAAGATGCCGCTCATGAGGCTGCTTAGCAAGATAAGAGCCCATAGAATTACAAGGAAGTTACTAGCACGGCTGGAGCATTTGCTAGTCGGCAGAAAACAGAAAGTGGGAATAAAGGGATCCTGTAAGGGAATAAAGTGGGAATAAAGCTGGCTGCTGGTTACCAGTGGAGTTCCACAGGGGTTGTTGTTGGGACCGCTGCTTTTTATGCTGTATGTCAATGGTTTGGGCTACGGTATTAATGGATTTGTGGCTAAATTTGCTGATGATACAAAGATGGGTAGAGAAGCAGGTAGTGTTGAGGAAGCAGAGAGCCTGCAGGGACGCTTAGATAGTTTAGGGGAATGAGCAAAGAAGTGGCAAATGAAATACAATGTTGGAAAGTGTATGGTCATGCACTTTGGTGGAAGAAATAAACAAGCAGACTATTATTTAGATGGAGAGAGAATTCAAAATGCAGAGATGCAAAGGGACTTGGGAGTCCTTGTGCAAGATACGCTAAAGGTTAACCTTTAGGTTGAGTCAGTTGTGAAGAAGGTGAATGCAATGTTGGCATTCATTTCTAGAAGTTTAGAATATAAGAGCAGGGATGTGATGTTGAGGCTCTATAAGACACTCATGAGACCACACCTGGAGTATTGTGTACAGTTTTGGGCTCCTTATTTTAGAAAGGATATACTGACATTGGAGAGGGTTCAGAGAAGACTCATGAGAATGAAATGGTTACATTATAAGGAATGTGTCATGGTCTGGTCCATGAAATCTGCATTCTGGTTCATGGTCTTATTCCATTATTTCTTATTCTAGGTTTTCTAGTTTTCCTTTGTTCTGTTTAGTGCCTAAATTGAAGCACATGATTCTCACCTTGGGCTGGCTACTTAAACAGCTCCTGGGTTCAGCTTCAGCTGTTGGCTGGCTGTTTGCTGATTATTTGGCTGGGCTGGAGTTCTAGTTTTTTTTTGCTGCTGGAACTATGGAGTTGGAAAAGAGCATGGAGGCTGCAACTGCTGAGTTGATGAAGAAAATGTCCTGTAGGATGAACAGGTTGACGGATAGTGAAAGTGAGTTTGAGATGGAGGAATGGAGTGAAGAGAGTGAGGAAAGGAAACAGGGGTATGAGATGTCAAACTCTAAGGAGTCAGGGGACAAACAAAGTAGGATAGCAAAACAATGGAAAGAAGATGAGATTAAAGTAATTATAACACTGAGTGAAGATGGAGCGTCTTTTGGTGAATGTAACCTGATTCATTTGACGAAGATAATCAACAAACTTTTAGGTGAAGTCAAAAGAGCAAAGATTTTACAAAATGGATCGCTATTAGTGATTTGTCGGGATAGTGCTCAACAAGGCAAAGTGATAAGATTAGATAAAATAGACGGCAAAAAGGTACAATGCTCAATACCCAACAATAGAAAGTGGACTAGAGGAGTTATTTCGAGGATACCATCAAAAATTACTATGGATGAGATTAAACAGAACATAAAAGGAGCAAAAATTATTGAGGCCAGACGTTTGTAAGTTACAAGAAGTGGGAAAATGTGTGATAGTTTATCGGTTATGATCAACTTTGAGGAAGAGAGATTGCTGACTAAAGTTTATTTAGGGTATATGTGTTATGAGATCAGAATATATATACCACTGCCTTTAAGATGCTTTAAATGTCAGAAATTTGGGCATATTGCGGCGGTCTGCAGAGAGAAACAAAGATGTGGAAGATGTGCTGGAGAACATGAATATGGGAAATGTGAGGCGGGAGCAAGGCTGAAATGCTGCAATTGTGGTGAGGAACACAGTTCAGCTTAACAAGGGTGCATTATTAGCAAGAAAGAAGCTGAGATACAATATGTGAAAGTAACTCAAGGGATCAGTTACGTAGAGGTAGTGAAAGCATTTGCTGGAAAAAAGAAGGCTATCAAGCAAACAAATACAGGGGCTAATAAACCAGTGAACTGTAAGGGTTGTGATATGATAAACAAGGATACATTAATTATGGGTAAGAAGGATTTCATACTGTTTATGGTAAATGCAATTAATTGTTCAGCGCAAACAGACAAAAGAACTGAAAAAAATTAAGATTATAGTCAAGTCTGCAGAAAAATATCTTGGTATTACAGGAATTGTGAGTTGGAAAGAGATTGGACGAAATGGTACTGCATTTAAAGGAGACGGTTTCTGAAAAAGATGCTTGTCAAAAATTCAGTGTCATGGAAAACAGATTAAAGATGGAGGAACTTATTCCAAAGTTACAAAAGGAAAAAGGAATTTGTTGCAAAGTGAATTATCTACATTCGGATTATCAAATGAAAACATGGAAACAGCAGAAGAAGAATTTCAAGATCTCAATAAACAGCTACAGGCTTTGATTCAAGAAAAGGAAGACTTGGAAATAGCAGATAGGCTTGGAAAACAACAACTTTAAATGTTAAGCATGCGATAATGAATATTCTCAAGTAAGAAGCTGTTAGTTCTACAAATGATCCAAATGAAATTAATGTAATTTGAGGCAATGAAATTATTTGGAAACCACATGACAAAATTTGAGAAGGAAAGCAATCTGCGGCATTGCTATTTATTGAGCACATACAGCATTTGCAAGCGGGATTATAATTATTTGTAATTCCTGCGGAGGGCAGTAATACGCCTAGATGTGTCTAAACTGCCAGAAATAGAAAAAGAAGAAGAAGCTTCAGTTGTTGGACTGTTCCCTTCCTTTCCCTTCACCTTCCTCCCGGAGCCTCGTCTGTAAACCTCTCCTGCACCACTGTCAAGTTCAACTGCCGGAGCAAGATAAGGAACTGTCTATCATTGTTTTGAACTGTCTGTGTCCACGCCTTCACTAGGTAGGTCCGGCTGTTTGCCACTACCTAGTGTTGGGAACCGTCTCTGTGTCCACGCCTTCGCTAGGTAGGTCCGGCCGTTTGCCGCTACCTAGTGTTGGGAACTATCTCGTTGTGTTCAGCATTCTGTATATGAGTCCCAGCCCTACATCCTGTTCCCAAGGAGGGGTCCCGGTTTTGTGTTCCAAGGCTTTGTGTTCCTGTCTCTCCCTGACCAAGGCTCTGTGTTCCCGTGTCTCGCTCAACCAAGGCGTCCTTGTCTAGGTTCCAAGTTCCTAGTTCTTCCTCTAGGTCCCACTTTCCTAGTCAAGTCCTAGCCCAAGTTTGTGTTCTTGTCCCAGCTCCTAGTCTGCATCCAGTCCCGTCCTTGCTCGAGTCCAGTCCCTAGTACTTCAGTGTCTGTGTCTTGCATTTGGGTCCGCTCCCAGCGACGTGCTCCGCCCCCCCCCCACCTCTGGCAACTCTTGGGCTGTATTCCCTGGAGTTCAGGAGAATGAGGGGGGATCTCATAGAAACATTCCAAAAGTTAAAAGGCCTGTACGGATTAAACATGGCAAAGTTATTTCCCATGGAAGAGGATGCTAGGACAAGAGGGCACGACTTCAGGATTGAAGGACATCCTTTTAGAACTGAGGTGCAGAGAAATGACTTTAGTCAGAGGGTGGTAAATCTGTGGAATTTGTTGCCACAAGCAGCTGTGGAGGCCAAGTCATTGGGTGTATTTAAGGCTGAGATAGATAGGCTCTTGATTAGCTAGGGCTTAAAAGAGTATTTGGTGAAAGCAGGGGTGTGGGAATGACTGGAAGAATTGGATCAGCACATGATTGAATGGTGGAGCAGACTCGATGGGCCAAATGGCCTACATCTGCTCCTATATCTTGTGGTTTTATTTGTGAGTCTTGGATAAAGCTGATGTAGCAGATAGTCCAAAAAAAAATGTGGAAGGACAGCTTGAGTGTGTGGTCAATAATCAATGTAGTCAGTTTGCAATGTTCACATTTGAGGTTAAAGGAGGTCCCAAGGGAGGTGGGATCTAAAAGGAAGGTAGTTTGAATCAAAGGGTGCATAATGGAAGCATTGTTGATAGAATGATTGCAGACACCATCAAGAGGTATATTCAGTCACATATTTTAGTGGATGATAATCAGGTGGAAAGACAAGACAGCCTCATCTATAAGTTAACTTTGTCAAATAAGGCTGCATTTTATATTAGTTCTTGTCCTAACTCAAAACGAGGTAAGTGTTTGATGCTGGTCATGTAAAAACAGGAGAGAAAATGGTGCAGCATTGATGTATATCATTAAACATTTTTTGTTGTCTTTTTCCATAGGGGTTTATAGAAATCAATGTGAGTAATTTATTCCTCAATAAATGCTGATCTACATGTATCAAATTTTCAAAGCTCAGAAGGAGTGCACCAAGGTGAAATTGTCTGCCTGAAATAGTATTCAATTCCAGACAAATGCATTCGTCCAAAACCACATCCATCTTCCTAACCTACAGGAGCACTTTTGTAACATATTACTCACACTGACAAGGTCAGCTTATTTGTACTAGATTTATTGAATATACTCAGTGGATGATGTTTCACGTTTTGTAGTGTATTTCTTAGAGACCTTGTATATTCATTTCTTCTTGAAATTCCAGATGTCTGTGTGTTGTGCCAAGATTCTGCTCAAACCTCTCTGCCAGTAGAAATGTGACAATGTGCCTATAAGTGTCTTTCAGCGAGCAAACCCACAACCCCTCCCAACATGAGTCACGGCATTATGCATACATTATTTTGTTACAGCATCAATGCCTCCTGCGATTTTCACGGAACATTGCTGAACTTAAGTGTGCCCTGTCAGGAGGGATCTTAGGAGGATTGACATGGATTTATCTTTTATCGCTTTCAACTCATAATTAAGCCAAGAAGTTACTAAATTGAGAGGATCAGTTCCTTTTGTAATTAGTGCATTAATAGAATTACAGACCAATCAGTTCACTCCCAATCATCTGCCAAGTGATGGAAGGTGTCCTCAAAAGTGCATAATAGTAGCACTAACTCTTTAATGATCTACTCACCACTGCCTAGCTGCCCAAGTTGGTTTTTGCCAGGACCTTTTGCTTCCAGATCTGCCTTTCAGGTCATTAGGTCAGCAGGGGGATGCTTCTTGATGATTGCAGGACACTCAATTTCAGTTGCTCCTTCTCAGAAAATGAACAGTTCAACCTGCATTGAGTAAGACCTGTCAGGCATGATAGGTTGCAAGGAACACATATGCCATGCCATGATAATTTCCAACAACACTGAATCCATCTACTTATAAAATAAATAGATTCTGCAGATGCTGGAAATTCAGAGCAACACACAGAAAATTCCGCAGGAACTCAGCAGGCATCTAAGGAAAGGAATAAACAGTCGATGTTTCGTCAGGACTGGAAAGGGGGTGGGGGTGGGAGAAGATGCCAGAATAAGAAGGTGGAGGGAGGAGAGGGAGTACAAGCTGGAAGATGATAGGTGAAGCCAGGTGGGTGGGGGAGGGGGAGATGAAGTAAGAAGCTGAAACCCAAACTGGAGGGGGAAGAATATCCTAGCGGGCAGGTTTGTTAATGCTGTATGCTGGGGTTTAAACTAGAGTTGCAGGGGGATGGGAACCAGAGTGCCAGAACAGTTACTGGAGAAGTTATGGAGGGAGAAATGATACAATCTAAGACAAAGTTAGGAATCACAAGGTTAAGCATGGTGTAACTACTGTCCTGAGCTGCTTACACTTCAATGCAAGAAGTATTGTAGGAAAGGCGGATAATAGTCCTGAGATGAGGTAGCTGGTTTACAAGCAGTGGCAGCGTGTAATGAGGAGAGGCTGTTGAGAGGGCAAAATTGTAATCAACCAGATAAGTTGCAATGTAAAAGGTGGGCAAAATCAAGAAAGACTGAATACAGGACTGAAGATGTTGTATTTGAAAGCACGCAGTATATGGTGTAAGATAGATGATCGTGCAGCACGGTTGCAGATTGGCAGGTATGATGTTGTAGGCATCACTGAATCGTGGCTGAAAGAAGATTATAGCTAAGAGCTTAATGTCCAAGGATACACATTGTACTGAAAGGACAGGCAGGAAGACTGAGGAGGTGGCATTGCTCTGCTGGTAAAAATGAAATCAAATCATTAGAAAGAGGTGACATAGGGCTGGAAGGTGTTGAATCTTTGTGGATAGAGCTAAGGAACTGCAAGGGTAAAAAGACCCTGATGGGAGTTGTATATGGATATCCAAACAGCAAATAGTAGTAAGGATATTGCCTACAAATTATAAAGAGATAGAAAACGCATGCCAAAAGGGCAATGTTACAATAGTCATGGGGGACTTCAATATGCAGGTAGATTGGAAAAATCAGGTTGGTGCTGGACACCAGGATGGGGGATGTCTAGAGTGCCTACAGGATGGCTTTTTAGTGCACTTCATGGTTGAGCCCACTAGAGGATCATCAATTCTGGATTGGGTATTGTGCAAAGAGCCAGAACTGATTAGAGAGCTTAAGGTAAAAGAACCCCTGGGACAAGTGATCATAATGTGTTCAAATTCACACTGAAATTTGAGATGGAGAAGTTAAAGTCAGATATATCAGTATTACAATGGAGTAAAGGGAATTACAGAGACATGAGAGAGGAGCTGGACAGAATTGATTGGAGAAGAACACTGGCAGGGATAACAACAGAGAAGCAATATCTGGAATTTCTGGAAGCAATTCGAAAGGCACAGGATATATACATCCCAGAGAAGAAGAAATACTTTAAAGGAAAGATGACACAACTATGGCTAGCAAAAGTCAAGGCCAACATAAAACCTAAAGAGAGAACATGTAATAGAGTGAAAATTAATAGGAAGTCAGAAGACAGGGAAACTTTTTAACACCAACAGAAGGCAACTAAAGCCATTAAGGTAAAGATGGAATACGAAAGTAAGCTAGACAATAACATTAAAGAGGATACCAAAAGTTTCTTCAGATACATCGAGCATAAAGAGAGTGAAGTGTGGATATCAGACTGCAGAAAAACAATGCTGGAGACATCATTTTGGGGACAACAAAATGGCAGAGAACTGAACAAGTATTCTGCAAAATTCTTCATGGTGGAAGACATGAGCAGTAGGGTGCAAGTTCCAGGTATCAGGGTCATGAAGTTTAGTTACCATTACTAGAGCAAAGGTTCTTGGGAAACTGAAAGGTCTGAAGGTAGATAGGTCACCTGACCCAGGATGGTGTACTCCCCAGCGTTCTGAAAGAAGTGGCTGAAGTGATTGTGGAGGTGTTAGTAATGATCGTTCAAGAATCACAGGATTCTGGAATGGTTCCAGAAGACTGAAAAATTGCAAAAGTTTCTCCACTCTCCAAGAAGGGAAAGAGGCAGAAGAAAGGAAACTATAGGCCAGTTAGTCTTACCGCAATGGTTGGGAAGATGTTGGCGTCAATTATTAAGGATGAGGTCACAGGTTACTGTGAGGCACATGATAAAATAGGTCATAGTCAGCATGGTTTCCTCAAGTGAAAATCTTGCCTGACAAATCTGTTGGATTTCTTTGAAGAAATAACAAGCACGATAAACAAAGGAGAATCAGTTAATGTTATGTACTTGAGTTTTCAGAATGCCTTTGACATGGTGTCACATACGAGACTGCTTTGCAAGCTATGAGCCCATGGTATTACAGGAAAGATTCTAGCATGCATAAAGGAGTGGCTGATGTCAGAAGGCAAAGAGTGGGAATAAAAGGAACCTTTTCTGGTTGGCTTCCAGTGACCAATGGTGTTTCACAGTCGTCTGTGTTGGGACCAATTCTTTTTGAGTTATATGTCAATGATTTGGATGATGGAATTGATGGCTTTGTTGCAAAGTCTGCAGACAATATGAAGATAGGTGGAGGGGCAGGTAATTTTGAGGAAGTAGAGAAGCTACAGAAGGACGTAAACAGATTAGGAAAATGGGCAAAGAAGTGGCAGATGGAATACAGTGTTAGGAAGTGACAGAAGGATGCACTTTGATAGAAGAAATGAAAGGAAGAGAAAATGGAGAAATGGAGAGAAAATACAAAAAACTGAGGTGCAAATGGACTTGGGAGTCCTTGTGCAGGAATCCCTAAATGTTAATTTGCAGGTTGAGTCTGTGGCGAGGAAGGCAAATGCAATGTTAGCATTCATTTCAAGAGGACTACAATATAAAAACAAGGATGTAACGTTGAGAATTTATAAATCACTGAAACCTCACTTGGAATATTGTGAGCAATTTTGGGCCCCTTATCTGAGCAAGGATGTGCTGAAACAGGAAGGCACTCAAAGGAGGTTCACGAAAATGATTCCAGGATTGAATGGCTTGTCATATGAAAAGCACTTGATGGCTCTGGGCCTATATTCACTATAATTGAGAAGAATAAGGGGTGACATCATTGAAGTCTATCGATAGTGTAAGGCCTTGATGGAGTGGATGTGGAGAGGATGTTTCCGATGGTGGAAAAGTCTAAGACCTGAGACACAGCCTCAGAATAGAGGGGCATCTTTTTAGAATGGAGATGAGTAATTTTTTTTAGCCAGAGAATAGTGAATCTGCGGAATTCTTTGCATTAGGGAGCTGTGGAGGCCAAGTCTTTCTGTATATTTAAGGCAGCGGTTCGGTTGATAGATTCTTGATTGGTCAGAGCACGAAGGGATATGAGGAAAAAGCAGGAGATTGGAGCTGAAAGGAATATTGGATCAGCCATGATGAAAGGGTGGAGCAGACTTGACAGGTCAAATGGCCTGATTCTGCTCCTTTATCTTGTGATCTGATAGCCTTATGTTAGTTGCAAAAGGTAAAGTGCTGGAGAGGAAGGAATCTGACAGGAGAGGAGAGAGGGCCATGGGGGGGGGGAGGAAAGGAGGGGGGCACCAGGGAGAGATAATAGGCAGGTGAGGAGGAGAGAGGAGGTAGAGGAGAGCCAGAGTGGGGTTGGAAGAAGGAGGAAGGGGAAGGAGAAAAAATTACTGGAAGTTAGAGGAAGGTATGTTCTTGTCATCGGGTTGAAGGCAATGCAGTGGTGTAGTGGCATCAGCACCAGTCTTCAAGGTGAACATCCTGAGTTTGAATTTCGCTCTGACTTTTTTTTCCAGTTCTGGTGAAGTGTCTTGGCCTGAAATGTCCACTGTTTATTCATTTCCATATATTCTGCCTGACTTACTGAGTTCCTCTAGCATTTTGTGTTTTGCATTGGACTTAAAATGGTCAGCCACTGAGAAATCCTGCTTTTTATTGGATGGAGTGAAGGTGCTCAAGAAAGTGGTTCCCCAATCTATGTTGGGTCTTTTCAGTGTAGAAGATACCATATCTGGAGCACTGGAAACAGTTGATGGCCCCAACAGATTAGCAAACAATGTATTGCCTCACCTGGAAGGACCCTTTGGGGCCCTGAAGGGAGGTGAGGGAGGAGGTTAATGGGCAGGTGTAGCACTTCTTCCGCTTGCAGGGATAAGTACCAGAAGGAAGATTAATGGAGGTGGACGAATTGACAAGAGAATCACAGATGGAGCATCCTTGCAGAAAGCAGTGAGTTAAGGTGAGATAAAGGTATGTTTGATGGTAATATCCTGTTGAAGATGGCAACACCTGTAGAGAATGATATGCTGGACGCAGAAGCTTACGGGGTGGCAGGTGATGGCAAGAGGAACTCTATCACTATTAAGGCGACGCATGGGGTGATAGGTGAGGACAAGAGGGAATGTACCCCTATCTGCTTATCCTTTTTCATTCAAATGCACTTACATCATTGGGTCCCCACAGTAACAAAACACTTGGTGGTCACTATAAACCATAAGTTGTGGACTAATCATATCATTCATGAGGCAATAAAAGTAGCTTAGTGGCTGGGTATCCTGCCACAAGTTACTCATTTCCTGGCACCCTGAAGTAGCTCCACCATTGTCATACTGAATAGTCAGTTTGTCCATCAATATCACACGAAGTGTACCATCTACAAAATATTCCATGGTTACTCACCCGGACCACTCTGACAGTACAATCTTTATCACAAGATGGAGAAGTCCAACAGGCACACATTAAAAAAACACCAATGGATTTCCACACAGTATACAGACTTGAACAATACAGTGGCTGCTAGACATAAATCGTTAAGGCCCATACGGACATATTTGTAATCAATTGCATTGTGGAAATATTTTTACCAGGACTGCAGTGGTTGAAGAGGTGGCTTCACTTAAACTCTCAAACAGGAGTGAGTGAAAATGCTAGTTTTACTATAAATATCCATATCCAAAAAACTGGATCATTGCGATTTTGTTTGAGGCCTCATGGAAACTCATGATAACTCTGAGCTGGAAGGATTCTCAGTGAAAGCCCTGAAGAGAACACCATGCAGAGTTTCCGGAAAGCAGTTTGAACTCCATTGAATCTCTCATGAACAGCAATACAAATATATATATATTTTGGTACAGAGCTCAAAACTGCATGCAGTACTACCGGCGCAGTCTCACCAAAACCCCTATATAATAGTAGCAAGACTTACTAATTGTAAGGGGTTTCTTTTTTTTTATGTCACTGTGTAGTCTAATTAAAATAGCTTCTTTGTTATGTTATAATTGAAAGGGCTTCTTTGTTATGTTAACTGCTGAGAAAGTCCTTCCCGCTAGCAGTTTGTTTGAATCACGTTACTGATAAGAAGATGATATGAACCAATTACGATAGTTGTTATGTTTTTGTTGTATCTGTAAGATATTGCATGCGCGGGGTTTTGGGGCAGAAGGTGGGAGAGAGAGAGACAGAGAATGGACCAGGTGCTGTGAGTCCGCTAATGGGGTCAGACCCCGAGCGGGGCGTTCGGTGAGGAGAGGAGACGGAGACGGACTCGTGTGGAGCGTCTGGTCGACCACTGTTGTTGGTCCCAGGCAGCCGGTCGAGGTGGTCCGAGGGGTCGCAGGGTGAAGAAGAAGGGTCCTGAGCTCCAACTGTTTGTGCACGAAGATATTGAACTTTGATAAGTGTGGCGCCTTTTATTTTCCTTTTATATTTTATTCTCTATTAATTATATAGTTCCAGTAATATCTATAAACGGTAAATCATTTAATCGTATCTGGTGTATTGTCTGTTATTTGGGCGGGGTGGGGTACATCACACAGCATCCACACAAACTAATTACCCAGTCTGGCGGGGCCAAGGGCTGTCTCCCTAGACGACAGCAAGCCGAGCGACCCTGAGGCTGGCCGGGGGGGGCACTACATAATATTTATTTTATTTATTTAGGGATGCAGTGTGGAATGAGCACTTCCAGATCACTGAGCCGCACAACCCAGCAATCCCCAAATTAACCCTAGCCTAATCACAGGACAAATTACAATGACCAATTAACCTACTAACTGGTACATCTTTGGACGGTGGGCTGAAATTGCAGCACCCAGAGGAAACCCATGCGCAGAAGGGAAGAACGTACAAGCTTTTATATAAATGACGCCAAAAATGAACTCCAAACTCAAACCATTGTGTTGGACTAAGCACAATGCAATTGTGGACTAAGCTCTTTGGTCCAACAAACCATTTGCCTTCTTGTTGTAAGTTGTACCATTTTGCACTTCACAGTGATATTCTTTTGTAAACCAACAGTTATGATGTTCCCATCATTTAACTATATTCCTTTCTCACCTTTACTGTTTCCCAGGGTATTCAGCAGCAGCTGCCTTCTAGTCTGTGTACATAACTCTTCATTTTGCTTTGCATCTTTTATCCCTCGGTTCTCTAATATTACATTATAAATGAAGTGCAGTACAATGTACTTTGTTGTTTCATCTATGTCATTAATATCAATGATAATTACCTGAGGCAACAGTAGTGATCATTGCAGCATCCTCATGAAAAGTCTGCCAAACTGAACGTGACTCATGTATTCCACTCAGTCTCTTAACCAATTCTCCTGCTAATACTATCATCAACATCAAGAATTTCCGTTTTTTGTAACAGCCTTGTATTAAGAGTTTCCAAGTACCTCACGGTCACATCCTTAATAATGGTTTATTGCATTTTCCCTACAAGTGACGGAAGTCAGGCTAACTGATCTACACTTCCCTCTTTGCTCTCTTCCTCAGTTTTCTCCAAAAGTGGTTTCATATTTGCTCCCTTCTAGTCTCCTGGGTTTTCTCAAGTCGAGGAAATTTTGAAAGATCATCTCTAATGTATCCATTATCTCAACACCCATCCACTTTAGAATCCGAGAAGCAAGCTATCACACTTGTCAGCTTTCATTCCCAATTCCTTTTGTACTTCTCATTAAAATTATTACTTAAGTACCCTACTTCCATTAGACATTTGGTTTCCCATTATTACTAATAATTTTACAATGAATTCTAGTGATAGCAACAAAATCTTTAATATATCAGCCATTTTCCAAAAACTTTTCATTTTAATTTCTCCCATGTCAGCTTTGTGATCCACAATTATGGTTGCTGCTTTTTGCCTTTTTGCAGGGTGCAGAATCTTTTCTTATATATTATTTTGAAGGTTACCCACATTTTCTATGTTTGCCCTTTTAACAACTTTTTTGGCTATCTGTAAACGTTTTCCAAAGCTCCCAGTCCTTCAGCTCACTATTCTTTGCAGCAAAGTCATAAGCCTTTTTAAATATAACACTAACCTTAATATCTTTGGTTAGCTACAGATGGATTACCCTTCCAACTGAGTTTCTATTCCCCAATGTAATGAGATTTGTTTAGAATTATGAAATATTTTTTAAGTGTTTGCCATTGTTTGACTACTGGTGATATCCTTTCCAACTGTGCAGCTGCTGTTAAGGAGCCTGTAAACTATTCCCACCTGTGGTTTTGTTTTAAGGGAATCAAGGGATTTTCTATTAATGCATAAAAGTGATGGGGGAAGTGGGGTCAAATATCTTACTCCTACTTCCATGTCTTATTTCTTCTGTTCAAACGAACCTTTAGTGTTATTGAATACTGCTTCCTGGTCTTCTGAGCCAGTATTATTTATTATTGCCACCCTTGGGTCATCCTCTAATTTCACTTTCCATGTCACCTGTCAGTTCCATACATCAGGCACCTGGAATATTTCATCCTAACCTGGGTCACATTGCAACATTGTTTCTCTAAATGCTATTCAAGTCCATTCTTCTTCATTTGTGTCATTAAATCACTTAAATAGTTAAAATGCATTGTGCACTGTGTTATTGCAGTTATATTTTTAAATATTATTCCATTTTTGTAATGACCAATTCTTGCTTTATTATTGTTTCTTTCTCTTCTGGTCATGCACTTCTTTTACCTGAATTGTCACTTTGACATATAAACTTGACTTTTGTCTTAAAATCTACAACTCTGCCTTCAGCTGAATTTTGTCAAGTTCCGCTAAACTTTTTGGGTTAAAGCCCTAGTTACATCGCTACTAAACTATTTTACTTCTGCATTACTCCTCCCTCACAAATTTAAACAATTCCCTACCCAATGATTTCTCAATAGTGATACTTCTCTACTTGATCAATACCTCTGCATCCTTCCTTCAAACCTCCCCACACAACTCCACATCTGTAAACTCAGATCCGTTCAGTCATGCACAAACATTATGTGGTCCAGCCAACATTCCTGTGTTACTATCATCATCTTAGAAATCTGTGCTTTAGCTTCAACTGAGTTAGTTCAACAGGAATTCCTTCTGTTTGATTTTGTTCTTATATGGTTCAAGGCCACAGAAACCTCTCCTCCCACCATAGATTTTTCTCCAACTAGGGTGTCACAACCTTGGCACTTCACAAACAATACAGTCTACAGGCTTCCTCGTCACCTTCGTGGAAAGCAGCTTATTGTGCAGCTCTCTTTGAAGAGCATCTTGTACGTTGGTATTGAGGTGGATTACTCATCTTTGTTCCCATCCATAAAGATAACAAGCACTTGATTTCTGCTGGACAATGACTAAGGCTGAGACCTTAGTGTTATTGAATCCTCATTTCTGCATGATGCACAGTCACATCATTCTGTTCCCAACCAGTAAACATTTCCAGACTACCACCTAACCTAATGAATGTGACTGGATCAAGCTGAGTTGAATAATAGGGCACTGTGATAGCATAGTGGTTAGTGTGACACTATTCCAGCTTGGGGTGTATGAGTTGGGAGTTCAATTCTGGCATCCTCTAAAAGAAGTTTTGTAAGTCCTTTCCATGAGTGTGTGGGTTTCCTCCAAGCACTCCAGTTTCCTCCCATAGTCCAAAGGCATACTGGTTAGTAGATGAATTTGTAATTGTAAATTCTCCTGTGTAAGGCTATGGTTAAATAGATGGGTTGCTGTGAGCTCAGCTCATTGGGCTGGACGGGCCTGTTACACACTGGTATCTCTAAATAAAACAAGCAGCTCTATCATTCCTGATGCAATCCAGCTAAGCAATTCTCAGGTGAAGCTACTCAAGATGCAAAATTCTGTTTGCTCAAGAATTCACTGGTGACCCTCAATTCTCACATGCCACAGCTACCACTTCCCCGCCATTCCAATTTTGGCAGGTAGAAGAACGATGTTAATGGGTATCAGGGAAAACAATTATTCTAATTGTTTGCCATAATTGACAAATGAATTAAAACAAGAAACAACAGATGCTGGAAATCCAAAATAAAAACAGAAGATGCTGAAAGTTAGAAGTTATGCAGCAGCTGTTGAAAGAGAAATTAAGAATGTCTAATGCTGTAGATCCATCATTAGAGTTGGGAATATAGTCAGGGAGGAACAAATGGGACAAGGGGAATATCACTATTAGGGTGATCCTGTTGTAAACAGAACTGACTCATAATTACAGAGAAAGAGTTCAGTTAGCCACTCTGTCTGTTTCTCGAGCAGGAGTGGGCAGTAGGAATCCTGTCTGCTGAAAAGCTGATCCATCATTGCTGGTAGAAATGGAGGAAAACTCTGGAAGTCCTGCTGAAGACCTTTTTACATCAACAACTGCATGTCAACTGTCGAAGGTGGGTAGGGCCTTTGCTCCATCTAGATCAAAGGGTCTGGGTCTCCTTCAAGTACTTTCCTCTGTGGGTTTAGTATCAGGAAACAGGTCCACTCTTACGTTGGACCATTCAAGGTTCTCCATCAGATCAATCCAGTTACCTTACCATCTCCAGTTGCCTCACACCATGCATATCAACCCCACTTTCCATGTCTCCTGTCTAAAGCTCCTTCTGTGCAGTCTGCTGGTGCCAGTCCTGAGATTGCCCCAGTTCTCACATCATCAATGGTCTGTCAATGTATATTATCCATCAACACCTGGACTCCCACTTGATTTGTGGCTGTTTCCAGTACTTAGTGGATGGGAGGTTTATGGTTGTGGTTTCTCTCCCATGATATTCTGGACCCAGACCTGATCACAGACTTCCACTGTCACCACTCAGATTGCCATGGATGATCAGGGATGTAGGAAGAATGATCCTGTCATGCCTTGGTCTGATCACCAGAGGGTACCTGATTCCTCCAGGCTCTGATGCTCCTCATCCTCTGATAATTAGTTGATTATTGTCACCTGTGTCTTGTTTTAGTTATCAGTGCACTTACACCTTGTTTTGATTCTCCATTTAACTTCCCTCTGTTTTTTTCTCGTCTTTGTTCCGTTTTGAGTTCACTTACCTTGTGTGTGTGTGTGTGTGTGTGAGGTGATTCTTGAGTCCCCTATAAAACCTTCTCAGCTATAGATTTTTTGTTCAACTCAATCTTTGACTCTGGTCACCTCTGCACTTGGATCCATCTTGTCTATGTCACACTTCATAGTCCACGGGTTAAAGGTGCTGATCTTCACCAAAACAACCCCAGTTCACCCAGCTTCTCAACCATCTCTTGTTACGCATTCAAAAATAATTGACTGCAGTAAAATGATTTGGACTTTTAATGAACATGCAACATACTGTAAATATAAGTTATGTGCCTAGTTTTATACAAATAATTATGCAACAGCAAGAGTGATAATGCACTTTGTGGTAGAATTTGATTTCTCTGGTAAATCAATGAAAGATTATCGAATAAAGCCAAAGACACAGAACGTCAGATCTCTTACTAACCTCCTTCATTCATCTTTCAACTAGAGAGCTCTGTAGACAGCAGATTTTCTCAACCTCGGCTGCACCCAATCAAAGTTATTCTCTTTATCCTATCCATTGCATTCCACAATATCTGCAATTGAAACTTGATTTTTTTCACGATCCCAATTTTGATGAAGTGCCTTTGGGCTGAAATGTTATCTGTAGTTTGCTTTCCCTAGAGGCTACCAGATCTGCTGAACATTTACAGTATTGCCAATTTTATCTTACACAAATAAAGAGGTCTGTTGTTAGAAATGTCAAAATATCAAAAGTAGGAAAAGGAGTAGGCTACTGGGTCCTTTGAGCTTGTTTTGCCATTCAGTGCAATCATGGCTGATCCAATATCAGATTCTTGCTTTTTTACCATACCTTTGATCCTCTTTGTGTCCAACTGTCTTCAAAACTTTATCTATCTCCTTAAGTATATTCAGTGATTCAACCTCAGCAACATCCTGCAATAGAGAATTCCTCACGTTTACTATTCTAAGTGAGGAAATCTCTTCTCAACTCTAAATGTTTTATTCTGTATCTTGGGAATGGGACTATGTTCCAGAACACCCAAAGAGGAGAAACATTCTTGCTCCTTTCTGCTAAGTCCAATAAGAATTTAGTATATTTAGTATATTTCAATGAGAACCCCTCTCACCCTCTCATCTAAACATGAATAAATGCAATCATAGATAACTCAATGTCTCCTTTTACAGAAGTCCTGACGATCTAGGAATCAATTTGGTGAACCACCACTGCACTCCCACTTTGGCAAATGCTTTTTTTCTTGGGAAAGGAGACCAAGGCTTCATACTGTACAATGTTCCAAAATATCATCTTATCAATATTCTGCATAATTGTAGCATATCATTCTTGCTACTTTACTCAAAATCTCTTGCATAAAGATCAACATATCAATTGAGTTCTTAAATGTTTGCTATATGCAATTGTTTATTTTCAGTGGCAAGTGCACAAGGACACCCAGTTCCCTCAACATGTATATTTTCCAATTTATCACTAATGAGTAATACTCTGCCTTTCTGTTTTACATTCTGAAGAGATAACTTCACATTTAACCATGTTATTGTGTACATTTTCTCAACTTTAATAAACCACCTTGAAATGTCTTTGTGCCTATCTTATAGTGACAATTCAACAGTTTCTTGTCTTCCACAATCAAAAGGATAATGAATGCAACAGTTCAGCAATGATAAACATACATGTACACAGAATTCAGGATCAATCAAGCTCTATCGTTGTCTAGGGGCAAATGACCAGTTTCAAAGTGACACAAAGTTCAGTTCAATTTAGTTCAGTTCGCAGTAATCGTTGCCATGGCGATGGACAGTGGGGGGGGGGGGAGGAGAGAGAGCAAAATGAATGAATATTCAAAACAGCTTCCACACACAGACCTTCGCAGTCAGCTTTCGGGCGAGCCCTTTGTGATGTCATCTGAGGTCACCGACCGTGACCCCTCCGTTTCCAGATACGACCGTTTCTCTGCACTGAACCTGGCACCCAGGCAAGGGTGGACACACACCAGGTTCCCGCCAATCGTGCCTTTCCACCCTGTGTGTCTAAGGCTTGATCCCGCGATCAGCCATCCAAAAGCTTCCCGCCGACTTGTGAGAGGCACACCGCTTCCAGGGTCTCGTTACCTCAGGTGTCGTGTGTCCTGCCTTAGCGAACCTGTCCCTTTTTATCCCCCTGCTGGGGTATCGCCTGTCCATCACTTCAAACAGTTCAGGGTTCAAAGGGGGAGCCACTCTAGACAGCTCTCTCTCCCGTCTCTTCATTACACATCTCCAAGTGCTGACCCATTGTCTTCCTTATCTCTCTCTATCCCGAAGACAGGTGGCAGACCAACTGCTGATCACACAGGACAGCTAACATCTATGTGTATTCTTGACACATTCCCAACTCAGAAAATTCATTTTGATTCAAGAGAAACAAGATATCCAGAGAAATCACATCCTTGTTAACAACTGAAACATTCAGATAAGATTCGTGACCTTAGCTAATCTATAATGCAGCCAGAGGAGATACAAATAAACCAAATCATTTATTGTTAAATATATATAATTTAAACTTTGTAACTGACAATGATTGGAGTAAATTAATGGTTAATTCTGTTATTAATCACTAAACCTTAGAAAGGAATCCTGAGGCAAAACATATTTATTCCCACACAAATGCAAGGGACCAGCACAGGCTAATTGCCTAATTAGGAACAATCTTTTTACAGCTTGACTGCTTTGAGCAAAGTTACATTCCATCCTTTGTTTTTAACTTCTCTTATCTTCCTTTAATAATATTTTATTCAATGTGAATTGAATTGTGTTTGACTGTATCTTTGTCCAAACATTTTAATTTCTATAAATGCATTAAGGACTGGAATTTAATCAAGGATTCGAGGTTAAGTAGTTAAGATTAAAAGAGAAGCACTTTGCGGCAGTTTTTGGAGTTTGAAACGTGGCCAATCAGTGAACGGGAACACGAGAAGTAGAGGCAACTTCACAGTTCCACAATTGAAGATTAAAAGAGCAGCACTTTGAAGTAGTTTTCAGAGTTTGAACTGTAGCCAGTCAATGAACAGGATTCATTAGCAAAGGCAAATAAAAATAAAGTTGGGGCAAGTGGAGCGACCATTGATTGAATGGGCCAGTGATAGAGTGGGGAAGCTTTGGATTTGGCTTGGCAGGCTTAGGCGAGATCTGATAAGTTTCTTCTTCTTAATTCATCATTCTTCACCTATTAGTACATAGTTAGTGCAGTGAGGATGGTTCCATGGGCCATGTCTTCTTTGTGTGATGTCAGAATTCTGGGAGACCTCCAGCCTCCTGGATAACCACATCTGCACCAGGTTCACTGAGCTGTAGCTTCTTGGGATATGTGTTAAGGAACTGGAGCTGCAGCTTGATGACCTTTGGCTCATTCGGGAGATTGAGGAAGCAATAGATAGAAGCTGCAGAGAGGTGGTCACCCCTAGGATGCGGGAGGCAGGTAAGTGGGCGACTGTCAAGAGAAGGAAGGGGAACTGGCAGCCAGTATAGAGTACCACTTTAGCCGTTCCCCTCAATAATGTAATAATTTGGATACTATTGAAGGAGACGACCTACTGGGTCTCTGACAATAAGGCTCAGAAGAGAAGAGAGGTGAAGAGGACTGCAGTAGTGATAGGAGATTGCATAGTTAGAGGAATAGAGATGAGATTCTGTGGATGCAATAGAGACACCCGGATGGTACGTTGCCTCCCAGGTGCCAGGGTCCCTGCTGTCACTACATCTGGATATGGCCCGAGTGCAGAGAGAGAGTCACTGAAATGAGTCAATAGCTCACTGACTTCAGTTGGAACTGTTGCAGAGTTTAAAGGAAAAGGAAATCAATAAACGAGAGACCAACAGGGGTGTTAACTAAAATTCTGAAACTAAAAGTTAAATGCTAACACTATGGATGGAAGCAATAACTAAATAGTAAATGAATAGACAAACATGAGAAAATCTGCAGACGCTGGAAATCCGAGCAACAGGCACAAAGTTCTGGAAGAACTCAGCAGGCCAGACAGCATCTATGGAAAATAGTACGGTTGATGTTTTGGGCTGAAATCCTTTGCCAGGACTGGAGAAAAAAGCTGAGGAGTAGATTTGAAAGGTGCGGTGGGGGGGGGGGGGAGAGGAGAGAGAAATGGCAGGCGATAGGTGAAACGGAGGGGGAGGGATGAAGCAAAGAACTGGGAAGTTGATTAGTGAAAGAGACAGAAGGCCATGGAAGAAAAAAAAAAGGGGGGTGAGGAGAACCAGTGGGAGGTGATGAGCAGGTAAGGAGATAACATAAGAGAGGGACGAGAGAATGGGAAATGGTGAAGCGGGGGAGGCATTACTGGAAGTTTGAGAAATCAATGTAAATGAATACTGCTCCTTTACAGTGTACATTGAAATGGTAGTATTTTTAACCAGACAAGGATGAGGGTAAGCAGAGAGCATAAATGTTGCTGTGCTTTTGGTCAAATCTCAACTAGAATGAAAAGAAGGGAATTAAATAGTTCACAGTTCATAGTTCATAGTCATACTTTATTAATCCCGGGGGAAATTGGTTTTCGTTACAGTTGCTCCATAAATAATAAATAGTAATAGAACCATAAATAGTTAAATAGTAATATGTAAATTATGCAGTAAATTATGAAATAAGACCAGGACCAGCCTATTGGCTCAGGATGTCTGACCCTCCAAGGGAGGAGTTGTAAAGTTTGATGGCCACAGGCAAGAATGACTTCCTATGACGCTCAGTGCTGCATCTCGGTGGGATGAGTCTCTGGCTGACTGTACTCCTGTGCCCACCCAGTACATTATGTAGTGGATGGGAGACATTGTCCAAGATGGTATGCAACTTAGTCAGCATCCTCTTTTCAGACACCACCATGAGAGAGTCCAGTTTCATCCCCACAACATCACTGGCCTTACGAATGAGTTTGTTGATTCTGTTGGTGTCTGCCACCCTCAGCCTGCTACCCCAGCACACAACAGCAAACATGACAGCACTGGCCTCCACAGACTCGTAGAACATCCTCAGCATTGTCCGACAGATGTTAAAGGACCTCAGTCTCCTCAGGAAATAGAGACGGCTCTGACTCTTCTTGTAGACAGCCTCAGTGTTCTTTGATCAGTCCAGTTTATTGTCAATTCGTATCCCCAGGTATTTGTAATCCTCCACCATGTCCACAATGACCCCCTGGATGGAAACAGGGGTCACTGGTACCTTAACTCTCCTCAGGTCTACCACCAGCTCCTTAGTCTTTTTCACATTAAGCTGCAGATAATTCTGCTCACACCATGTGACAAAGTTTCCTACCGTAGCCCTGTATTCAGCGTCATCTCCCTTGCTGATGCATCCAACTATGGCAGAGTCATCCGAAAACTTCTGAAGATGACAAGACTCTGTGCAGTAGTTGAAGTCCGAGGTGTAAATGGTGAAGAGAAAGGGAGACAAGACAGTCTCCTGTGGAGCCCCAGTGCTACTGTTCACTCTGTCAGACACACAGTGTTGCAAGCACACGTACTGAGGTCTGCCATAATAAATACCACCATAATAAAAAAATACTTAGCTGGAATGTGCAGATTAATGAGCACAATTGTAGAATCTGTTGCAAAAACTTCACAGCAGAGTATGTCGTTGTGATAGGGCTGCTCTCCCCAGGGAAAGCTCCAGAGATGCCACAGAACAGTGCCCCCTGGAAGTCCCTGACGAGATACTTGTCCAGAATGTCATCGGCCAGGATCCAAGAATTTTTTTCGGGACCATCCCCAAGGTGCTGGACCTTCCGTTGCAACTGGCCAGATGCCAGGAGCTGCCATGCATTTTAGACCAGGGAACCATTCACCAAGCAGAAAGGAGGGGGAGGTGAGGTGACTTGGAGCCAATGGGGAGGCCGTAACTGACTTGAACTGGGAAACCTGGAAAATGGGGTGGATCTTCATTGATAATTGTAAGTGCAATCTATACGAGGCCTTGTTGAAAGCCTTTTCCACATGGCATGGAGCCAGCTTGCAGCTCTTGACTTTCAGGGAAAGATCCCTCAGTGGCAGTCAGACGCTCTCTCCTGGCTTGAGAGACCTCAACTATCAGAGGAGCTGGTCAGCCTGCCAGGCATGTTGTTTCTGAGTGTGCAGCAGAGAAGCCTTTGCATGTAGTGTTGGATCAACAGTACAGTGACAGGAAATCCCACATCAGTCTCCTGGTCAGGGAAGAGCAGTGGCAGGAATCCCTTCTGTGGAGGATAACTGGAGGTTATTGTGGCAATATCTGCCCAAACCAATTGAAAGTTCCAGGACGAGGAGTTGGAAGAAGCAAGGCGTCTCCAGAAGCAGGAGTCTCCAACTCCTGATGCACTCTACCAGTGCAGCTGTTAGATTGGGTGCCGAAACCAGAGGCTGGCTATGGCTCTGACCAAGGCAACATAAGGCCTTTCATAAGAGGGATGTGAACCGTGGTCATTGATTCTGGGAGGAAGCCGTACAGCTTGAATAAATGATCGACCATAAAAATGGTAGTCTCATGAGCTTAGGGAGGGCAATGAAGTGGCAGCCGTGGAGAACTGATCCACAAAAAAACAGAATGGTAGTATTTCCACTAGACAGGGGCAGCCCAGTGATGAAATCTATTGAGAGGTGAGACCAGAGTAGGTAGGGCACATGCAACATACCTGAAGGGCACTGGCATAACGTCTTGTTCTAAGCACAGGTGGGACAAGCAGAGTCAAAGTCATTGGCTTTCTGAGACGTAGCAAAATGTCTCTTGATATTCTCCTGGTGTTAGGGCATACTCTGGAGTCATGGTATATAGCATATACTAATTTCAACAGTAGCCAGTCTTCCTTCCTGAATGTGGATTGTAGGTTGAATTTAAAATGCAGATCTGAACACTGGTCTTCCTGGAGCTGCATTTTGGGGAGTCAATTGCAAACAAAGAAACACTTAATTTGACCTCAGATGCCTGCATATGCATGAATGCGGCTCAGAGTCAGTGGGAATTAACCTTCATTTTGCATGTCTGGAGTGTGGGTGTAAAGAAGGAAGTGTTTGAAAATCATATGTAATTCAAAGGAAGCATTGTAGATACTATAGAATTGTCCTGCTGTTACCTTTGATTTTTAGCATATAAAAATGTCACATAATATTAGGTCAGGCAGGCCTCTTCTTTCAAGAATGTCTCCTGTATTGTTCCTGTTTATTTAATACCAACTTTGGTGTCTCTTTGGTGACTTTGTTCACAGTCACAACACTGGGTGTGTCACATTTCCAAATGGCCAATTAGACAGGAAGAGTGACCCCATTCCAACACTTCTGACTGAACTGTAGCGGACAAACAACCGCTTGTGATGTCCCCCACTTGGGCCTGGATCCAAATGTTGAGCGGCCTTCACCTTTGCCTCGATTCCCCAGATCACCAGAGGAGCAATGCATGAGCGAGGAAGTATGGACTCTGGATCAGCATTGTCTTCAAACCATTGGCCTTGGTATTCTTGCTGTCGGGATGCTAGGTGAGGATGAATTTAAACTGGGTAAAGAAGAGAGCCCAACGAGCTTGGAAGGAGTTGAGTCTCTTACTGTCCTGAATGTAGGAGAGGTTCTTGTGATCTGTCCATTCAAAAAAGGATGCTCTTCCTCCTCCAACCAGTGTCGTCATTCTTCCAGGACTTCCTTGACAGCCAAGTTCTCGGTTCCTAAAATCATTCTTGGTCAGAGTCAAACAATGGGAAAGAAAGGCCGAACGATGTAGCTGGATATTCACTGAAGAGCGCTGAGAGAAGACAGCTCCAATTCTGACATCTGATGCATCCACCTTGGCGATGATTGGCTAGAATGGGTCCGGGTACTACCGCACTGGGGCAGCAGTGAAACGTAGCTTTAGTTCTGAGGATACTTGGTCTGCCTCGTTTAACCAGTGGAATCCTGTGAATGTATTCCTGGCATTTAAGGGGGCCGTGATAAAGCTGAAATTTTGGATGAAGCAGTGATAAAACTTGGCAAATCCATGAAGTGCAACATCTGTTTGATCATACATTGTTTGGGCCATTTCGTAACTATTTGAACTTTCCTGAACTCTTTATATAGTCCAAAAGTGACACCTGGCCTTTATGGAACCAACACTTCACTGGCTTGGCATACAGGCTAGTCTTCAGGAGCTGTCTGAGAACCCTCCAAACATGTTCCTGGTGAGAGTGGGAATAGATCAGAGTGTCATGTTGGATGATGAGGAAGAGGGTGAAGACAGATGGTGATCCAAATAGTAGGAGGCTCAAGACATTCTTTCTCTATGTCACTTGAATAGCCAGGTTAATCAGGTCATCCAGACTGTTCTGTTCGTCATGGACAGTGATCTTATGGTGGACTCTTGTGTTCATTCCATGCTGGAAGGCAGTGATGAGGGAACTTTCATTCCATCCCATCTCCACTGCAAGCATGTGATATTTAACTAGATAGTTAAATGTCTCTCATCATCCCTTTACCTTGGCACAGATCTAGGAGTCAGTGGGCAGCATCCTGACCCCATATTGGAAGATCAAAAACTCTCCTTAATTCAGCAATGAAATGGCAAAACGAGTGAGCTACGGAGCAACCTGGCTCCTGTAAAGTGTTGAATAGGCAGAGTCCATCCAGAAGATTGACCATATACGCCAGTTTACATACATCATCAACACCCTCACCAGGGTTAGTTTGGAAAATCAGCTCACAGTGGGTAATTAAAATTCTTACAGCCATTGAGGTCAACAGAGTACCTGCCCAGTTCTAATTCTGATACAGACACGAGAGTCGGGGCATTAGTGGCTGAGGCCACTGGGGCAGCAGAAAAGAAAGATCTGTGAGATGCTGGGAGTGGAACTGATGCAGCCGAAGATTGGTGAATTGCATTTGTGAGAATGTCAATGGCTGTTGGATGTTGGCTGTAGGTTCATGAACTGCAGCTGTGAGAGGAGAAAATGCTGTCATTTGATTCAATTGTCAGTGGTAAGCTGCTGAACTGATGCTGCGAGGGATGATCTCTATTCCTCCAGCTGAGACCTGGCTCATTGAACTGAAATTATCTCCCGTATTGCTTCAGTCACTTCTTCCAATGCAGATTCGATCACCTGTAACTTCTCCTCTATCTGAGATGTGGTCAACAAGCCTAGAATGAAGAGAAGGGAGTTAAATACCACAGTAATGAAACAAGAATTATCTAGAAAGTGCATATTCATGAGTACAATTGTTGAAGCTATTGGTCAGACCACCTACTGGGTGCATAGACTCCAGCACAGAGTTCGTGGTTGTGACAGCCAGGATCAGGGATGCAACAGCTCAGATCCACGGCATTCGAAAAGGGGATGGTGAGCACCAATGACATAGGCAGGAAAGACAAGGATATCCTGAAGTGAGATTTTAGAGAGCTAAGTAGAAAGCTGAAAAGTAGAAACGCTGGGGTAGTAACCTCTAGATTGCTGCTTGTGCCATACACCGGTGAGAGTAAGAACAGGATGATTTAGCTGAGGAGCTGGTGCAGGGGCAGGGGTTAAGATTTCTGGATAACTGGGATCTTTTTTTAGGGAAGGTACAAAAGGAGTGGGTTTGTGTGTCGATGCAAGGAGCATTCGTAACAAGGTGGATGAATTGAATGTGCAGATTGTTATTAATGAATATGATATAGTTGGGATCACAGAGACATGGCTCCAGGGTGACCAAGGATGGGAGCTCAACATTCATGGATATTCAATTTTCAGAAAGGATAGACATGAAAGAAAAGGAAGTGGGGTAGCATTGCTAGTTAGAGAGGAGATTAATGCAATAGAAAGGAAGGACCAGGACTTCGGATCGGGACTACAGAGCGTCGTGGGAGCTGAATTCTGAAGGAAGGCAGTTTTTTTTAAAAAACTTCTTCGAGTGCAAGAAGGTCAAGACTGCGCAGACGCGTGATGTCAACAGGACCGCGCGGAGAGTTTAAAAAGGAGACGACCCTATACAGCGGGCAGCTGTCGAAGCGGGCAGCAGAGTGAGCGGTAGCAGAGTGTCGGGCTTTGGTTTCAACGGGCTTCAGCGGTAAACTGAAAGAGGCGAGAGCGAGGCACCAACACTTTTTTTCTCCCCCCCCCACCCCTTTCGCGAATCGGCCCGGACAGACAGGAACAGCAGGGCTCTCACAGCTAACGGTATGAGCTAACAGTTTAAAAAGTTCATCTGTTTGGCAAGGTAAGTGGGTGAGTAGACTTATTTTTCCTGTTTCATTCCTGTAGAATTAGGTAGCATGCCTGCTGGGTTAGTGCTTTGTTCAGGGTGTCAGATGTGGGAATCCTGGGAGACCTCCAGCCTCCCTGATGGCCACATCTGCACCAGATGCACCGAGATGCAGCTCCTCAGAGACCGTGTTAGGGATCTTGAGCTGCAGCTTGATGACTTACTGCTTATCAGGGAAAGTGAAGAGGTGATAGACAGGAGCTACAGGGAGGTAGTCATCCCTAGGCTACAGGGGTCAGAAAACTGGGTCACTGTCAAGAGAGGGAAGGGAAATGCCTGGTAGTGGAGAGCACACCTGTGTCTGTCCCCCTCAGCAACAAATATCTTGTTCTGGATGCTGTTGAGGGGGATGACCTGACAGGGGATGACCACGGTGACCGGATCTCTGGCACTGAGCCTGGCGCTGTTGTGCAGGAGAGAAGGAGGGAGAAGAGAAATGTGGTAGTCATAGGGGATTCCATAGTCAGGGGAACGGACAGGAGATTCTGTGAGCCTGACAGAGATACCCGCATTGTGTGTTGCCTCCCAGGTGCCAGGGTACGGAATGTCTCAGATCAGGTCCTGAATATTCTGAAGGGGGAGGGTGAGCAGCCAATTGTCTTGGTACATGTTGGTACCAATGACATAGATAGGACAAAGGAGGAGGTCCTGAAGAGAGATTTCCAGGAGTTAGGAAGGAAGCTGAGAAGCAGGACCTCTAGGGTAGTAATCTCGGGATTTCTACCTGTGCCACGTGCTAGCGAGGGCAAGAATAGTTGGATCAGGCAGATGAATGTGTGGCTGAGAGACTGGTGTAGGGGGCAGGGCTTCAGATTCTTGGATAATTGGGATCTCTTCTGGGGGAAGTATGACCTGTTCAAAAAGGACAGGTTACACCTGAACCCGAAGGGGACCAACATCCTGGCGGGAAAGTTTAATAGAGCTATTAGGGAGGGTTTAAACTAATTTGGCAGAGGGATGGGAACTGGAATGATAGAGCGGAGGAAGGGGAAAATAGAAATAAATCTAAGATAGTGAGCAGTAAAGATATCAAGAAAGACAGGCAGGTGATGGGGCAAATTTGTAGCCATTGGGATGAGTTGCAGTGCAATAAAGTTGCAGTGAAATCAAAGCAAAAAGTATCAAATACTGGTCTTAATGTGTTGTACTTAAATGCACGCAGCATAAGGAATAAGGTGGATGATCTTGTCGTACAGCTACAGATTGGCAGGTATGATATTGTGGCCATCACTGAGACATGGCTAAAGGATGCATGTCTCTGGGAGCTGAACATCCAAGGATACACGGTGTATCGGAAGGATAGGAAGGTAAACAGAGGGAGAGGCGTGGCTTTATTGGTAAGAAATGATATTAACTCATTAGAAAGAGGTGATATAGGATCGGAAGGTGGGTTGAGCTAAGAAATAGCAGGGGTAAAAGGACCCTGATGGCAGTTATTTATAGGCCTCCAAACAGCTGCAGGGATGTGAACTACAAATTACGACTGGAAATAGAAAAGGCTTGTCAGAAGGGCAGTGTTATGATAATTGTGGGGGATTTTACCATGCGAGTAGATTGGGAAAATCAGGTCAGCACTGGATCTCAAGAGAGAGAATTTGTAGAATGTCTGCGAGATGGCTTTTTAGAACAGCTTGTTGTTGAGCCCACTAGGGGATCGGCTGTACTGGATTGGGTATTGTGTAATGAACCGGAGGTGATTAGAGAGATTGAGGTGAAGGAACCCTTAGGAGACAGTGATCATAACATGATTGAGTTCACTGTGAAATTAGAAAAAGAGAAGCCGAAATCTGATGTGTTGGTATTTCAGTGGAGTAAAGGAAATTACAGTGGCATGAGAGAGGAACTGGCCAAAGTTGACTGGAAAGGGACACTGGCGGGAAAGACAGCAGAGCAGCAGTGGCTGGAGTTTATGCGAGAAATGAGGAATGTGCAAGACAGGTATATTCCAAAAAAGAAGAAATTTTCGAGTGGAAAAAGAATGCAACCATGGTTGACAAGAGAAGTCAAAGCCAAAGTTAAAGCAAAGGAGAGGGCATACAAGGAAGCAAAAATTAGTGGGAAGACAGAGGATTGGGAAGTTTTTAAAACCTTACAAAAGGAAACCAAGAAGGTCATGAAGAGAGAAAAGATTAACTATGAAAGGAAACTAGCAAATAATATCAAAGAGGATACTAAAAGCTTTTTCAAGTATATAAAGAGTAAAAGACAGCTGAGACTAAATATGGGACCCATAGAAAATGATGCTGGAGAAATTGTAATAGGAGATAAGGAGATGGCAGAGGAACTGAACGAGTATTTTGCATCAGTCTTCACTGAGGAAGACATCAGCAGTATACCGGACTCTCAAGGGTGGCAGTGAAGAGAAGTGTGCGCAGCCACAATTACGACAGAGAAAGTACTGAGGAAGCTGAATAGGCTAAAGGTAGATAAATCTCCTGGACCAGATGGAATGCACCCTCGTGTTCTGAAGGAAGTAGCTGTGGAGATTGCGGAGGCATTAGTGATGATCTTTCAAAAGTCGATAGATTCTGGCATGGTTCTGGAAGACTGGAAGATTGCAAATGTGACTCCGCTATTTAAGAAGGGGGCAAGGAAGCAAAAAGGAAATTATAGACCTGTTAGCTTGACATTGGTGGTTGGGAAGTTGTTGGAGTCGATTGTCAAGGATGAGGTTACAGAGTACCTGGAGGCATATGACAAGATAGGCAGAACTCAGCATGGATTCCTTAAAGGAAAATCCTGCCTGACAAACCTATTACAATTTTTTGAGGAAATTATCAGTAGGCTAGACAAGGGAGATGAGGTGGATGTTGTATATATGGATTTTCAGAAGGCCTTTGACAAGGTGCCACGCATGAGGCTACTTAACAAGATAAGAGCCCATGGAAATATGGGAAAGTTACATACGTGGATAGAGTGTTGGTTGATTGGCAGGAAACAGAGAGTGGGAATAAAGGGATCCTGTTCTAGTTGGCTGCCGGTTACCAGTGGTGTTCCACAGGGATCAGTGTTGGGGCCGCTTCTTTTTACATTGTACATCAACAATTTGGATTATGGAATAGATGGCTTTGTGGCTAAGTTTGCTGACGATACGAAAATAGGTGGAGGGGCCGGTAGTGCTGAGGAAATGGAGAGTCTGCAGAGAGGCTTGGATAGATTGGAAGAATGGGCAGAGAAGTGGCAAATGAAGTACAATGTTGGAAAGTGTATGGTTATGCACTTTGGCAGAAAAAATAAATGGGCAGACTATTATTTAAATGGGGAAAGAATTCAAAGTTCTGAGATGCAACGGGACTTTCGTACAGGATACCCTTAAAGTTAGCCTCCAGTTTGAGTCAGTAGTGAAGAAGGTGAATGCAATGTTGGCATTAATTTCTAGAGGAATAGAGTATAGGAGCAAGGACGTGATGTTGAGGCTCTATAAGGTGCTGGTGAGACCTCACTTGGAGTATTGTGGGCAGTTTTGGTCTCCTTATTTAAGAAAGGATGTGCTGACGTAGGAGAAGGTACAGAGAAGATTCACTAGAATGATTCCGGGAATGAGAGGGTTAACATATGAGGAATGTTTGTTCGCTCTTGGACTGTATTCCTTGGAGTTTAGAAGAATGAGGGGAGACCCCATAGAAACATTTCGAATGTTAAAAGGCATGGACAGAGTGGATGTGGCAAAGTTGTTTCCCATGATGCGGGAGTCTAGTACGAGAGGGATTGACTTCAGGATTGAAGGGCACCCTTTCAGAACAGAAATGCGAAGAAATTTTTTTAGTCAGAGGGTGGTGAACCTATGGAATTTGTTGCCACGGGCAGCAGTGGAGGCCAAGTCATTGGGTGTATTTAAGGCAGAGATTGATAGGTATCTGAGTAGCCAGGGCATCAAAGGTTATGGTGAGAAGGCAGGGGAGTGGGACTAAATAGGAGAATGAATCAGCTCATGATAAAATGGCGGAGCAGACTCGATGGGCTGAATAGCCTACTTCTGCTCCTTTGTCTTATGGTCTTATGGTCTTATGGACATTAGCCTGGAGGATGTGGAATCGATATGGGTAGAGCTGCATGACACTAAGGGGCAGAAAATGCTGCTGGGAGTTGTGTACAGGCCACCTAACAGTAGTAGTGAGGTTGGGGATGGCATTAAACAGGAAATTAGAAATGCATGCAATAAAGGAACAGCAGTTAAAATGAGTGACTTCAATCTACATATAGATTGGGTGAACCAAATTGGTAAGGGTGATGAGGAAGAGGATTTCTTGGAGTGTATGCGGAATGGTTTTCTGAACCAACATGTCAAGGAACCAACTAGAGAGGAGGCTATTCTAGACTGGGTATTGAGCAATGAGGAAGGGTTAGTTAACAATCTTGTCGTGCGAGGGCCCTTGGGTAAGAGTGACCATAATATGGTGGAATTCTTCATTAAGATGGTGAGTGACATAGTTAACTCAGAAACAAAGGTTCTGAACTTAAAGAAGGGTAACTTTGAAGGTATGAGACATGAATTAGCTAAGCTGGACTGGCAAATGATACTTAAAGGCTTGATGGTGGATATGCAATGGCAAGCATTTAAAGATCGCATGGATGAACTACAACAATTGTTCATCCCAGTCTGGCAAAAGAATAAACCAGGGAAGGTAGTGCACCCGTGACTGACAAGAGAAATTAGGGATAGTATCAATTCCAAAGAAGAAGCATACAAATTAGCCAGAAAAAGCAGCTTACCAGAGGACTGGGAGAAATTCAGAGTCCAGCAGAGGAGGACAAATGGCTTAATTAGGAAAGGGAAAAAAAAAGATTATGAGAGAAAGCTGGCAGGGAACATAAAAACTGACTGTAAAAGCTTTTATAGATATGTGAAAAGAAAAAGATTGGTTAAGACAAATGTAGGTCCCTTGCAGTCAGAAACAGGTGAATTGATCATGGGGAACAAGGACATGGCAGACCAATTGAGTAACTACTTTGGTTCTGTCTTCACTAAGGTGGACATAAATAATCTTCCGGAAATAGTAGGGGACTGAGGGTCTAGTGAGTTGGAGGAACTGAGGAAAATACATGTTAGTAGGGAAGTGGTGTTAGATAAATTGAAGGGATTAAAGGCAGATAAATACCCAGGGCCAGATGGTTTGCATCCCAGAGTACCTAAGGAAGTAGCCCAAGAAATAGTGGATGCATTAGTGATAATTTTTCAAAACTCTTTAGATTCTGGATTAGTTCCTGAGGATTGGAGGGTGGCTAATGTAACCCCACTTTTTAAAAAAGGAGGGAAAGAGAAACCAGGGAATTATAGATCGGTTAGCCTGACATCGGTGATGGGGAAAATACTAGAGTCAGTTATCAAAGATATGATAACAGCACATTTGGAAAGCGGTGAAATCATCGGACGAAGTCAGCATGGATTTGTGAAAGAAAAATCATGTCTGGCGAATCTCATAGGATTTTTTGAGGATGTAACTAGTAAAGTGGATAGGGGAGAATCAGTGGATGTGGTATATTTGGATTTTCAAAAGGCTTTTGACAAGGTCCCACAGAGGAGATATTGATGTGGATAGAGAATTGGTAGGCAGACAGGAAGCAAAGAGTGGGAATAAATGGGACCTTTTCAGAATAGCAGGCAGTGACTAGTGGGGTACTGCAAGACTCAGTGCTGGGACCCCAGTTATTGTCAATATATATTAATGACTTAGACCATGGAATTAAATGCAGCATCTCCAAGTTTGCGGATGACATGAAGCTGGGCAGCAGTGCTAGCTGTGAGGAGGATGCTAAGAGGATGCAGGGTGACTTGGATAGGTTAGGTGAGTAGGCAAATTCATGGCAGATGCAATTTAATGTGGATAAATGTGAGGTTATCCACTTTGGTGGCAAGAACAGGAAAACAGATTATTATCTGAATGGTGGCCGATTAGGAAAAGGGGAGATGCAACGAGACCTGGGTGTCATTGTACACCAGTCATTGAAAGTGGGCATGCAGGTACAGCAGGCGGTGAAAAAGACGAATGGTATGCTGGCATTCATAGCAAGAGGATTCATGTATAGGAGCAGGGAGGAACTATTGCAGTTGTACAAGACCTTGGTGAGACCACACCTGGAGTATTGTGCAAAGTTTTGGTCCCCTAATCTGAGGAAAGACATTCTTGCCATAGAGGGAGTACAAAGAAGGTTCACCAGATGCTTCACTGGCAGGACTTTCATATGATGAAAGACTGGATCGACTAGACTTATACTCACAGGAATTTAGAAGACTGAGGGGGGATCTTATTGAAACCTATGAAATTCTAAAGGGATTGGACAGGCTAGATGCAGGAAGATTGTTCCCGATGTTGGGAAAGTCCAGAACGAGGGGTCACAGTTTAAGGTTAAAGGGGAACCCGCCTAGGACCGAGATGAGGAAAAACTTCTTCACACAGAGAGTGGTGAATCTGTTGCCACAGGAAACAGTTGAGGCCAGTTCATTGGCTATATTTAAGAGGGAGTTAGATATGGCCCTTGTGGCTAAAGGGATCAGGGGGTATGGAGAGAAGGCAGGTACAGGGTTCTGAGATGGATGATCAGTCATGATCATACTGAATGGCGGTGCAACTCGAAAGGTTGAATGGCCTACTCCTAAACATTTTCTATGTTTCTATGTTACACCTGAACCTGAAGGGGACCAATATCCTTGCATTCTAGTTTGCTAGAGCCTTTCAGGAAAGTTTAAACTGATTTGGCAGGGGGATGGGAACTGGAGTGATTGAGCTGAGGATGGGTCATTTGGCTTACAAATAGAGGCAGTGTGTAGTAAGACTGCTAGCAAGGAAAAGCTAATGATAGGGTAAAACGGCAGCCAATGGAATGAGTTGCAATATAAAAGCGGACAAATTTGAAAAGGGTGATGAATACAGGACTGAAGATGTTCTTCTATTTGAATGCACACAGTATGTGGAATAAAGTAGATAAACTTGTGGCATAGTTAGAGATTGGCAGGTATGAAATCGTTAGCATCACTGAGTCATGGCTGAAGAAAATTATAGGGGGAGCTTAACATCTAAGGATACACATTGTATTGAAAGGACAGGCAGGTAGACAGTGGGGGGATGTGTCTCTGCTGAAAAAAAACCTTTGAAAGAGGTGACATAGGATTGGAAGATGTGGAATCTTTGTGGGTGGAGCTAAGAAAGTGCAGTAATAAAAAGACGCTGATGGGAGTTATATGCAGACCTCCAAACTATAGCAAAGATGTGGCTACAAATTACAACAAGAGACAGAAAATCCATGTCAAATAGGCAATGTTACAATAGTTATTGGGGATTTTAATATGCATGTAGATTGGAAAAATCAGGCTGGTACTGGGTTCTAAGGGAGTGAATTTGTAGAGTGCCTACAAAATGGCCTTTTAGGGCAGCTCGTCATTGAGCGCACTCATGGATCAGCTATTCTGGATCGGGTGTTGTGCAATGAACCAGAATTGATTAGAGAGCTTAAGGTAAAGGAACACAGAGGGAACAGTGATCATAATATGGTAGAATCCATTCTGCAATTTGAGAAGGAGAAGCTAAAGTCAGGTGTATCAGTATTAGAGTGGAGTGAAGGGAATTACAGAGGCATGAGAGAGGAGCTGACCGAAGTTGATTGGAGGGGAATACTAGCAGGGAAAATGTCGGAGCATTAATGGCTGGAGTTTCTAGGAGCAATTCAGAAGATGCTGGATAGATACATCACAAAGAAGTACTACTCTAGAGGCAGAAAGGGGGAACTGTGGTTGACAAGGGAAGTCAAAGCCAGCATAAAAGCAAAAGAGTGGGCATATAATAGAGTTGGTGGGAAGTTAGAGGATTGGGAGGCTTTTAAAAACTGACAGAAGGCAACTAAAAAGTCATTAAGTAGGAAAAGATGGAGTACAAAAGATATCAGACCACTGGAAATTATGCTAGACAGGTAGTAATGGGGTATAAGTAAATGGTGGAGGAACTGAATAAGTATTTTAGATCATAAGACCGTAAGATATAGGAGAAGAATTAGGCCATTTGGCCCATCAAGTCTGCTTGGCTGATCCAATTTTCCTCTCAGCCCCAATCTCCTGCTTTCTCTCCATATGCCTTCATGCCCTGACCAATCAAGAATCTATCAACTTTAAACCTTAAATATACATAAAGACTTGGCCTCCACAGCTGCCTGTGGTAAAGAATTCACAGGTTCACCCCTCTCTGGCTAAAGAAATTTCTCCTCATGTCCAATCTAAAAGGACACCCCTTTATTCTGAGGCTGTGTCCTCACCATAGACTCTCTCCATATCAACTCTATCATAGTCTTTGACCATTCGATAGGCTTCAATGAACCACACTCATTTTTCTGAATTGTAGTGAATACAGGCCTAGAGCTATCAAACGCTTTTCATATGAAAAGCCATTCAATTTTGGAATCATTTTTGTGAATCTACTTTGAACTCTCTCCAGTTTCAGCCCATTCTTTTTAAGATAGGTTCCGGTAAGTTTTTTATTCAGATTGTCTAGCATAGAAAGAATGCCAGGCAGGATGTTGGAATGCTCCTCTTACAGGATGTGGGAAGTCAGGGAGCCCTCCAGTGTTCCTGACAATGACACCTGCAAGAAGTGCATCCAGCTGCAGCTCCTAACAAACCGTGTTAGGGAACTGGAGCAGGAGCTGGATGACCTGCAGATCATTCGGGAGAGTGAGGAGATTATAGATTGTAGCTACAGGGAGGTAGTTACGCCAAAGGAGCAGAGGACAGGAAATTGGGTTACTGTCAGGCGAGAGAAGAGGAAACGGCAGGCAGAGCAGGGTTCCCCTGTGGCCATTCCCCTCAACAACAAGTATACCGCATTGGATACTGTTGGGGGGGATGACTTACCTGGGACAAGCTGCAGTAGCCGGATCTCTGGCACTGAGTCTGGCTCTGCAGTGCAGAAGGGAGGGTGGAAAAAGAGGAGAGCGGTAGTGATAGGGGACTCGATAGTTAGAGGTACAGATAGGAGGTTCTGTGGTCGTGACAGAGAATCCAGGATGGTTTGTTGCCTCCCGGGTGCCAGGGTCAAGGATGTCTCTGATCGATTGCATGACATTCTGAAGAGGGAGGGTGATCAGCCAGATGTCGTGGTGCACATCGGTACCAATGACATAGCAAGGAAGAGTGAGGAGGACCTGGAGAGTGAGTATAGAGAGCTTAGTAGGAAGTTGAAAAGCAGGACCTCGAGGATGGTAATCTCAGGATTGCTACCTGTGCTACATGCCAGTGAGGGTAGGAATAGGATGCTCTGGAGGATGAACAAGTGGCTGAGGAACTGGTGTAGGGAGCAGGGTTTCAGATTTCAGGATAATTGGGACCTCTTCTGGGGCAGGTGGGACCTGTACAGGAGAGACAGGTTACACTTGAACTACAGGGGGACCAATATCCTTTCAGGGAGGTTTGTTAATGCTATTGGGGAGGCTTTAAACTAGATTTGCAGGGGGATGGGAACCAGAGTGCCAGAGCTGACAGTGTGGCTGGGGTGAAAATAAATGGTGTTAAAAGTTCAAGCAAATCTGCTAATGGAAAGGTTGTGAGTGGTGGTAAAAATCTTCTGAGGTGTATATATTTCAATGCTAGGAGTATTGCGGGGAAGGCGGATGAGTTGAGGGCATGGATTGACACGTGGAATTATGACGTTATAGAAATTAGTGAAACTTGGCTACAGGAGGGGCAGGACTGGCAGCTTAATATTCCAGGGTTCCGATGTTTCAGATGTGATCGAGGCAGAGGAATGAAAGGTGGGGGAGTAGCATTGCTTGTTAGGGAAAATATTACAGCAGTGCTCAGGCCGGACAGATTAGAGGGCTTGTCTACTGAGTTCTTATGGGTGGAGCTGAGAAACAGGAAAGGTATGGCCACATTAGTGGGATTGTATTACAGACCACCCAGTAGTCAACGAGAATTGGAAGAGCAAATCTGCATAGAGATACCAGGCAACTGCAGGAAACATGAAGTTGTGGTGGTAGGGGATTTTAATTTTCCATATATTGATTGGGATTCCCATACTGTTAGGGGTCTGGATGGTTTAGAGTTTGTAAAATGTGTTCAGGAAAGTTTTCTAAATCAGTATATAGAGGGACCAACTAGAGGGGATGCAATATTGGATCTCCTGTTAGGAAACGAGTTAGGACAAGTGACAGAAGTCTGTGTAGGGGAGCACTTTGGTTCCAGTGATCATAACACCATTAGTTTCAACTTGATCATGGACGAGGATAGATCTGGTCCTAGGGTTGAGGTTCTTAACTGGAAGAAGGCCAAATTTTAAGAAATGAGGAAGAATCTAAAAGCGTGGATTGGGACAGGTTGTTCTCTGGCAAGGATGTGATCGGTAGGTGGGAAGCCTATAAGGAGAAATTTTGAGAGTGCAGAATTTGTATGTTCCTGTCAGGATTAAAGGCAAAGTGAATAGGAATAAGGAACCTTGGTTCTCAAGGGATATTGCAACTCTGATAAAGAAGAAGAGGGAGTTGTATGACATTTATAGGAAGCAGGGAGTAAATAAGGTGCTTGAGGAGTATAAGAAGTGCAAGAAAATACTTAAGAAAGAAATCAGGAGGGCTAAAAGAAGACATGAGGTTGCCTTGGCAGTCAAAGTGAAGGATAATCCAAAGAGCTTTTACAGGTATATTAAGAGCAAAAGGATTGTAAGGGATAAAATTGGTCCTCTTGAAGATCAGAGTGGTCGGCTATGTGTGGAACCAAAGGAAATGGGGGAGATCTTAAATAGGGTTTTTGCGTCTGTATTTACTAAGGAAACTGGCATGAAGTCTATGGAATTAAGGGAAACAAGTAGTGAGATCATGGAAACTGTACAGATCGAAAAGGAGGAGGTCCTTGTTGTCTTGAGGAAAATTAAAGTGGATAAATCCCCGGGACCTGACAGGGTGTTCCCTTGGACCTTGAAGGAGACTAGTGTTGAAATTGCAGGGGCCCTGGCAGAATTATTTAAAATGTTGCTGTCTACAGGTGAGGTGCCAGAGGATTGGAGAATGGCTCATGTTGTTCCGTTGTTTAAAAAAGGATCGAAAAGTAATCCAGGAAATTATAAGCCAGTAAGTTTAGCGTTGGTAGTAGGTAAGTTATTGGAGGGAGTACTAAGAGACAGAATCTACAAGCATTTGGATAGACTGGGACTTATTAGGGAGAGTCAGCATGGCTTTGTGCGTGGTAGGTCATGTTTGACCAATCTATTGGAGTTTTTCGAGGAGGTTACCAGTAAAGTGGATGAAGGGAAGGCAGTGGATATTGTCTACATGGACTTCAGTAAGGCCTTTGACAAGGTTCCGCATGGGAGGTTAGTTAGGAAAATTCAGTCGCTAGGTATACATGGAGGGGTGGTAAAGTGGGTTAGACATTGGCTCAATGGAAGAAGCCAAAGAGTGGTAGTAGAGAATTGCTTCTCCGAGTGGAGGCCTGTGACTAGTGGTGTACCACAGGGACCAGTGCTGGGTCCATTGTTATTTGTCATCTATATCAATGATCCGGATGATAATGTGGTAAATTGGATCAGCAAATTTGCTGATGATACAAAGATTGGAGGTGTAGTAGACAGTGAGGAAGGTTTTCAGAGCCTACAGAGGGACTTGGACCAGCTGGAAAAATGGGCTGAAAAATAGCAGATGGAGTTTAGTACAGATAAGTGTGAGGTATTGCATGTTGGAAGGACAAACCAAGGTAGAACATACAGGTTTAATGGTAGGGCACTGAGGAGTGCAGTGGAACAGAGGGATCTGGGAATACAGATACAAAATTCCCTAAAAGTGTCGTCACAGGTAGGTAGGGTCGTAAAGAGAGCTTTTGGTACATTGGCCTTTATTAATCAAAGTATTGAGTACAAGAGCTGGAATGTTATGATGAGGTTGTATAAGGCATTGGTGAGGCCGATTCTGGAGTATTGTGTTCAGTTTTGGTCACCAAATTACAGGAAGGATATAAATAAGGTTGAAAGAGTGCAGAGAAGGTTTACAAGGATGTTGCCGGGACTTGAGAAACTCAGTTACAGAGAAAGGTTGAATAGGTTAGGACTTTATTCCCTGGAGCGTAGAAGAATGAGGGGAGATTTGATAGAGGTATATAAAATTATGATGGGTATAGATAGAGTGAATGCAAGCAGGCTTTTTCCACTGAGGCAAGGGGAGAAAAAAAACAGAGGACATGGGTTAAGGGTGAGGGGGGGAAAAGCTTAAAGGGAACATTGGGGGAGCTTCTTCACACAGAAAGTGGTGGGAGTATGGAATGAGCTGCCGGACGAGGTGGTAAATGCGGGTTCTTTTTTAACATTTAAGAATAAATTGGACAGATACATGGATGGGAGGTGTATGGAGGGATATGGTCCGTGTGCAGGTCAGTGGGACTAGGCAGAAAATTGTTTGGCACAGCCAAGAAGGGCCAAAGGGCCTGTTTCTGTGCTGTAGTTTCTATGGTTCTATGGTTCTATAAGGGGCCGTAACCTGCTTACAATACTCTAAGTGAGGCCTCACCAGTGCTTTATAAAGTCTCAACATTACACCATTGCTTTTATATTCTAGTCCTCTAGAAATGAATGCTAACATTGCATTTGCCTTCCTCACCACACTAACCTTTAGCGAATTCTGCACAAGTACTCCCAAGTTTTTTTTGTATTTTCTCTCCATTTAGAAAATAGTCAACCCTTTAATTTGTTCTACCAAAGTGCACAATCATACAAGTCCTGTGACTGTATTCCATCTGCCATTTCTATGCACAATCTCCTAATCTGTTTAGGACCTTCTGTATTCTCTCTACTTCCTCAAAGCTACCTGCCCCTCTAGCTACCTTTATATTGTCTGCAAACGTTTCAACAAAGCCATCATTCCATCACCCACATATAACATAATAAGCATCAGCCCCAACACAGCCCCTGTGGAACACCACTAGTAATTGGCAGCCAGCCATAAAAGGCTTCCTTTATTTTCACTCTTTGCCTCCTGCCAATCAGCCACTTCTTTATCTGTGCTAGAACCTTTCCTGTAATACCATGGGCTCATAGCTTGTCAAGCAGCCTCATATGTGACACCTTATCAAAGGCCTTCTGAAAATCCAAGTACATAACATCAACTGATTTTCCTTTGTTTATCCTGCTTGTTATTTCAACAGATTTCCAACAAGAATTCCAACAGATTTATTAAGCAAGTGTTTCTCTTGTGGAAACCATGCTGACTATGGCCTATTTTTTTCACGTGCCCCCAAGTACCCTGAGAGTTTATCCTTAAATTCTACTCCAATACATTCGCAATCACAGAGGTCAGACTAAACTGGCCTATAGTTTCCTTCCTCTCCCTTCTTGAAGAGTGGAGTGATATCTGCAATTTTCCAGACTTCGCGAACTATTCCAGGATCTAGTGATTCTTGAACAATCATTACTAATGCCTCCACAATGTCCTCAGCCACCTCTTTCAAAACCCTAGGGTGTACACCATTTTGTCCAGGTGACTATGTACCTTCAGACCTTTCAGTTTTCCAAGAACTTTCTCTCTAGTTGTGGTAACTTCACATACTTTATGCCCCTGATACTTGGAACTGACACCATACTGCTAGTGTCTTCTACAGTGAAGACTGATGCAGAATACTTAATCAGTTAGTCCACCATTTTGTATCAGTCTTCACTGTGGAAAGCACGAGCAGTACACCAAACGTTTAAGATTGTCAAGGGCAGAGGTTGCTTTTCCTATGGAGAAGGTGCTTTGGAAACTGAAATATAGGTAAATAACCTGGTGCACACCCCAGGGTTCCAGGGCAGCCAAATTTGAACACACATCTCATCTCCGCACATGTTTTGAGTGCTTAAGCCAACACAGATTGATTATTAAACCTGCTAAATTCCAGTTCGTGTTGTCAACCATTGACTTTCTTGGCCTTTGCATCTCCACAGAAGTTGAGACACCCCTCCCATCAAAAGTAGCCAATATCATGGATGTCCCACCACCCTGCACTACAAAAAGACTACCGGAGACTTAAGGTATGGTAAATGTCTATCACTGCTTCATTCTGCAATCTGCTGAATTTATGCTCCCCCTGTCTAGTGCGTTTGCAGTCAATACCCCTGCTCAGGAGCTTGACTAGTTAGTGGACATGATCAGGGCATTTGATGATACCAAATGAGTTCTCCCTAGTGCAACCCTACTGGTGCACCCGCTCCACAATGCACCCATAGCCATTATTACTGATGCCTCAGACTCGACATAGAAACACAGAAAACCTACAACACAATACAGGCCCCTCGGCCCACAATGCTGTGCTGAACATGCATGTACATTAGAAATTACCTATAGCCCTTTATTTTTCAAAGCTCCATGTACGTATCCACCTCCACCACCATTGCTGACAGCCCATTCCACGCACTCACCACTCTCTGCGTTTATATAAAAAAATAACTTGCCCCTGACATCTCCACTGTACCTAAAAACTGTGCCCTCTCGTGTTAGCCATTTCAGCCCTGGGAAAAAGCCTCTGACTATCCATATGATCAATGCCTCTCATCTTCTTATACACCTCTATCAGGTCACCTCTCATCCTCTGCCACTCCAAGGAGAAAAGGCCAAGTTCACTCAACCTATTCTCATAGGACATGCTCCCCAATCCAGGCAACATCCTTTTAAGTCTCCTCCGCACCTTTTCTATAGTTTCCACATCTTTCCTGTAGTGAGGTGACCAGAACTGAACACAATATTCCAAGTGGGGTCTGATCAGGGTCCTACAAAACTGGAACATTAGCTCTCAGCTCTTAAACTCAATCCCATGGTTGATGAAGGCCAATGCACCGTATGCCTTTTTAACCACAGAGTCAACCTGTGCAGCAGCTTTGAGTGTCCTATGCACTCAAACCCCAAGATACCTCTGATCCTCTACACTGCCAAGAGTCTTACCATTGATACTATATTCTGCCATCATATTTGACCTACCAAAATGAACCACCTCACACTTATCTGGGTTGAACTCCATCTGTCACTTCTCAGCCCAGTTTTGCATCCTATTGCTGTCCCACTGTAACCTCTGACAGCCCTCCACACTATCCACAACAGCCCTAACCATTGTGTCATCAGTAAATTTCCTAACCCATCTCTCTACCTCCTCGTCCAGGTCATTTATAAAAATCGCGAAGAGAAGGGGTCCCAGAACACTTCCCTGAGGCCCACCACTGGTCACCGACCTCCATGCAGAATATGACCCATCTACAACCACACCTTGCCTTCTGTGGGCAAGCCAATTCTGGATCCACAAAACAAGGTCCCCTTGGATCCCATGCCTCCTTACTTTCTCAGAGCCTTGCATGGGGTACCTTATCAAATGCCTTGCTGAAATTCATATACACTACATCTACTGCTCTACCTTCATCAATGTGTTTAGTCACTTCCTCAAAAACTTCAACAAAGCTCGTAAGGCACAATCTCCCTTTTACAAAGACATGTTGATTTTCCTAATCATATTAGGGAAGTCATATTACAGTAGGAAACTTTGTCACATGGTGTGAGCAGAATTATCTGCAGCTTAATGTGAAAAAGACTAAGGAGCTGGTGGTAGACCTGAGAAGAGCTAAGGTACCGGTGACCCCTGTTTCCATCCAGGGGGTCAGTGTGGACATGGTGGATGATTACAAATACCTGGGGATACGAATTAACAATAAACTGGACTGGTCAAAGAACACTGAGGCTATCTACAAGAAGGGACAGAGCCGTCTCTGTTTCCTGAGGAGACTGAGGTCCTTTAACATTTGCCGGACGATGCTGAAGATGTTCTACGAGTCTGTGGTGGCCAATGCTATCATGTTTGCTGTTGTGTGCTGGGGCAGCAGGTTGAGGGTAGCAGAATCAACAAACCCATTCGTAAGGCCAGTGATGTTTTGGGGATGGTACTAGACTCTCTCATGGTGGTGTCTGAAAAGAGGATGCTGTCGAAGTTGCATGCCATCTTGGTCAATGTCTCCCATCCACTACATAAAGTACTGGGTGGGCACAGGAGTACATTCAGCCAGAGACTCATCCCACCAAGATGCAACACACAGCGTCATAGGAAGTCATTCCTGCCTGTGGCCATCAAACTTTACAACTCCTCCCTTGGAGGGTCAGACACCCTGAGCCAATAGGCTGGTCCTGGATGTATTTCATAATTTGCTGACATAATTTACATATTACTATTTAACTATTTACGGTTCTATTACTATTTATTATTTATGGTGCAACCTCACTTGGAGTATTGGGAACAGTTTTGGGCCCCTTATCTAAGAAAGGACATGCTGACTTTGGAGAGGGTTTAAAGGAGTCTCACAAAGATAATTCTGGGATTGAAAGGCTTATCACATGAGGAGTGTTTGAAAGCTTTGGGCCTGTACTCACTGGAATTCAGAAGAATGCGGAGGTGGCCGGGGGTGGGGGGGTGTTGGGGGGGGTGGAGTGGATCTCATTGAAATCTATCGAATGTAGAAAGACCTTGATAGAGTGGATGTGGGGAGGATGTTTCCTATGATAGGGGAAGTCTAGGACCAAAGGGCACAGCCTCAGAATAGAGGGACGTCCATTTAGAAAGAAGATGAGGGGTGATTTCTTTAGCCAGGGACTGGTGAATCTGTGGAATTTGCTGCCACAGGTGGCTGTGGAGGCCAAGTCATTGGGTATATTTAAGGCAAGAGGCTGATACATTCTTGATTCGTCAGGGCATGTAGGGTTATGGGTAGAAGGCAGACGATTGGAGCTGAGGGAGAAATAGATCTGCCATGATCAAATAGTGGAGCAGACTCGATGGGCCAAATGCCCTCATTCTGCTCCTATACCTTATGGTCTGAATGTTATAAAATAAACTTAGTATTGATTGATCTGGTTTTGCCATTAACTTTTAAATGTGATCACTGGCCCAAAGAGATCCTCTGTACCAACAACTTCCTCTACCAATGATAATTTCCTTTCACCTTAAGCAGCTTTATTGTCATAATGAACATCTTTCAGATATATAAAAAAAACTAACAGTGAGAACCTATGTACCTCTCAGTTCACCCTGACTTTCAATCCTACTCAGCCACTTACCCAAATTTTTCAGCAAAAATGGATGCTGTCACTACTGTAAATTTTGGCCGATTTATGAGTGAGCTAATCAAATGTTTTAACTTACCTCTACTGTAGCTGGCCTCCACAGTAGTTACAGATCTCATGGCTTCAATCTGTGCTATTGCAATATTGCTTTTGATATGATATTAAGATATGATCTCATCCACTGCATTTTTTTTTGGTTATTTAACACTAAGCCTTTTCTGAAACCTACAAACCGATACAACATCAAACATATTTCCCCTTTACTCTCCGATTTCTGGAAACACTTGATAGTCATCATGGGCTTTATGAGGCAATAGGCCTGTTATTGTGCTCTAGCAGTCTTGCCTGTGGACAATGGGACCCACACTATTAGATCTGCTACTGCCTCTCACACTGCCAGTATAGGACAGACTGCACTGACCTTCAGAGCTGAAAGCAGAGAGTGTGTGTTAAAACACAGATGGTAATTACGGAAGTGCACAGAGCATGGAACCTCTGACAGCAAGCCCATGTCATCCAGCTCACATATCAGGAGAGCTGTCAGCAGTGAACTCAGGTCACTTCTCTACATTTCCCCGTCACAGAATACATAGGTTTAATATTCAGGCAAACACTACAAGGATACAGTTCACTCATAATTTCCTCAGTATAATTTATATCACTGTTGAATCTTTAAAATGAAGTGTTACATCTGTTACTGACTTGTAGTAAGAGGTGCTCAGAAACTTCCAAGATAAGAGTGCTTGCATATCAGCTGGTAAAAGCATTAGGGTTAAATTAAAATAAAATGGAAACAGCTAAAAGAGCAGGAACTACGGACACAGCATTCCAATTATGTTGCTGTGCTTGCACTCTATGGAATGAAATGGTAAAGAGAAATATGCAAATTGGTGATGATATGCAGTAATTTCCCCATAATAGTGGAATCCTTCAACAAAGGGGTGTACATTTTGTGCAGAAAAAGCAGCGGGAGAATTATGTGCCATATCTCAGACAAGAGTTTTCCAAAAACATTTCACTCTGATGACTATCCTAAGATCTCCTCAAAATTGACGTGATTATAAGGCAAACATTAGACTAATGCATCAAATAAAACATTACTTTTGTTAATTCATCAGTTTAAATATCACTAGCTGTTAATTCAGACGACTATAATGTAGTGCTTGTTAGCGTATCAAATCAGAATGTATTACCTGCTAATGTACCAAAATGGAATGTATTGCCTGTTAATTGGTCAGAGTAAATGCAGAGCCCATTATGTTATCAAGCTGTATTGGCATTCCTCTTAATATTGCATACTCTAATGTATTTTTCATTAATTTGGCACACAATTGTCACCAAGAGATTTAGCCGAGTTAATGACGACACAGGCAGACTCACACTGCTCTTACATTGAAACTAAAGTGTGTAAGTTTTTAGAGCCA